>NC_091076.1:19129469-19432500 GCF_032405125.1 Capricornis sumatraensis
TTATGCCGTACTCACTGATGAATTTGACAGATGTTTTCTTCCTTGAAGTAATCCACTCTTTTTCAGATGAGTAGCCAATGAGAAAATGAACTTTTAGTCCAGATTGTCAAACAGAGGTAACACCGCTAAAGAACTTTTATCTTTCTAGGGGAACTATAATTTTGAAACATGACAAGAGTAATAAAAAAAAAAAAATTGAGACAAACTAGGTCAGTCTTGTTTGTGAACTCAGTCAAATCCAAGAAAATCAGAATGATTGTGTGCCAGATAATAGAAAAATAAATTAGTCTTTTTGTCATTATCTTACTCCCAAGTCCACTCTATGTTCTACCAAAATTCCTCTGTTTCATATCTGGTAAAGAACAGAATTAAAGGCCCATGTAAGAACTGCCCTGGTGGTCCAGTGATTAAGAATTCACCATCTAATGCAGGGGGTGCACGTTCAATCCCTGGTCAGGGAGCTATGATCCCACATGCTTTGTGGCCAAACCCCCGACAAACATAAAACAGAAGCAATATTGTAATAAATTCAATAAAGGCAAAAAAAAATGGTCCACATCAAAAAAAAAAAAAACCTTCATGTAAAACTGAATTTATTTTCTGAAATCTTCCTTCCTTACCTGTAAGTAATATGAACTCCTTGGAAGAGAATTAAGAGATTGGGCTGTTTACATTTTGCTTGCATCCTTAAATTGCCCCCACCCCCCAAATATTTTTAGGCATGAGAGTATTATATTCAAGAACAGCATTGTTCACTATAAATATAATTGACCCACATATGTAATTTTAAATTATCTAGTAGCCTTGTTTAAAAAGTAAGAAAAAGCTTTAAGAATATGTTTCGTTTAACTCAGTACATCCAAAATGTTATTTTAACATGGGATCAATAGAAAACTGCATCATGAGATATTTTGCAATCTTGTTTCTGTATGACTTCTTTGACATCTTGCGTATATTTTATATGTACAGCACATCTCAATTTGGGCTGGTCACATTTCAGAGTTCAGAAGCATGTGTGCAGGTGGTTACTATTTTGGACAGTAGCAGTCTGTAAAACCCATCACATCAGAGCAAAGATCTCTGTTTTTTGTTTTTTTATGGTATCTATGGTTTTGTTGAGAATATATTAGTACCTGAATTGGTGAGTCTAATTATTGTGCTGAGTTGAGATACAGTATCTAATAACAAATATTTATTGAGTTTTTAATGTGTTCTTAGCTTTGCTCTAGGCATTGAGAATGTGGTTGTGAAAAAAAAAGTCAAAATTTCCTCCCTCATGGAGCTAGTGTTCTGTCAGTAGGAGACAGACAATAAAATAGACAAACATTTAAATATCAATAAATGGTAAGGAAAAAGCTTAAAGTAGGTGAAGAGGTATAGAGAGTGGTGACCAAAGAATTTATGTTTAAGGAACAGCTATCAGGCCAAGTCTCACTCAGAAGGTAGAGTAACTGGTTAAAGACTCTCATGTTGGCAGTATTTCAGGAAAATCATGGTCTTGGGTAACTTTCCATTTTATTTTAGTAAAGAAGATTGATGATGCAATGTATAAATTAATTTTCTGATTAAAGTTTTTTAATTAAAAAGTTTTATGTATCTATGAAGCTGAATGAATTGGGACAAAAATTCTCTTATTCAACAAATAGCTTGGGAAAGGGAACCGCATGCTAGTGTTGGGGATGCAATAGTGAGGAAAATAAACAGTTTCTGCTCTTCTGGGATTTGCATCCTAGAGAGAGAGTTAATGTATTAATTACATATTTGTGCCAATAAATATGTAATTAAAACTGGTGTTGGTACCATGATCTCATACCATGAAAGGACCCAAACCAGACCTAAGTGACAGTGGATGGAGGCCCCAGTCCCCTGAGCCAGGACTGATGGGAGAAGTGGAGAGGGCATTCCTGGAGGAAGGCACAGGATGTGGGAATGCTCTTGGCAGTGAACCGAAGAATCAAAACTGTAGCTTGTCTGTCCAGAGGGAGGGGACAATTCTACAAAATGAACCTGAGATTTAGGCTGGGATCCACAGGAACTTGTAGGCCAATTTCCTTCACAAAAAATCCACCTTAAGTGTCCCAGTCCATTGTGACAATGGCTAAAAAGAATTTTCAGTTCTTAGGGACCAAACTGAGAAACACTGAGGGTGATCTTCCAACAGTCTTTGGACAGGACAGGGCTTCCCTGGTGGCTCAGGTGATTAAGAATCTGCCTGCAAGGTGGGAGATCCGAGTTTGATCCCTGGGTTAGGGAGATCCCCTGGAGAAGATAATGGAAACCCACTCCAGTATTCTTGCCTGGAGAATTCCATGGATAGAGAAGCCTGGTAGGCTATAGTCCATAGGGTAGAAAAGAGTCACACGTGATTGAGCGACTAACACTTTCACTTTCTGGACAGTATAAGATATAAAAGACCTGCCGGGGAAAAATGAAGGAAAGAAATTTACAAAAAGTTTACTTACAGAGGGTGGCGGTTACTTGCTCTGGGACTCCATTTGATGCCGCCAGTTAGTCCAACACACTCCACTCTGTCCATTGCCCTGTCTGCAGGCTCTTCTGCCTTCAACCTATGACTTGGTCCATCCCGTGGCTCTCAGACCTGAGGTGGGGGCAGGGGTGGAGGTTATGTCACCAAGAACAAAGGGGAGAGAGGTCAACTGTAAGAGATACAGATGGGGTGCTGGAAGCCCAGGTGAATTTCTGGAAATAATCCCCAGTTCTTTCACTTGTTCTTTTATTCTTGTGGGACTCTTAAGCCAGATCCATAAGAACTTTTTGTGTGTGCTAAGTTGCTTCAGTCATGTCCGACTCTTTGTGACCCTTTGGACTGTAGCCTGCCAGAGTCCTCTGTACATGGGATTCTCCAGGCAAGAATACTGCAGTGGGTTGCCATGCCCTCCTCCAGGGGATCTTACTGACCCAGGGATTGAACCCAAGTCTCTTGTTTGGGTCTCCTGCATTGGCAGGTGGATTCTTAACCACTGCGCCACCTGGAAAGACAAGTTTCCGTTGTACCCAGGGTTTATCGAGACTGCACCTTCATTTGTTGTTGTTGTTTTGTATCTGTCCGGTAGAGTGTAAGCTTCCAGAGGGCAGGGCATTGCCTCGTTATCCCTGTATCCTCGATGAGCAGAATGCAGCCTAGTGTATAGTAGATGCTCAAGAAGCTCTGATTAAATACACGCTTATGTAGCTACAATTTAATTAGCAAATGATTGAATGCCCAAATGTATCAATTTAGCACTCAGTTTATCATTGAGTTGTCATTTGTCACTGAAAGTGTTTGAAAACACCTTGAAAACAACTTTGAAAGTGTTTCATAGATTTGAGAGGAAAGAGAGAGAGAGAGGGAAACGAAATTGAGAGCATTTGTGTACCAAGATATGGTTTTCTGTTTTTGTTCCTAAAGACCTCACCCTCAGTTCAGTCTCACACTTCCACAGGCTTGAGACATGTGGCGAAAGTATCCCCACAGTGACCCACTTTCCTTTGACAGAACCACCATACCAGGACCTTATGACAGAATAAAAGTGTATCCTCTCCCACGGCATAGAATCCACGCCAAGGCAAGGTGCACAGCTTTCTGTACGGTGTGATTCTGCAGGTCCTCAAGGTGTTGTCAACAACTGATCTTGTCTGCCAGCTTGCCAATAGATATGACATTTCTGCAACTGAAATTGGTCCTTTCGCATAAGATGGTATCTTCCGAAATTACACACAAAGCAGGTCCCCAGGATGGATATCACGTTCAAGGTTAATGAACAGGATGGCTTGGCAGAATTAGTTCCTACCGCTAAAGAATGCGCCCTAGAGAAGATGCCCTAGGAGAATGGACCACGAGAAGGTTCTTGGTGAAGAATTTGATGTCGGGAAATTTGAGCCTGAAGTACCGAGAGCAGGTGGTGATGGGAGACTCAGGTGTGAAGCTTAGCTGTGTGTAGTAGCTCAAAGGCTCAGGGGTCCATTTGAAAAAAAGGGGGAATGTGGCTCTGGATGGACCCACTTCTCTGAGTCTTCACAGCATGTTCTTGCTTGCTCCTAAGTTGGGTTCTCAAGGTTAGTACACGTTTTTCATGATGCGTATGAGATAATACAAGACATCTTGGTTTCTCTGTTTTCTTGCAAAAGTGTAAAACTCTCTCTTTCCAGGGTGTGTCTCGTTGCCACAATTGAGAAGTGTAACGTTTGACAGCAGCAGCACCTTTGATAATAGAATGGAACTTTGTGGCCACTTATCTCCTATGATTGTGCTGAAAGAAAACAAAAAACAGGTTCAATGTTATGCAGGAAAGGCCTGAATCAAGCAACAAAATGTTTTTTGGAAGAGATGATTAACATGGCAGGGTCACAAGCTTTCATTGGCCCAAGCAGAGGAGCTCTGCTAAATCCTGTCCTGTGAAGTGCCTTACCTTTTCTACTGCGTGACATGGGAAAGACTGTGTGAGCATTGTCCCCTAAGAGCAAAGATACTGATGAGATGTCCAGTGTAATTAATTAGCACAAATAATTGAAACAAGGGACTGAAAACTTAGGATCTCCATTCCGTATAAATTTCAGGTTTATTACCTGAATTGTCAGCCTTGCTCTTTCGTGCTTCTCAGTCCATGGGATTTTCCAGGCAAGAGTCCTGGAGTGGGTTGCCATTTCCTTCTCCAGGGGGTCTTCCTGACCCAGGGATTGAACCCAGGTCTCCCACATTGTAGGCAGATGCGTTACCCTCTGAGCCACCAGGGAAGCCCTAAAACCCACTGCTGCTGCTGCTGCTAAGTCGCTAGATCCTGCTAATCACCTATTTGCTTATCTATGCCAACCTGGACTTGGGAGTTTGAGGAAGACCTAATTTTCCAGATACTCACCATGTGTTTTTTTTTTTTTTTAACTTACAAGTGTAGACTCAAAACAATTTGTTGTTGTTGTTCAATCATTAACCTATTTCTAACTCTTGACAACCCCATGGACTGCGTCACGCCAGGCTTCCCTGCCCTTCACTACCTCTGGAGTTTGCTCAAACTCACATTCATTGAGTCACTGATGCCATCCAACCCTCTCATTCTCTGTCACCCCCTTCTCCTCCTGCCCTCTGTCTTTCCCAACATCTGGTTCTCATCAATCATTTGTCTTTCTCTAGAACTTATTGGAAGCCCAAGAAGTATTTTTTTCTAAGGCAAAAAAAACGATGTCCAATGCAAGGAGTGAAAAATGAGCTTTTTATGTTTTACACTGACCACAACACACAGTTGGGAAAATTTGAATAACTCTAGCTCAATGTGGAAAGGTGCTTCCAAAAGCCTATGAAGTGCTTTCCGATGTGTCTTCCTCATTTGATTCTTCTAAACTTGTGAAAGAGTGCTTACCCCATGTCAGATATGAGATACTGGGGCTCAGAGAAGTGGAGCAGTGAGGAACAAGGCCACGCAGCGCAGAAGGCTTTGAGCTGATACCAAAACTTGACTGCAGGTTGTGTAGCTTCAAATCTCACCAGCAAGAGAGACAAAGATGTCTTGGCCACCCAAGGGTTTCTTTTGATGCATTTTTAAACTCCAGGCCAACAAGCAGACAAACAAAACTCCCCACTGAACGCTGAAACATCCCCAACCAAATGCAAACAACCAAAAGTGGGAATTACTTTTTCCTTAGAGGAGGCAGATAGAGATGGGTAACTGCCTGGTGGGTATCAACAACGCTCAGCTCCAACTGGCCTCCTGCTTCCCCTCAATTTTCCTCTACCAAGCCTCTGCTGCTGCTGCTGCCGGTGCTAAGTCACTTCAGTCGTGTCCGACTCTGTGCGACCCCATAGACGGCAGCTCACCAGGCTCCCCCGTCCCTGGGATTCTCCAGGCAAGAACACTGGAGTGGGTTGCCATTTCCTTCTCCAATGCATGAAAGTGAAAAGTCCAATGTGAAGTCGCTCAGCCGTGTCCGACTCTTAGCGACCCCATGGACTGCAGCCTACCAGGCTCCTCCGTCCATGGGATTTTTCAGGCAAGAGTACTAGAGCGGGGTGCCATTGCCTTCTCCGCAACAAAGCGTCTGAGGCTCTAATTAATCAGACTGAAGGTCTGGGAATTTATCGCTCTTCCATCAGTATTCTTGCTGACGACTGATTTAAAGATATGAATCTCTTCGATTATCTAAGAGTTAGGGAGAACTGAATCCAAATTTCACTGACAGGGAGATGAGAACCCAGGGCAGTACCTAGGACTATGACTGGCAATTAATTAGACAGATAGCATCTTACTTACGGAAAGGACCTTAGAGGTTGAATCCAATCTCCCTCCTAGTGCAGGAAGCATGACAAATAGCCATCAGGCATTTGCTGCTGGGACAGGAATTTTCCTGTGTCTCCATTATTGTTAGTTGGGCCCTTGTGAGAATATCTTGCCTTCAAGGAATTGAATTCAAACCCCTCTTACACTGTAAATCTATGTTCTGACCTCATTCTGCCCTCTGGCACTTTAACGAATATGGTTACTTGTCCATTTGTATGTTCTTTCCCGGATATTTGAAGTTAGCTGTCTTGGCTTTCTTAAAACATCTCTTCTCTAGCAAAACATACTCAGCTTCTCCAACTGTTTCTGTATTTGCTGATTTTCATGATTCTTGACTCTCTCCAGATGGTCCCTTGTTTGGATTTTTTTTTTTTTCTTCTTTTTTTTTTTTTTTTTAAGTGAAATGTCCATAGCTGATTAGGGTCTGTTTTTCCTGCTTAATTTGTCCCAGTATTAATGTACTCTTAATATCTTTACTGGTCATGAGCTCACCAGTGGGGCTATGTATATGGTGGTCCGTGACAGGATCAGTTCCCCAGCTCTGTAACCCACCGGAGATTACCAAATGAGAACTGGTTTTCTTCATGTAATTTACCTCAGAAGCCACACTACCGGCGAGAGGACCAGAACGAATTGTCATGTGAAGGCCACAACTAACACACAATTGTCACTTAGAACCAGTTTTTGCTTCCATAAGCAAAACCAGCTTTTTTGTTTATCGAGGACTGCATCTCTCAAAATACAGAGAAAAACAGCTAAGAGACTAGTTTACCAACGACTTGACAAACAGCCTATGAGGGAGACTGACTGACATTTGGAAAGTTGGTAAAAGCCACCAGAGTCAAAGCAAATTCTGAAAAAGAAAAAAAAAAAAAAAAAAGATTGTGGCTACGCTCTGCTCAACCAGGCCACACCTGTTTTCAGAAACCACCGAGTGTTCTGCAGATAAACAAAGATGCCAGCTCTGACAGTCTCTAAGGCAACGAGATACAGATCACCCCTGCACACGGACAAGATAGAAAGAGACACTGGTGACAAAACAGTGAGCCCAGTCTTCAGACTACTCAATGGTGTAGTAACAGCTGGAGTGAATCCTGCCCCAGGGGCTCACCCCACATCCAGTCTCAAACCCTAAACTCTAGCTGTAATGGAGAGAACCCTACAGTTAGAGAAACACCTGCAGGATCTGGACCCCACTTCTTAAGCAATCATCTCATGACTCACGTGAACCTGAAAGTGAGCTTCTGGGGAAGGAAGACACGATGCATCTCTTCTCTGGGTTCCCATTTCCTCACCTGCAAAATAATGTTTTGTTGTTGTTCACTTGCTCAGTCACGTCCAACTCTTTGTGACCTCATGGACTGCGGCACACCAGGCTTCCCTGTCCATCACTCTCTCCCAGAACTTGCTCAGACTCATGAGTCGGTGATGCCATCCAACCATCTCATCCTCTGTCATCCCCTTTTCCTCTTGCCCTCAGTCTTTCCCACCATCAGGGTCTTTTCCAATAAGTCAGCTTGTCACATCAGGTAGCCAAAGTATTGGAGCTTCAGCTTCAGCATCAGTCCTTCCAATGAAAATGGTGTTTATGTGGCTAGGATTCATGAGGGTCTGCACTTGGTGGCAAGCCAGTGAATCTGGCTCCCTAATGAGCAGGTTGGATACAGGAAATCACCATTAAAATAAAACAATGTCTCTGATTTCGGAGCATTTATGTCTATTAAAGATGGATAATATCAGGCTTTCCCTTTTTGTGATATTTCCAATTTGAGATATTTTAAAAGGAGTAAAGGAAAGAAGTGGTTTGCAAGAAGTTGGCAGAAACAAAAGATGGGTCCAGGAGCTGGAATGGGGGCTTGTGTATTGTCTTAAAATCATTGTACTGGGGTTATTTATACCTGCTTTTTTTGGTCCCTAGACTTTGAGCTGCTATGTCTTGTCCACAGGTGTCATTTCCACTCTCTTGACTGGTATGTTCCTCACCTGGTTGGTACCCAAGAGATAACTGTTGAGTTGAATCACTGTGTTGCTTTGAGGAGATTTGGCTTGAAGATCATGCGGATACACTGGAATCTCATGGCTCAGGATATGGGAAACCACACTGGAAAGTCAGAATAATTAATAATTTAATGAACTTTGAAAAAATATTGGAATAATAAATGTCAATGACAAGTATTAGTTTAGGGAGCCTAATTATAAACAGCAGCAGAAATAGTAACTTAAATGATCAGCTGATCAAATGGCAACCATCTTTATTTAAAAGGCCTGGCTGATTGGGATAAGAATTGTTAAGTGGAGATGACTGAGGGGCAAAATGTGTAGAACTAATTATTATGGTGAATATAACCAGCTTTATATCAACACCAAGGTGTACAGTGGAGACATCAAAATAAAATTCTAAATCTCACCCTGTCAGTATTTATTTTATAGTTTGTTGTCAAAAACTTATAAAATACAAACAACCAAAGAGACAAAACCGAAATTCACACAAAGTCCTACCAGCAAGAAATAAAATAGCTGTTTTAGTATTATGAAGGCATACATATTTTTTTAGTTTGTTTCTCTCTGCAAATATCACAATATATATCACACATTCATACAAACATTTTTGTTTTTTGTTTCTTTAAAAGTAAAACTGATACATACATTTGTTTTGTAATTACTATGTCGCTTAGTATAGCAGGGCATATTTTCATGTTCTTTAAATATTCTCTACTTTTCATAGCTGTGTATTATTTCATTATACTTATGTATCATACATAGTATATTAATGGACATTTAGACTGAATCCAAAGTTTTTCTTTCCCCAATGCGTTTTGGTTGTGTCTGGTCAAAACTTCTGCAAATATTGTCTTCTGGAAAGTTCATGCATTTTATTTTCCTTCTAGCAGTATATCTGGGGCCTGTTATCTTCTAATTTAAGAGGAAGTGTGGCTACCACTTCAAATGGCATGACACACATCTTCCTAATAATTAAAGAGCCTTTGCTATTAAAAATGAGAAGAATTTAGAGCAAGTGACTTAGTCATCAGATTGCTCTACATTGATTAGGCCCCCAAAGTCGATGGTTAGAACTCTCCAACACTGATTTTTAACATAAGATTTAAAATCAGGTCAAAATAGTATTACCCCAGGAAATTTTTACATCATCAAGAGTTCAATGAATATTATCACCCATAACAGAAAAATTTCTCAAAGATGTGTTCTTATAATTAAAAAATGAGCAAAGAGAATTGAGGTGAAAATAATGAAATATAAATCAGTCTTCAGAGAGTATTTCTGCCTGGTGGTTGTACTCTCCCTGTGGTCTTACCACTTTTGACTTCTCTCCAAATACTTTCTATAAGCATCTTGCCAGTGGTCCATGCCCCAGAGACTTCACCGGCTACTATCTCAAAATTTCTCTTTTCCTCTTCTGCTGTGAAAGCCAGAATGACAGTTTAGCTGGTGAGAACACAGAACTAGTGAGTGCAAAGCTGCCTGATTTGGGCTATTTAGCTTTGAATAGGACAAAATAAATCAAAGCAGGAGACGTAAGAGATACAGGTTCGATCCCTGGGTCGGGAAGATCCCTGGAGGAGGGCAGGACAACCCACTCCAGTACTCTTTCTTGGAGAATCCCCATGGGCAGAGGAGCCTGGTAGGCTACAGTCCATAGGGTCACACAGAGTCAGACATGACTGAAACGACTTAGCATGAATGCATGCAGGACAAAATAAAACACTTCTCTGTAGACCCAGACCATCTATCTCTCACTCATAACAGCTCAACAGGGAAGAAAAGATGGCTGTTGGATGGCTCAGGACAACTTGTCACAACAGCCAGGAAAAATACTTATTGTCGAAGCCTGACTTGCACTGGGTCAGGAATGTGATCACATGCAGAACACAGTAGCTTTCTCCCTCCACAGTCTTCCTGCAGGTCTTCCTGTGAAAATCCTTTGAAATATGATGACCAGTCAAAAGCCTATAGCTGGCAACCATACTGAGATAGAAACAGAGCATAATTCTTATGGTCAAATGCCCCCTTACTTGAATTTGAACACTGTTTCATTTCTTTAACTAGTGATGTTTGGCTTGTTGTTTAATCACTGAGCTGTGTCCAGCTCTTTGTGACCCCATGGACTGTAGCCCACCAGGCTCCTCTGTCCTTGGAATTTCCCAGGTAAGAAGACTGGAGTGGGTTGCCATTTCCTTCTCCAGGGGACCTTCTTGATCCCAGGATTGAACCCACTTCTCCTGGGAGACCAATTCTTTACCACTGAGCCACCAGGGAAGCCCTGATGATGGGCTTAGTGTGAAATAATTAACTCTTAACTCTGACCTTTCTCCATGCCTGACTTCCAGAATACAGGTAGAGCTTAGAGGGGCTTAGGGGCTGAGGCCTGATTGTACAGACCTGAGTCCTAGCTCTTCCACTGTGTGGCCCTGGTGACTCTCTCAGCCTCTTTGGGCCTCAGCTTCCAGGTTAATCAAAAATGAGTGATGACACCACTTACCTCCTAGGAGTGTCCTGAAGATGAAATCAGCAAATGCACGGAGAGCACTTAGACCAGCGCCTGTCACATGCTCACTGTTCCCTAAGTGTTAGGGGCTCCTGTGGTTGTCATTCCTCTATCCTGACCGGTGTCTGGACACATGGCTTTGTCTAGGATTGCCCTGGCAGCCTTGGTGTTGTCTCACCACAGCTCATGTGAGTCTAGGAATATTTACTGAGAGCTGTAATTCTAAACCCCGAAGGGCCCCAAGGCATGAGCGAAGGCTGTGGGAAATGTGAACAGGGCACCAGAGAGTCATTGCTTTCACTTAAACGGTTGCTGTTTCACCAGCCTTTTCCCACCCATTAGCACAAGACACATCCACAGGGTAATAAGAAACATGCCTGGCAGTTGGGTCAACAGAGCAGAGTGGAATGGAGCCCAGCCACAGACCCGCCCGCGCTGTTCAGCCTGCAAATACCTGAGGTGCCCACCCCTTCTCCTTCCTCCTGTGATGAGACGCACAAGCCATGCACGACCTTGTGAGCGCGTGTGCGCACACGACTCCCACAACCACTTCAAGCAGTCCTGGTTTCTGATCTAGGGGAGCAGCTGCTTGGGTCAGATGAGGTGATTCTGTGATTTTCCTGGTTCCAGGCTCTGGGGAAAGGTGTGAAGGGAGAGGCTTCAGGGCAGGGCCCAGAGCAAGGTCTTGCCTGGAACATGTAACCTGCCCCCCACTTCTTCTCCCTTAGGTTCCCCAACTCAGGGAAGCCAGGGCATGAGAAGAGTTGGTTAACTTGGTCGTGTCCCCACCTCCCCTTGGAGCCACACACCATCTATTGTGCTGACAATGTCTGTCCCTGGAGGCCATTCCAAATAGGCTTAAGAACATATTGTTTCTAGATTTATGGTGACTGCAGCCAATCAGTTGGAAAGAATCCCATTACATCAGAAAACACAGTTGGGAATTCAAATCTCTTTCCTTCAATGTTTGTCAGGCGGCGTCTCTTCTCACCTAGGTCCAACTTCCTTTCTGATAGTAAATGAGACAGAGTAAGGCTGAATTTTCAGCCAGATCAATGGCCAGAGTGACCAGGGAGATGATAGAATGCTTGTGAAAGGCCAGCACTGACCTGCAGCTGACTTCTCCAGGAGAAATAGAAACAACAGACCTCAAGCCTAATCTTAGAGCTCATCAGAGCTCCACCGTTCTGCCAATGCAGGAGACGTAAGAGACATGGGTTCCACCCCTGCATTGGGAAAATCCCCTGGAGGAGGGCATGATAACTACTGAAGAATACTACTGAAGTATTCTTGCCCAGGAAATCCCATGGACAGAGGAACCTGGAGGGCTACAGTCCATAAGATCGTAGAGAGTTGGATACGAATGAAGTGACTTAGCACATCCTCATAAATACTGTCAGCATTAAGAACCCTTAACCTCAGTGTTTATTGCAGCACTATTTAACAATAGCCAAGACATAGAAGCAACCTAAATGACATTCAACAGAGGATGGATAAAGAAGATATGGTACATGTATACAATGGAATACTGCTGCTGCTAAGTCGCTTCAGTCGTGTCTGACTCTGTGTGACCCCGTAGACGGCAGCCCACTAGGCTCCTCTGTCCCAGGGATTTTCCAGGCAAGAACACTGAAGTGGGTTGCCATTTCCTGCTCCAACGCATGAAAGTGAAAACTGAAAGTGAAGTCACTCAGTCGTGCCCGACTCTTAGCGACCCCATGGACTGCAGCCCACCAGGCTTCTCTGCCCATGGGATTTTCCAGGCAAGAGTAATGGAGTGGGGTGCCATTGCCTTCTCTGACAATGGAATACTACTTAGCCATTAAAAAAAACAATGAAACAATGCCATTTGCAACAACATGGATGGACCTGGAGATTATTTTACTAAGCAAAGTAAGTCAGAGAAAGAGGAATATCACATGATATCACGTATGTGAGTCTAAAGGGAAAAAATGGCAGAAATGAACTTCACAAAGCAGAAACAGACTCACAGAATTCGAAAACAAACTTATGGTTCACAGAAAGGTGATGGGGAGGGATAAATTAGGAGGTTGGGGTTTATGTATATACGCTATTGTGTATAAAATAGATAACCAATGAGGACATGCTGTATAGCACAAAGAACTCTACCCAATATTCTGTAATAACCTATATGAGAAAAGAATCTGAAAAAGAGTACATATATGTATATGGAAAGCTGAGCTACTTTGCTGTATGCCTGAAACTAACACAACATTGTAAATCAACTGTACTCCAATATAAAATAAAAATTAAATTAATAAAGAGCTCAGTACTTGTTTTACACTTCACCTCTACACAAAGCTTTCCCATTCATTATGTATCTCATCTTCACAAGCCCAGTAGATGGACACTCCCAGCTTGCCAATTTAAAGATGGTGGCTCAGATGGTAAAGAATCTGCCTGCAATGCAGGAGACCCTGGTTCGATGCTTGGGTAGGGAAGATCCCCCAGAGAATGGAATGACAACCCACTCCAGTATTTTTGCCTGGAGAATTCCATGGACAGAGGAGCCTAGCAGGGTCCATTCCATGGGGTCACAAACAGTCAGACACGACTGAGCAACTAACACACACACACACACACATAGAGACGATCTCAAGGGCTTTCCTGATGGCTCAGCAGGGAAAGAATCCACTTGCCAATGCAGGAGTTGAGGGTTTGATCCTTGCTCCATGTTTCCACCGCATGGGGGTTGGGGGTGCAGGTTCGATGCCCGGTCTGGGAACTAACACCCCACACGCTATGCAGTGAGGTCAGAAAAGCAAAACAAAACAGAAGCATATACTAGAATGGGGAAATGGAGGCATGCATGTTTTAACAATTAGCACAAGGACCTATCCAAGGTCAGAGTGAGTCAGAGAGAAAAACTGAGCTCCTGGTGATCTGATCTGGTCCTAAAGATTCCCTGGGGAGAACCATCTCTGCAGAAATACGTGCATGGCTAACACTTTGCGCCAGCAGATGTTTTATCAAGCCTACTGTACAATGAGGCCCACCCTGGCCTATCTATTCCTATCTGCTTTTATTATGCTTTGGGGCTGTAGCACGATAAGACCTCCCATATGGTACTTGTATTAACATTAAATAATGACCATTGTGTTGTGTATACTATCACCATAGAAATATTTACTTAGTGGAACACAGACACCGGTCAGGCATGGTGATTGAAAACAAGCTAATCATAAAAACCATTCATGCTCACATCTATTTATAAAATCTGTTTCTCTTGTGCCAGTTAAGTACAGGCTTTGTGCTAAACAAACACACGCAAACCTTCTGCACACCCAGGGACATGAAAGACAGCCCTTCCCCCCTCGGCCAGCCAGGCCCTGGGGTGTGGCCGCGTGTGAAATAGCAGGCGTGTTTCTGGGGCTTGACAAGGTTCCTCCGAGGCTGAGGCTGGCCCATGCTTTCTGGGTTCCTTTCTTTTCTCCTGGTGCTGACGTCCCACCAGGGGCCATTCAGGCCTCAGGTTCTCAAACCTGGGTGTGCTCAAAAGCAGCAGGGGTACCTGTTGCAACTGCAGTTTCCACTGCACACCCGAGAGCCCCTTTGAGTTGTGACAAGTGGGGCCTGGGAAATGGATTAATAGGAAACCCTCTGGTGGTTCTGGTTTTGAGAGTCTGTTTTCTTCACTTGGAAAAGGGTCCTGTCCTCTGGGCTGTGAGAGCAGGCCCCTACCTGCTGCTCTTCCCTGCCTATAGCAGATGCTAGGGAGCTTGGAGCCCTGGCTCCTGGGGCTGCTTTTGTGTTTTTTTCTTTCTTTCTTTCTTTTTTATTTTTTAAGATGTTTTATTAGTTTTGGAACAAACTGGTATCAACCAAACTAGTGAATACATTTGCACTTTTGTTGCATATCCCAAATACTCAGATTCACTGATTCTTAACAATGAAATGATGCAGAAAATGGAACATCATATTGATGAACCTGAGGATCTGCTTTATCTTTTTGGTTAGCTTTTTATTTTGTATTGGGGTATTAGCAATAATGTGATAGTGTCAGGTGAACAGCAAAGGGACCCAGTGATACACACACATGTATCCATTCTCCTCCAAACTCCGCTCTCATCCAGGCTGCCACATAGCCCTGAGCAGAGTTCCCCGTGCTTTAAAGTAGGTCCTTGTTGGCTATCCATTTAAAATATAGCAGTGTGTCCATGTCCCTCCCAAACTCCCTAACTGTCCTGAGTGCTGCTTTTTGATGCCCTTGAATTTTGTTTCAAGAGATACCAGCGATTTCTATTAACGCGAACTCTTAAGAACAGCCAAGTGGCTGAGAATCTGGATTTGCAGTCAGTTTGTATCTGTCTCTGCAACTTACTAACCACATGGCCTCTGCAATGATGGAACCCCTCCGGACACCATATATATATATTTTTTTAACTTATAAAATGAAGATAATGATACCCCCTGCCCCATCGAGTTGATGGGAGAGTAGAGGTCGTCATGCTTGTCTGGCACATAGCCCCTGTCATGAGCAGTTCTGTTTCAGAAATAGGTTGGGCAGGCCTTTCAGGTCAGGGCATGTGGGAAGATGCCACCTGAGAGAGCACAGTGTAAAGAAAAGGGCAAAGAGCTGACCCTGCCACCAAAGGACAGTGACTGGGGGCTGGTCCCTGCCCCTCTCTGGGGGAATCTATGAAATGTTACCTGTGACATGAGTAGGCAGGTCCGCAGCAGTCATGTACAAACGACCTGAGCAGGGGATGCCTTTAGATGTGAAGAAAGTAACAGAGTGTCTGCTGGTGTTTATACGCTCCTGTTCATTGACACATAGTGACAAAAGGTTTTCACATATTCTGTAATTTTAAATTTTATGTTAACATTTATTCACCCCAACCCTGTTTACATTGATTTGGGAAATAGGCTTGTTTTGCATGACAGATGTTATTGATCAGACAACAGTGTTTGACCAGTCATTAACGACAGCCAGTAGTTACGACTGTTTCAAGTGGGGGTCACCGGATGCGATGGTTATATTTCTAAATCTCTCAGCCACACCACATGGCACATGGGATGTTAGTTCCCAGATCAGAGATTGAACTCGCGCCCCACCTCTGCACTGGCAGTCTTAGCCACTGGACCACCAGAGAAGGTTGCTTTTTACTAGATCACTCTTGGTTAAGTAATGGGATCTGAAAGACCAAATTGTGAAATGAATTCCCTGGGAGCTGCTTCACTGTTTCTCCCCTCACTTCTGATTTTTAGCCAGGAAAGATTTGTCAGGTGGCTCTGTTTACTCAATAAATCATTTCTGAGCACCTAGTGTAGGGAGGTGCAGTTCTAGAAGCTTGGGGCATGTCAGGGACACAAGCTCCACCCTTCCTAGTGAATGCATGCCTCTCTAGTCTCTCACAGGGCTCCCAGGTCTCGGAGGCTGAAATGCCTGGGAGGACCCAGGGGGAAGAAGTGAGGTTTGCTCAGGCCAGTTGCTCTGTCCTTTTTTTCCCCCTTCCACCCTTTTCAGTTACTTCTTTCTCTACCTTACTTTTTTTTTTTTTAAACAAATCAGGAGCTTTGATTGTGACTAGACACAGATCTTTCTCTCTCCAAACTTTAGTTTCCTCATTTATAAGAACAGAGGTTGGCTTCTCAGATGCCAAGCTCCCCTCTAGCTCTGTAACTGAGTCTGATTCACCCAGCAAAAACAAAACACCCCATTTACCTCAACCATCTTGTCATCCTCTCCCCATTTGCCCCAATAAACACTTTGTGGTGCCTTAGAAACAAGCCAACGATATTGATATACATATATATATATGTTTTCTGCCACACCTTGGAATCTTAGTTCCCCAGCCTGGGATTGAACCCAGGTCATGCCAGTGAAAGTGCCAAGTCCTAATCACTGGACAGCCAGGGAATTCTCAGTGTTGTTTGTTCGCAGAAGCTATGTTTGTCTGCAGAGCTTAGGACTACTTCTCTCTCTAAATGTCAATTTCTCAGTCCTGACAATAGATACTCAAGAACATCTTTATTCTTAGGCTCAGCCAGGGGACTGATGGGAACTGAGGCCAAGGTCACGGCATCAAGAGTTTCTGAAGTAGTTGAGTATTAAATGCAAAACAGGGGGTGAAAGTGCTCCCCAACCCCCAGTCCCAGTCACACTATCCTATATTTCTTTCACTGGTGTGGCATCCATGTGCCTGTGTGGACTAGGTTTCTAGCATGCGGTAGATGCCCAGTTGGGAATATTTGTTGAATGAATGAGCAGACTCTAGCCTGGTTCATTTTTCCACTTGGTTTTTCCCGCCCTTCATCAGCTGGCTCTGCTTTGGGAAGGAAAACACACGCTATCAGGCAGATTCATCTGCAAAAATGATGGAGGGTGGCTGAAGCCCACCCCGTCTCTGTGCCGGTTACTCCATGCTCTGCTTCCTTTTTGCTTTGTGTTCTTACACACGCCCTGCTCAGCATCAGAGAAGTCAGCCAAGGGTCCTCTAAGGGTTCTAGAACTTTCTCAAGGGCTAATGTCCTGGCCTCATCCTCATGGGAATTAAGTGGCAAACCTTCAGATGGATAGTAATACACTCAATGCACCCCCCAGGTCTGCCCATGACAGCTGGTAAGGCTGGTCCCTCAGGAGCAGGGATCAAGTGCCCGCATGCATGTGGTCTTGCAACCGTGTGCAGAGCTGATCTGCCTGGGTGTGTGTCTACTGTTGCAGCCAATAGTGTCCTGAGCAGAAGCCTGCTTTTGTAGACAGTTCTGTGGATTCAGAGGACTTCCTAGGAGGCGCTAATGGTAAAAAGCCTGCCTGCCATTGCAGGAGGCATAAGAGACACAGGTTCGATCCCTGGTTCAGGAAGATCTGCAGGAGGAGGGCATGGCAACCCACTCCAGTACTCCTGCCTGGAGAATTGCATGGACAGAGGAGCCTGGCAAAGTACAGTCCATAGGGTTGCAAAGAATCGGACACGACTAAAGCGACTTGACAACATACCCTCCTGTAATAAGTGAGGGGGGTTTTGGGGGCACATAGGCTCAGCCCATGCTGACTTCCACCTGCTGCCAGGATCAGCATTGATCCACTTCTCGTGTCCTGTCTCTGGCACTTCCAGGGGAGCACCCCCCGCCCCTTCGAGATGCTCCCACCCTGGAGAGGAATCTGATACATAAACCCTTGGGGCAGGCCTAGTGGATGCAAAGTGGTTACATTAAGGATTGGGGTTCTGTTTATTGACGAGGTCACGGCCTCTCCTGGTTATGACCCCCGAGGGACCCCGGCATGGAAACGGGATTTGTAACGTAACACTAACAATAACACACTAGAGACAGCCGTGACAGGGCCCGTCTCTCCTACACGCTGCAGCTGGTTCAGGATGAGGATGGAGCAGATGGGCGGGCAAGCGGGCAACAGACAAAAGAGCAGAGATGGAGTCGATGTGGCTGGAGGTCCCGGGGCCAGGAGTCGGGCGGGGTTTTGGGGATCCCTGCGGCTGGAGAGCTTGCCCTCTGCTCATGAGCCTCCGTGGGCCTGTCTCCCTCAAGCGTCCGGGGACGTGCTGCTGGCCCGTCTACATGAACTCATGTACCCTCTCACCAGGCTCCCAGCTACCCTCTCACCAAACAGGCCTGCCCACGGGGCCACCTCCTTCTTGCTCCTCATCCTTTGTTTGTGGACGTATTTGTGTCTCAGGGGTCAGAGAGGGAATGGGGCAGGAAGAGTGAAAACCTGAAGTCCCAGGACATTCACGTGGATTTTTTTTTTTTTCGTCCACAGGCAACCTGGACAGAACTGGAATAGATATTTTCTACAATTTCTGCCCTGGCCTGTTAGGGAGAGGACTTGGGGGGGCTGTGACATATTTTGATGGGGTATGACATAAGGGTTCTCTGAAATCCCACCATATGGGAAACCCCCTCTTCCAGTGTTTCATCAACGGCTTCTCTTCTGGGCTATGTGAGATGAGAAATCTGTGTGCCCGCGTGGGACCTGACCAGGAGGATTTTCCCGTTATCCGATGACTAGCCCTGGACTCTGCTATTTTTTTTCCGTCAGGGCTGTGCTTTACCTCTCACCCACCCAGCGGGCCAGAAGCACCAGTGAGTGGAGATTCTAGAAGAGCCTGGCATCCCTTCAGGGGTGATTTCCAGAGGAAACAGTTAAGAACTCTTTTCTTCATCGTGTGCTCCGGGATTGTCCATTTCCTTGAACTGAGGTATCACAGTCCTCTTTGGCAGAATCTCCGTGGTCTCAGACGAGGCCCTCCCTTCCTGAAATCCTCCAGGAGCTCAAGTTTCCAACTAATCTCCTTTTCTGAGGTTGTTTAACCAAGCCTGTTGTCCCAGGTGTCACAGCAACCCTGCTTTTACCACGTGCTCTTGTCCTTTTGAGGGAGATGCCAACTAACTCAGTGCTATATTTGAAATATTAAAAAAAAAAAAAAACTCAGAAGGGTATCCCTGGAAATTGCCTATAGACATAGCATCATGTTGCATGGAGAGGTTGTAATAGTGTCCTGACCCTCTATCACCGAACTAGACACAGGCAAGCTTCACAGACAAGATGAGGGAGCTTCATGCCCAAGTCATTCTGTCATCTCACCAGTTTTCCACATTCACTGATCATAACTTGAACTGGAAGAGACTTCTCTGGGCCCTTTCCTGGTTACTGTGTAGAGATTTGGGCCACAAAGGGATATAGTATATGTCTTTGGTTGGCTAATGGTGAGAGGAGGAGCCGGTTGACCAAATGTGATATTTTTCATGATTTCTTTTTTCAAAACACAGCCATCTGTCTACATGAACTCACACCTACTTCAGCACTCAATTTCCCTCTCGCTTGTGAACGTCTTCTAGACCACTGTGGTTCCATCTCTGCTTATCTGACCTGTATAGAATCCAGGCCTTGCGTCACCCTTTGCACGGTTGCGTTGCCTATCGTCCACTATTTCATGTACACTCCCTGCTTCCCTCGCGGTGGGCAGAGGCTTCAGGAACGCACATATCTCATCCTGGCGTTGTTCCCAGCCGGCTGGCCCATCCGTGTTTCTCATCACGCAGACAAGTCCCAGGTCCACATGGAAGTGTCGTGATGACTTGAAGTGCAGTGTTAGTTCAGAACGATAGCCAGGGATTGTCTGAGAGACAGTCAGAGAAGAAAGTCCCAGATGACATGTCATTTAGATAATATTTGCCTAATCTTTTGCATGAAACCTACATGATGATTGTCTGTTTTGTGCATCAGTGTTTATCTTCTTTCGGTCACTCTCTCTCTCACTCTTTCTTTCTCTGTCTCCCCCACCCCTTTGGCCCCTCTCTCTACCTCCTTTTTTTGTAAAAGTAGAGACAAAAGTTACCGGAAGTCTCAATTGTCAGACTTCAAAGTCTCTGCTAAACATCTGACATTTGACAGTGTGTCTCCCTCCCCTTCCTCCTCACCCTCGGCTCGCTTGCATGGGCACAGCCTCACAGAGATAACCATATCGGGCAGAATAAATGAAGCCTGTTTCCTTCTAAATTTGCTTCCTCCCACACATGGTTCGACTGTGTACCCTGGGGCTGGCAGGCACTCTACCCGAGACTTTTCCCTACTGACTTCTGGGTGGAGGTGGTGGGCTGGATGTGGTCAGAGACTCTTCATTCACCAGGCAGAAATCGTGGAGTTTTCGAACCAGAAAAAGATCCCACACAGAGTCTCATCGAACTCTCTCACTTTATAGATGGCGGAGTGGAGGCTGGGAGGAGTTCATCGAATTGTCTGAAATCAGAGTTAGATATGATCAGAGCAGGCCCTGGGAGCCAGAATGCTTTTATGACACAG
This sequence comes from Capricornis sumatraensis, assembly GCF_032405125.1. Classification (NCBI taxonomy): domain Eukaryota; kingdom Metazoa; phylum Chordata; class Mammalia; order Artiodactyla; family Bovidae; genus Capricornis; species Capricornis sumatraensis. The sequence continues at coordinate 19,150,027 of NC_091076.1, forward strand.
GCTGGTCTTCTTTCTGCTTGAACACAGAGACTCAGACCCTGTACATGTCAGAGTTAACAATCAAAGCTCGGAGGGTAGATTTCTCCAGTCTCCAGGTAGACTAAATCCTCCTGGGGCTTCATCAGGGTAAAGAGAGAAGTCCTGTCCTTGGCTCCCTGCCTGTGAGAGGACCCGGAAACCCAGCTGCCTATGTGCCTTGAGGTCCGTGGGAGAGGGAAGCAGCTGGTAGAAGGTGGTCTGTGCACTGGGGCCACCCACGTGCTCCACAGAACCACTCAGAACCTAGACTGGGGCCATCCCCTGTCCCCAGCCCAAGAGAGGGCAGTCACAGATGATTCTCCAGATGAAGCAAGCATGGCGGCAGCAGACAGGAAAGGAAAGAGGGGCCGCTGAGGCAGAGGGCTGGACGTCTGAGGAGGAGAAACACACAGCTCCCCACTGGGATACCTGGGGTATCGCCCCCAACACGCTTCAGAAGACAAACTCCACTCGTGATGTTCCTTAAATTTACGTCTTCAGGGGGTTTTAGAATGGAATCCATAGAAAATTACAAATGCCTTTAAAAATAGTAGAGAGACTTCCCTGGTGGCTCACATAGTTAAGCGACTGCCTGCAATGCGGGAGACCCGGGTTCAATCCCTGGGTTGGGAAGATCCCCTGGAGAAGGAAATGGCCAGCCACTCCAGTACTCTTGCCTGGCAAATCCCATGGATGGAGGAGCCTGGTAGGGTCCCAAGGAGTTGGACACGACTGAGCGACTTCACATTCTTTCTTCTTTCTTTCTTAAAAATGGCAAGACTTTAGGAGGAATTGGAAGGTTGAATAGAGAGAAGAGCTGGGTGTGGAAAATGCAAAGAACCTGTAAAATCTTGACTTTCTCCTCTTGCCACCTCCCAGCATGTGCGTGGACACGCACACACACACACAGTCCCCCCAGCACAGGTTGGCAAAGCTCCTTTTCTCTGCCTCCATCTGGCTGAAGCAAACCTCTCACCAAGATCCACCCCCGATTGCCACCTGTAATGGGCACCCCAGCCTCAAATTGTTTCCTCCTTTCTGGGGGCTCAGCAGGGCTGTTCACACCTCCCAGCTGACCTTCTCCTTCTACCAGGCTTGGTGGCTCTGGCTTGCCACCTGCCTCGTGGGCACCTGCAGCCCTCCTCGCAGGTCAACTAGTTTTGTACTGTTTTACTGCTTTCTCATCCCGCACGCCCAGCCTCCAGGGTCCTTGCAGGGCAGGAGTACTTCCCACTCGCTCACCGCTCTGCCTGTGTGCTTCCCAGCCCACGAGGGCAATTTTTCAGAAAACTATTTTTAGAAATAGTAACCTCAGAATAAACACAGCACACCAGATGTTGGTGTTTTTCTGGGGCAACTGAGCTGAGAATCATTTGTTTAAAGAGAAAGGTAAAACAGCCAACCTGGCTGTGCAGGCAGGGCCACGGGCTGCGGATTGCTGGGTTTTACTCCCTCTAGTGACAGGATCTTAGATGGCAATGAAGCCACCTTGACTCAGAGTAGCAAGACTTTATTACGGACTGTATTTTTACATGAATTCAATTTTACATAATATTTGGGCTTCTATTTTAGTAAAAGTAAGGACGACCGAGCATGTGATGGATGACAAAGGATAGATGGCATCCTAATTTTAAGGGTGTGTGCATGTGTGTAAAGTCGCTTCAGTTGTGTCCAGCTCTTTGCAACACTGTGTTCTCTGTCCATGCGATTCTCCAGGCAAGAATACTGGAATGGGTTGCCATTTCCTCCTTCAGGGGATCTTCCTGACCCAGGGATCTAACCAGCATCTCCTGCATTGGCAGGTGGGTTCTTTACCGCTAGCGCCACCTGGGAAGTCCAATTTTAAGGATACAAAACTCAGTTTTACTCGATATTCAGGCTTCTAGTTTAATGCAAAGTAGGGTTAGATGGTATCATAATTTTAAGGGAACAAAATGATATTAGGGCAGTTTCTCTGCATCTTTTTCCTTATTGCAAGAAAGACTGACCACTGTATAGAACTGTATTTTGAAAATGAGGCTATGGCACAACTGCTGGAGACCTTTGGTTAAATAAAATGTTTTCCCCAAACAGAATCTGCCTGTAACAGGAAACTATTAGGGCAAATGCTGTGCTCTATGCCTCTTCCCTAAGCACGGGTCAGTTGTTCTGTTAGTTCCATGGAAGATGGGATAAAAAGGGACAGGTTGGAAGGTGCATTTGTTGGTCTAACGTTGGAGAGACAGAACAAAACAACAACAACAAAGCTTTCTGATTGTAAAGCAGAGACCAGAACTATTACCTGAAAGCACCAAGAGTGTCCCTTTCAGAAAGTTTCAAGCATATTTCTTAGTGAATTTGGTGCAGCCTGCAAAAAGACATCCTGAAAGGAAACTGGAAGACTTTTGTAGACCTGAATTCCAGAAGTCTACAATTTACAGCCTTAAGAGTCTTCTAACTGGAAGAAAGCTGTAAGTGAAAGGTCTTCACTGGCCTGAAGACTTTAGTGCTCAGATCAAAAATGCTTCTCAGTGTGGAAAGTAGCTGATGGATAATTATCTAGTCACATTGTCAGTGACAGGGTTTCTCCTACAACTGACTGTGGCTTGCTAGTATCAGGGTGATGGAGGAAAACCAAATGGCTGTGGCTGACAGGTGGGAAAACGTGCCGTAATCGATCAGTCTGATCATGCTCCATCTCTCAGCCAATTTTGAGTCAGACTTTGTGAATTATGGAACTGCGTTCATTCATTCTGCAGAAACCTCTCCATTCACAAATTGTTCAGCTGAACTGACAATTGATGCATTGAGTTCTTTTGCTCGAGGGCTGACAGTTTTCCAGAGTAACAGCCTACTCTTTGACTGCCCTTTTCCCTCTGTTCCTGTTGATTGTTTTCGCTCACAACTTACCTAACTTCTAGCAAGTCCTGGTGGAGAGACCAGCACATACTTCCCTCCATGGCCAGGAGCACCAGATGACACAGTTTGTCCCCTAAAGGGACGATCACAAACAGCATGTACTGCTGCTGGTTTTCCTATGTATATCCACAGAGAGAGGGGCCTCATTGTGGGGACTTGTAGCTTCACTGCAGTCAGGAGGGACTAGACTTGGGGTTGAGATGAATTTCACAGACATGTTTTGCTCATTGACCATGTGCCTGACCATAAATGATTAACAAGACAGGCAAAATCCCTGCCCTCATGGAGTCATATTCTAATAGTGGGAACAGAAGGCAGGGAGAGACAAAGAACAAAAGTGGGGGAAACGTTAGGAGGTGATAATACCTGAAATAGAACGACATGATGGCAAGTCGTAACCACACACTGAGGGGGAAAGGAGGGTCTCTGAGAAAAGAACATTAAGCCAAGATCTGAATAACTGGGTGGAGGCAGGCACGGGAGAAGTGGTCGCGAGAGCATGGGGAATCCAAGGAAGAGAGGCCTCAGGGTAACTCAGGCTCAAGCTGCAGGTTGTCATTTGTATTAAGATGGGGAACACTATAGAGGGGCAGATTTTAAAGGGGGTGAACACTGGCGGGAAATCAAGAATTCTCTTTTGCCACAGGAAGTTTAAGATGTCCAGGGGTGGCCATGAAAACGAAGAAATTCTAAGTGTGAAGAGAGCACAAGGGGAGGCCTAAGAGGTGGTGAAGTTCAAAGAGCACCAAGGATGAAGTCCCGCAGGTTGCAATGGGTCATAGACACCCGCCTTGGACTCGCCTGGTGCTCCAGTGGTTGAGAATCTGCCTGCCTGTGCAGGGGACCCAGCCTCCATTCCTGGTCTGGGGAGATTCCGCGTGCAACTAAGCTGATGTGCCTCAACCACTGAGCGTGCACTGTGGAGCCCATGTGCCGCCACTACTGAAGTCTGCACACTCTGAAGCCCACGCTCTGTAGCAGGAGAAGCCGCCTCAATGAGAAGCCTCCGCACCACCGCTAGAGAGTAGCCCCCACGTGCAGCAACAAAGAACCAGGGCAGCTGGAAATAAGATAAATTCATAAAAAATAAAATAAATGTTCAACTTAAAAATACCCTCCTTGTGCAGGATCCTTGAGGTTATTACCCGGGGGGGCAGGATTTTGGCTGTCGAAGAAAAACTTATAGAAGGAACTGAAATTATAAAGAATAAGGGAAAATTTTCTTGATAGATTCCTAGACATTAGTGGACGATGGGGATGGTGAAGATGAAGTAAAAATATACCTGAAAAGTAGCTTAAGATGGTAATTGATGAAGATGGTGTATATTCTTAATAATAATTACAATCATATTTCAGCAATTGAGCAAAGATGCCCTTTAGCACAGACTGCATCAAAGAATAAAATGTAAGAAGTGAGCGACCCTGAAGTATATAGTAATATCCTTATCTCATTAAGTATACCAATTTCTTGAGACAGAGTATTAAGAGAGATATTCAGATTATATTACCAATAATAAGAGCAGTGAGGGATCTGAGAAGATCCAGTCTGACTTGGAGCATTTCTTAACAAATTCAACCTAAGAATTATTCTTTTCTGTATCTACTTTTCTGTGTGTGTTTTTGTGTGTGTTCTCAGCACAGATTTTGGGTACTATTTCTCTGAGAAAACATGTGATTCTAATGAAATTTGCTGAATTTCAAGCAGCCACACGTGTATGAAAGCTGCCCAAGTTGGATATTTGTGGAATGCTGATTTTTCATACATATCAACATTTGGTAATTATCATCAGAACTATTCATGCAAGTTTAAAAGTGGAAATAAAATTAAGAGAGCTTCAACAGGGACCTCAGATGGCCTAACGGGTAAGCCTTGGAGGTAATCAGTCCTTTCAGTGAGACCGATGTGAGTAGGCAGTCTTCCTAACTCAGTTTCTCCTGGAAATCTTGACAGAAACACCTGATATTTCTTCTTTAAACCACACACTGGGCGGACTAGGAACGACAAGCAAATTATAATAAGCATGCCTCAAAATTCCCATAAGCTGGTGTTTGTCATAATTTTGTAAGTTTCCCAAGGCCTTCTCCTTCCTGTTTTGTTTTTTCATTCATCTCTCTCAAAGGCTGAGCATATAGGTTTTAAATGAGTGTACCCTGGTAGCTTAACTGGTAAAGAATCCACCTGAAATGCAGGACACCCTGATTCAGTTCCTGGGCTGAGAAGATCCTCTGGACAAGGAACAGGCTATCCACTCCAGTATTCTTGGGCTTCCCTGGTGATTCAGCTAGTAAAAAATCCACCTGCAATGCGGGAGACCTCGGTTTGATCCCTGGATTGGGAAGATCCCCTGGAGACGGAAACAGCTACCCACCCCAGTATTCTGGCCAGGAGAATTCCATGGACTGTATAGTTCATGGGGTTGAGAAGAGTCAGACATGACTGAACAAGTTTCACTTTCACCACTGGTGAAATGCATTGGTTATTGATCTTTATAGCAAAGCACCCCCCAAATCTAGCTGCTCTAAAGAATGAAAACTTATTTTCTGTACATTTCTGTGGGGCAGGAATCTGTAAGTGTATTATCTACATGGTTTATGACATAGGATCTGTCAGGAGACCTCAGTCAGGTGTTGGCAGGGCCTGCAGCATCTCAGGGTTCAACTCTAAGAGGACCCAACTCCAGGATTGCATGCCTGGCTGTTGGTGATCCCCAGCTCCTTGTCCACAGGGCTGCCTCTCCATAGTAGCTGACTTCTCCCAGGGGGAAATGATCCTGAAGGGAGGAGAGGGAGAACCTGAGAGGGAAGTCAAGGTCTGCTTATAACCCAAGCATGGAAGTGATGTTCCATCCTGGCTAGTTTTCTGTTCATTAAAAGCACGTCAGTGACTGCAGCCAACACTGAAGGTAAAGGGAATGCACAAAGATGTGGATATGAAAAGGTCAGGGGCCATTGGGGACCATCTGGTAGCCAACCACACACAGATAGCATCACCAAATCAGTGCATAAGAATCTGAGCAAACTCTGGGAGATAGTGGAGGACAGGGGAGCTTGGTGTACTGCAGTCCATGGGGTCACAAAGAGCGGGACACGACGCAGTGACTGCAGAATAGCAATAAGAACAACATATACACCCTGAGTGTGTCGTATTCCCTTGAACTGCAGATGAGGAAACCGATCTTCAGGATTTTAAATTGTCCAAATCCACAGGTCTTACAGATGGAGCAAAAATGAATGTAAAATTTTGCAAAAGACATATCTGACAAAGCACTGTTATCCAAATATAAGAAGATTGTGCAAAACTCAATAATAAAAAAAATATTAGAAAGTGGACCAGAAACCTTAACAGATACACTTGGAGGGTATTATCACAGAAAACTGATCTGTAGTTGTGGAATTTGAAATACCTTAACAGAACTTTTGTTAAAAATTTTAGGCTGAGCAGAAGTAGGAATGCCTCTGACTTTCTTTCAAAGTCCTAAGACTTCCAGATACACTTTTAAGCATTAAATATATAACATGTTGTTGTTGTTTAGTTGCTAAGTTGGGCCTGACTCTTTTCTGACCCCATGGACTACCAGGTTCCTCTCTCCATGGAATTTCCCAGGCAGGCAAGAATTCTGGAGTGGGTTGCCATTTCTTTCTCCATGGGATCTTCCCAACCCAGGGATCAAAGCCACCTCTACTGCATTGCAGGCAGATTCTGGACCACTGAGCCACCAGGGAAACCCAAAACAAAGAAATGGAAAATTTGTGAAAAATATAGAAAATTATTCTCAGTGCTGTCAGTTCATTCAGTTCAGTCACTCAGTCGTGTCCAACTCTTTGCCACCCCATGAATCACAGCACGCCAGGCCTCCCTGTCCATCACCAACTCCTGGAGTTCACTCAGACTCACATCCATCGAGTCAGTGATGCCATCCAGCCATCTCATCCTCTGTCGTCCTCTTCTCCTCCTGCCCCCAATCCCTCCCAGCATCAGAGTCTTTTCCAATGAGTCAACTCTTTGCATGAGGTGGCCAAAGTACTGGAGCTTCAGCTTTAGCATCATTCTTTCCAAAGACATCCCAGGGCTGATCTCCTTCAGAATGAACTGGTTGGATCTCCTTGCAGTCCAAGGGACTCTCAAGAGTCTTCTCCAACACCACAGTTCAAAAGCATCAATTCTTTTCATGTGTTTGTTAACCATCCGTATATCTTCTTTGGAGAAATGTCTATTTAGTTCTTTGGCCCATTTTTTGATTGGGTCGTTTATTTTTCTGGAATTGAGCTGCATAAGTTGCTTGTATATTTTTGAGATTAGTTGTTTGTCAGTTGCTTCATTTGCTATTATTTTCTCCCATTCAGAAGGCTGTCTTTTCACCTAGCTTATATTTTCCTTTGTTGTGCAGAAGCTTTTAATTTTAATTAGATCCCATTTGTTTATTTTTGCTTTTATTTCCAGAATTCTGGGAGGTGGATCATAGAGGATCCTGCTGTGATTTATGTCTGAGAGTGTTTTGCCTATGTTCTCCTCTAGGAGTTTTATAGTTTCTGGTCTTACATTTAGATCTTTAATCCATTTTGAGTTTATTTTTGTGTGTGGTGTTAGAAAGTGATCTAGTTTCATTCTTTTACAAGTGGTTGACCAGTTTTCCCAGCACCACTTGTTAAAGAGATTGTCTTTACTCCATTGTATATTCTTGCCTCCTTTGTCAAAGATAAGGTGACCATATGTGTGTGGATTTATCTCTGGGCTTTCTATTTTGTTCCATTGATCTATATCTGTCTTTGTGCCAGTACCATACTGTTTTGATGACTGTGGCTATGTAGTAGAGCCTGAAGTCAGGCAAGTTGATTCCTCCAGTTCCATTCTTATTTCTCAAGATTGCTTTGGCAATTCGAGGTTTTTTGTATTTCCATACAAATCTTGAAATTATTTGTTCTAGTTCTGTGAAAAGTATGGCTGGTAGCTTGATAGGGATTGCATTGAATTTGTAAATTGCTTTGGGTAGTATACTCATTTTCACTATATTGATTCTTCCGATCCATGAACATGAAAAGAGGCTCAACATCACTCATTATCAGAGAAATGCAAATCAAAACCACAATGAGGTACCACTTCACACCAGTCAGAATGTCTGCGATCCAAAAATCTGCAAGCAATAAATGCTGGAGAGGGTGTGGAGAAAAGGGAACCCTCCTACACTGTTGGTGGGAATGCAAACTAGTACAGCCACTTTGGAGAACAGTGTGGAGATTCCTTAAAAAATTGCAAATAGAACTACCTTATGACCCAGCAATCCCACTGCTGGGCATACACACTGAGGAAACCAGAACTGAAAGAGACACATGTACCCCAATGTTCATCACAGCACTGTTTATAATAGCCAGGACATGGAAACAACCTAGATGTCCATCAGCAGATGAATGGATAAGAAAGCTGTGGTACATATACACAATGGAGTATTACTCAGCCGTTAAAAAGAATTCATTTGAATCAGTTCTGTTGAGATGGATGAAACTGGAGCTGATTATCCAGAGTGAAGTAAGCCAGAAAGAAAAACACCAATACAGTATACTAACACATATATATGGAATTTAGAAAGATGGCAATGACGACCCTGTATGCAAGACAGGAAAAAAGACACAGCTGTGTATAACGGACTTTTGGACTCAGAGGGAGAGGGAGAGGGTGGGATGATTTGGGAGAATGGCATTCTAACATGTATACTATCATGTAAGAATTGAATCGCCAGTCTATGTCTGATGCAGGATACAGCATGCTTGGGGCTGGTGCATGGGGATGACCCACAGAGATGTTATGGGAAGGGAGGTGGGAGGGGGGTTCATGTTTGGGAACACATGTAAGAATTAAAGATTTTAAAATTAAAAAAATAAAAAAAGAAAAAAAGAAAAAAAAAAAAGCAAAGCATCAATTCTTCGGCACTCAGACTACTTCACAGTCCAACTCTCACATCCATACATGACCACAGGAAAAACCATAGCCTTGACTAGACGGACCTTAGTTGGCAAAGTAATGTCTCTGCTTTTGAATATACTATCTAGGTTGGTCATAACTTTTCTTCCAAGGAGTAAGCGTCTTTTAATTTCATGGCTGCAGTCACCATCTGCAGTGATTTTGGAGCCCCTCAAAATAAAGTCTGACACTGTTTCCACTGTTTCCCCATCTATTTCCCATGAAGTGATGGGACCAGATGCCATGATCTTCATTTTCTGAATGTTGAGGTTTAAGCCAACTTTTTCACTCTCCACTTTCACTTTCATCAAGAGGCTTTTTAGTTCCTTTTCACTTTCTGCCATAAGGGTGGTGTCATCTGCATATCTGAGGTAATTGATATTTCTCCCGGCAATCTTGATTCCAGCTTGTGTTTCTTCCAGTCCAGCATTTCTCATGATGTACTCTGCATATAAGATGATCACAAATTAATGCTGATGTCAAAATAAATCACTACCACTTTACAATATAAATTTGTAGCATATGTCTAGGTTCATATAGTGTTTATAAGTTTTGATCTTCTAAACCCATTGGGGAATGTGTTTAAATAAAATCTTTTGAGAAATTAAGAGGAAAAACTATATATGTCAAATGTTCATTTGTGTGTGTGTGTGTGTGCGTCCGACTCTTTGCAACCCCATGGACTGTAGCCCACCAGGCTCTTCTGTCCATGGGATTCTCCAGGGAAGAAGACTAGAGTGTGTTGCCATACCCTCCTGCAGAGGATCTTCCTGACCCAGGGATCGAACCTGAGTCACCTGTATTGGCAGGTGGATTCTTTACCATTGAGCCACCTGGGAAGCCCCCATCACCCTTACAAGAAAACAGGAACTCATGTGTAGCTTTTGTGTTGTGAGACTGATGTTAACTCTGCTTTTCCAGAATTCAATCCTCCCCGCCCCCTCTGCCGCCCCCTTTGAAAAACAGAGTATGTCTGAATCTCTAACCTTCCATGAACTTTTTAATTTCCTAAAGCTTTTACAAGATTATAGATTGCATTTTGACAGTCACTCTTCCAAAGGCTTTCTATTTTCTGGGAAGGGATTATTCTAGGCATGAATTTACTAAATGTGGCTATAGATTGCTGCATCCTTTTCTCTCTCATTTAAATTTCTAATCCTTTTTTTTTTTCTGATTTTTAAGTGTCTTTTTCAGTATCCGTAAGCAAAATGTTACTTGTTAAGTCTTCCCTTTTCTCTGCCATCTGATAACATTGTATCATTACTCCCAGCTAGTTACCTCTACTTCCATCTTCCTGTTCCAAATATAGCTTGAAAGGCCCTTTGGGTTTCCTTTGGCCTCAACCTTCCTGATTCCATTGTTGTCAGTCTATGGCCTCTGACATTCTACCATCCCTGGTTTTGCACCCCTCTGTTTCATTGTTGGTGGGCATACTTTTAAAATGCAGATTTCTTATAAAGTGATGTTCACAGGCATGTTGAGTTTGTTCAATATCTCTCCTCTTGTTAATTATCCCCAGATCATTCCCCTAAAGGGAACTTCCTGATATTTGTGACCTTTTTCCAAAAATAAAATTTCAGGCAGAGATATCACATCTGATTGCTAAAGTTTTTGGAAGAAAATCCAGTAGAGAAAGAAGAAAATGGGAAATATGATTATTTTTAATTCGAAACAGTTTCCTTAAAGACATGCCAGTGAGCAGTACAAAAATATGTCTTTCATTGTATAACAACAATCACTGAAAGAAGAAAGACTTTATGGGCTTAGTTTCTCCGAGACATGTGGGAATCGTCCCAGATCAGGGGTGGAAACCTGTGTCTCCTGCACTGGCAGATGGACTCTTCACCACTAAGCCACCAGGGATATCTATTACTGACTATTCTTTTATTAATCTGGGACACAGCTATGCACAGATGCACAGATAGGTGATTGTCAGGGAATCATGACACTACGAAATTCTATGATCTTTTTCAGGTCACTTATTTCTGATTGCATTGGCAAGTGGATTGCCTTCTGACTCCTAACTAGTTTTCTCATGCAGGGAGAACTGTTTATTTTGAGGATGCTTGTCAACTTCTCCTCAAGCATGTGTCCACAAATCAGTTTGATTAAAAGCAAAATAATGATACAGTGACTATTTTGTTTAGAAATATTTGGTATTCTAAACAAATAAAATAGAGCTTTGATTATTGGGAATGTCCATTGTCTCAGGCTATTCAAAGAGCAGTGGATGAATAATTTTTTTTTCTGTGTGCCTCCAACATCTTTGTCTTCCTTCAATAAGAGCTCAGTTTAAAACAATAGACTTCTCTGGGTATAACAAATTTATTCTGATGTTAATGTTTAGAGAGCTTATTCCTACATTTTCCCTTATTCCAACATTTTCTGTTTCTAATATAAACTCAATAACACTTGTAGTAATGTGCTTTTCTGAATATTGGAGGATTTCATGATGCATTTGATCATCCTATAAGACACTGAATTTGTCATAGCATCCAAAATTTCAGTGTCACATGAATTCAACATAAAACCTTAAGTAGAATTTAGTGGGTTAATGCTATGTTTTCTAATGGAAACACAGTAACTCATGAAATAATTTGCAATCCTCTGCCAAGATTCCAACCTAAATTAAATTTCTTTGATGATCAGATATAGCATTCCCCTCCTTTTAAGCTCATGGAAAGGAGGTGAGTATCTGGGTTACACTGTATTACTAACTCAGAGAGCATTGAGGTGTTTATGTGAAAGTAAAAGTCAGTGGACCTCATAGATACAGAGACGACACACATACACAAGTATACATATTGAATACACACATACATCTATGGGTAGTTATAGAGCTGTGATTTGTTGTTGTTTAGTAGCTAAGTCATGTCCTACTCTTTGTGACCCCATGGACTGTAGCCCACCAGGCTCCTGTTCCAGGCAAGAATACTGGAGTGGGTTGTGATTTCCTTCTCCAGGGGTCTTCCCAACCCAGGGATCGAACCTGAGTCTCCTGCATTGGCAGGCGGATTCTTTACCACTGTATCACCTGGGTAGCTCCTATAGCTATATATATATATATTTTATAGCTATATTATAAAAGTATAAATATTTTTATATATTATACTTATAATTATAAAAAATAAATATTTTATATATACTCTATTGGAGTATAGTTGTTTTGCAATGTTGGGTTAGATTCTGCTGTGCAGCAAAGTGAATCAACCATGTGTATGCACATATGCCCTCTTTTTTGGATTTCCTTCCCATCTGGATCGCCACAGAACATTGAGCAGAGTTAAGCAACTGAGGAGCAATCATCTCTAAGAACATGTGAGCCTCCTGAGAACACTAACAGGCAGTGCTATTGGGGTGGTCCATGGAAGAAAGGGGTAAAAATTGTTTGGCCTTTGTCAAATTATTACCTGGCTTTTAGGTATCATGGGCTTCCCTGGTGGTTCAGAAGGTAGAGTAAAGTGTCTGCTTGCAATGCGGGAGACTCAGGTTTGATCCTGGGGTCGGGAAGATCCCCTGGAGAAGGAAATGGCAACCTACTCCAGTACTCTTGCCTGGAAAATTCCATTGACAGGGGAGCCTGGTGGGCTACAGTTCATGGGGTCGCAAAGAGTTGGACATGACTGAGCAACTTCACTTTCCTTTTCTTTTTAGGTGTCATTGAAAAGCATTCAAGAACCACCTCCTTTCTCCCATAACCCTAAGGAGGTAAGAGAACAGAGGGAGGAGCATCATGCCTGTTAAAGGAAGCAAGAGATCGAAGAGGAGAGGGAGAGGAAACTGAGGTCATCCTCACCTCCCCGGTGGGGGGCTTACGGAAGGTCACTGAGGGAAGAAAGGCTAATGAGACCGCTGAAATACAGAGAGAAAAAGCGCAATCGGAGACAAGAAGTGAACCTCTTCCCTCACTAAGCTTAGTACACATCAAATAACCTTTCTGTTACTGTGTTGAATGATCTGTTTATGGTCTCACTGGCAACAAGCTGGCCTCACAATGAATCATCAGTCTGACTCACAGAGGTGATCCCCAAAGTGAGGCAACCATTGCTTCTAGGTAATGGATTTTCCTATAACATTTCTTAATTCCTTTAAGGCTCCTAACCTCTAAAGCTGGCTTCATGTCTCATGATGCAGATCTGACAATGCCTCGGTTTTGTGTTGCTTCATCAAATGTCTACTATTAATTTTTAGTCATTCTTTTGGTTTGAGGCATGGAGAGTTCTTAAATAGATGCATACTATTTTTTTTTTTTTTTGAGGGGCTGCCCTGAGTCTTCCTTGCAGCTCACTGGCTCTTGAGTTCAACAACTTAGTAGTTATGGCTTAGTTGCCCTGCAGCATATGGGATCTTAGTTCTCAGATGAGGAAACAAACCCATGTCCCCTGCATTGGAAGGCGGATTCTCAGCCATTGGACCACCAGGGAAATCCCTAGATGCGTACCATACTAATAGAACTGGTCGAGTTCTATTCAGTCTTTTTAGGGGTGAGAGGACACTGTCCCAACCTGACAAGCAACTTATCATGAGTTAGTTTAGCAGATCTAAGGTGGAAGATAATTGACCAAGTCTAACTGAGTTCAGTTCAGTCGCTCAGCCGTGTCCAACTCTTTGTGACCCCATGGACTGCAGCATGCCAGGCTTCCCTGTTCATCACCAACTTTTGGAGCTTGCTCAAACTCATGTCCATTGAGTCAGTGATGCCATCCAACTGAGTAGGTGAGCTTAACAGCAAGAAGGGTGGCCAGTAACAGGGTAGGTTTCACTGTGGAGCCTGATACTCTGCCCAGGAGACCCAACCCGAGTGTGCCACCACCTACAGGGGGTTGGGGGCAGCCAACCAAAAGCATGGGAAGTCTCCATGAACCAAGTTTACATAGAATTGGAAGGAGCATAAGACACCTCTGCTCTAGCTCCACAGATTTTAGATGAAAAATAGTGAAGGCTGAGAGAAATAATGTCTTGCTTATGGTCACTCAGGTTGACAAGGTCAGAACCAGAACTTACTTGTCCTGACCCTCTGTCCAGATTTCTCTGTACAATGCCTCACTGCCTTCCTTCTCTCTGTGGGGATGCCCAGTGATCTAAATATTAGTCTGTGGATCTCAAAAACATTGTTTGGTGACTGTGAGCAATAACCATGGTATTTTTTTAAAACTATAATCATAGTTACTATTTTTCTCTTTGGTCAAAATTCAGAGACTGACAGAGAATTGTACAGTGGTCTTTTTATTTTTATTTTTTTAATCAGTTTTTGGCGACACCCCTTAGCCTGTGGGATCTTAGTTCCCTGACCAGGGATTGAACCCTTTGCACTGGAAGACAGAGTCTTACTCACTGGACCACCAGGGAAGTCCCAGTCTTGGGTTTCTTTATGTCTCTAATCAACTTAAATCATCTTAGAACTCAGAGTGACCCACATAGGGGAAAGGAGCTGTGGAAAGTTCACCTCTAGAGTCAGTTTGGTAGATGAAGATTAGATTGAACTTGAGCTTAGCTCATTCTCATGAACTAGTTTTTCTGCTTGAACAGGTGCTTTGATTCTTTTTTGGGGGAATGGGGCGTTATTGGGGTGGCTGAAGAGCTGACTGGCTCATGTTATCTAAGGTGCCTAAAAATATTATTTCCTTTGAACAAGAGAAAAATAAAAAAAGAATGATGTGAAGTACAGATCCTGTATTCTTGCATTTCCTATCACTGGCACGAAAGCCAGTAATCACTACCCATGGGGCATATATTCCGTAATGTAAGATGCTGTCATTTAAACCCAAATAACTGGGCTCTCATTTTCTGGAGATCTTACAGAGTCTGTCTGTGAGAATTGTTGAGAAACAAGAGGTCCTCTTGAACCCTGTCACTTTGTAGGGTGCTAAGAATGCCTTCTTGTAACTTTACAGCTTGGTATTGCTGTAGCTGTCATGACAGCTGCGAGAAAAACTAGAAAAATGAGAAAACAAGTACCTGTTCTTGATTATATAAAATTTTTTTAAATTATAGAAGTGATAAGTTAATTGTAGGGAAGAAAACACCACTAACAGGGGCCTTCAGTAATTAAAGTAGGTACAGAGTAATTGCAAGTAACATGAGGCAGGAAGAAACAATGACCAAATGCACGGATCTTCTCAACTCAACTCATTTCTGGTGAAAATTGGAGTAGAAATTTAAGTCTGAAGAATGTGTAAGTGAATTGTTCCAAAACAAACTTATTATCAGATTTGAAAATGAAATATATTCTATAGATGACAGAGAATTCAGATAGCTCTCTTCCCTACTAGAAAACTAAAGCAATTTCAGCACAGAGGAAACAACAAAAATTACTGAATTGCTAAGCAACAGAGATCCTGTTTACATGCAAATATCGGTAGTAATAACAAAAAAGAAACAGCGCATGAATAACACAGGAAATATGATCTGAAAACAAAAATGCCTATAATAAAATATTTGGCCTTTGTTTTGGACCAGTTTGATTTTCCACAAGTCAACAGCTATTTATTTTGACACTATGTGAATTAGTCTGCCCCAAAGCTAACCTGCTGTTCAGCAATTTGTCTAAATGTCTAAAAATGAAGTTTATCTTGACAAAGACAAAGACCAAAAAGGTATTTTTGTATCAGCTTATCTTTACAAAGGACCTTAACAAGAAGGCCAAGTTTGTGGTGTCCAGACATTTCTTATTTACTCCTCAAATCTAAGGGACATTGGAAGATTAAATATTTACACTGTGATGTTGGTCCTTATACTATATTGTTTTATTCTTTTTAGGATAGACTTTTTACCTTCCAGGGGAATTTACAGAAGCTAAGTAATTTATCCTAAATTAATTTATATATTAATTTCAGAATAGATCTACTCTTAATCTAAGACATCCACTGAGGACTCTAGTATTTAGAATGCTGTTGCTACTGATAAAAAACATTACAAAAACATTTATGCATCATAACATCCATTCATGTATCAGTGTGAAACCTTGAGGTTAGCTGGTTCTAACTAAATTCACACCTGCATTTTTTTATCTTTAACAGTACTTTGGTTCTCCACCCACCGCTTCTTGATGGAAAAAAAAGACAACCTCTAAAAAATTATCTAATCTATTATATTGCCACACTTTCCAAATAACTGGTATATGATAGTTTATTGGCTAGATCATCAGATTCTTGACTGACCTGGTACACTGAATGCACTCTGTCTCATTCATAGATATATTCATATACTCAGCAACTACCTACTGACCACCTACTATGTGCACATAACGTGTGAGGAGTTGCTTGCCCATGATGGTAGGATTTTATCGGGAGGACAGATAAGCAAATAATAATTAAACATGAATGAGTGCTTGTGACAAGGTACAACAGAAACATACACTGAACATCTCAGAAAGAAAGAGTTACATAAGCCAAGATGGCAAGGATGAGTTGGAGTGTTCAAGCAAACGGCACAGGAGCTGATAGAGGAACAGTGGCCAATATTCTACAGGCAAGTTTAAATGGTGCGTGCAAAGTTCAAAGAAAGAGAGAGCATGACAAAATTGAGCAACAGAGAGACGGTAAGCATGGCTAGAGCTTAGAGCAGGGCGTGGGGAGTGGAGGTAGACCAGGTTATTGAATGCTTTCTAAGTCACTTCTTTGAAACCAGCATTAGATGCTCCTCTACGTTTCAGCCATACTTAGTTTTTATGTTCAGATAAAATGCATTTGTTGATTCACAGATCCAGAGGTAGAACAGTTGTAGCTAGATTGAAGGAGGCATACAGTTGACCCTTGAGTAATATGTGTTTCGACTGCACATGTTCACTTATTCAAGGTTTTGGGGGGAGAGTTTTGTTTGTTTCAGTAGTAAATACTGAAGTGCTCTACAAGCCACGGTTGGTTGAATCTGTGTATGTGGAACCATAGGCATAGGGGAACCATGGTTACAAGGAATTCAGCACAAGGAAGGCTGACTATAAGTTACACAGGATTTTCAACAGCTGAAGGTTGGGCGCCCCTAACTCTTACATCCGGAGAAGGCAATGGCACCCCTCTGGTGTACTCTTGCCTGGAAAATCCCATGAGCGGAGGAGCCTGGTGGGCTGCAGTCCATGGGGTCGCTAAGAGTCGGACATGACTGAGCGACTTCACTTTCACTTCTCACTTTTATGCATTGGAGAAGGAAAAAGCAGCCTGCTCCAGTGTTCTTGCCTGGAGAATCCCAGGGACAGGGGAGCCTGGTTGGCTGCCATCTATGGGGTCGCACAGAGTCGGACACGACTGAAGCAACTTAGTGGCAGTAGCAGCAGCAACTCTTACATTGTTCAGGGGTCAATTGTATAAATACTTATTGTATATACTTGATTATTTTAAAGACTCTTTTGCTAGTGGGCTATTTTTTAAAAAGTTTTTATTAAATTTGTTACAACACTGTTTCTGTTTTTTTATGTTTTGTTTTTTTGGCCTTGAGGCATGTGGGATCTTAGCTCTCTGACTAGGGATCAAACTTGTACTCCGTAAATTGGAAGGTGAAGTCTTAAACCCTGGGCTGCCAAAGTGAAAGTGAAAGTGGAAATCACACAGTCATGTCCGACTTTTTGCAACTCCACGGACTGCAACACACCAGGCTTCCCTGTCCATCACCAACTCCTGGAGCTTGCTCAAACTCATGTCCATCAAGTCGGTGATGCCATCCAACCAGCTCATCCTCTGTTGTCCCCTTCTCCTCCTGCCTTCAATCTTTCCCAGCATCAGGGTCTTTTCCAATGAGTCAGTTCTTCGCAGCAAGTGGCCGAAGTATTGGAGTTTCAGTTTCAGCATCAGTCCTTCCCTCCTCATATCCTCCTTGTAGAAATCACAATCCTTTGGTTTGTTTTTTTTAATTTTAAAATCTTTAATTCTTACATGTGTTCCCAAACATGAACCCCCCTCCCACCTCCCTTCCCATAACATCTCTGTGGGTCATCCCCATGCACCAGCCCCAAGCATGCTGTATCCTGCATCAGACATAGACTGGTGATTCAATTTTTACATGATAGTATACATGTTAGAATGCCATTCTCCCAAATCATCCCACCCTCTCCCTCTCCCTCTGAGTCCAAAAGTCCGTTATACACAGCTGTGTCTTTTTTCCTGTCTTGCATACAGGGTCGTCATTGCCATCTTTCTAAATTCCATATATATGTGTTAGTATACTGTATTGGTGTTTTTCTTTCTGGCTTACTTCACTCTGTATAATCAGCTCCAGTTTCATCCATCTCATCAGAACTGATTCAAATGAATTCTTTTTAACGGCTGAGTAATACTCCATTGTGTATATGTACCACAGCTTTCTTATCCATTCATCTGCTGATGGACATCTAGGTTGTTTCCATGTCCTGGCTATTATACAGTGCTGTGATGAACATTGGGGTACATGTGTCTCTTTCAATTCTGGTTTCCTTGGTGGGTATGGCCAGCAGTGGGATTGCTGGGTCATAAGGTAGTTCTATTTGCAGTTTTTTAAGGAATCTCCACACTGTTCTCCATAGTGGCTGTACTAGTAATCCTTTGGTTTTTAACTTAGATTCGCCTTTTTAAAAGACCTATGACAGTGAAAGGAAAAAAGACCCAATTCACATCCTGGCACTTTCCTTAGATATGATTTTGCCAATCTTAGACTTTTTCTTACTGCTCATCTATGTTGAATGGACACCTTTATTCACTTTGTTGGCATAGTCTCTTGTTTGCTTTTTTTTAAGAATTAAAAAAATGGGTATTTAATTTGTAATTAGAGTTCATGACTGATAACTTTTAGTTAGGTCTTGGTTTCTGGAGAATCAGTATAACCTGGTGCTTTTTTTTTTTAATTTATAATTTCTGACTTTATTCCTCCATTCAGAGTACTGTTCTTTTATAAATTTTTATTTTAATTGGAGGCTAATTACTTTACAATATTGTGGTGGTTTTTGCCAGATAGGTCATATTTTCAGCAACAGTTTCTGAAAAGCAAGGGTGGGAAT
Organism: Capricornis sumatraensis; assembly: GCF_032405125.1. Classification (NCBI taxonomy): domain Eukaryota; kingdom Metazoa; phylum Chordata; class Mammalia; order Artiodactyla; family Bovidae; genus Capricornis; species Capricornis sumatraensis. The sequence continues at coordinate 19,168,863 of NC_091076.1, forward strand.
TAGGCTTTTGCTTTTTAAACTTTATTTTTTTAAGACATTTTATATGTGAAACATTGTTTTTATGCTCTCAGATGTGTTAGGTTAGTGATTATAAAATGTTAGCTTAAAAATCAATTTTACTGAAAATCTTAAGGGCCTTGTTCTAATGCCTTTTAGCCTCCAGCAGTACTGTTTAGAAATCTGAAGATCATTTGTGATTCTCAGATTGATTGTGGTTCTTTTTTCTTCATGTGTTTTCTTTCTTGGTAAGATTTTAGAACTTCTCCATATCGCTAGTATACTGAAATTTCATAAGAACATACATTGGTTTGGATTTTTTGAAAATAATTTGCTGGGTGTTTAATGTCACCTTTTAATCAAGGGACAAATGTTCTTGAGTTATAGGAAAGAAGTTTTGTAGAATTTCTTTGATAGTTTATTCATTTATCCCTGAAAATGCTATTGGTTCTTAATAGGATACTGTGAATTGATACTCCAGTTTTTTTTTTTTTTCATCTTTCCTATTCCATTTTCCTAGTAATGAATTTGCCTAATAGTGCGATCTCAAACTCATATATAACTATTTTTATATTTTTTCTTTTTGTTTATTTTATGTTGAATTTTCAAGAATTCTTTCTTATTCTCAGATCTTGTTCTATCATATTCTATTTTTGTTTCATAGGTGCAAGGAAAATTTTCTCAGGCTAGACTTTTGGCTTGAGTTTCAGGGCATTTATATTTTAGTGTGTATAGGGGCAGACAGAATAAACAAAATACATAAAAATATTCAAAATATGAGACCATATATCTAGGCATTAGCTTTATATATTAGAAGCAGTATAATAGTTATACTATTATATATAATATGATATAATATATACTATCATATATTATTTGTGGGGGGGAAGGGGAAGCCTGGAGTGCTGCAGTCCCTGGGGTCGGGAACAGTAGGGGAAATGACCTGGAGACTGAACACCACAACAAGTATAGTAGTGAAAAGTGCTATAAAATTAGTGAGATAAGGTGATAAGATGAAAAATTGGCCTCCATTATAACAATGAGGAGTTCCATCAACCCATACCTGGGTGAAAGTTGTGAAAATTATTTTTAAAAAAAACCATTTATTTAAGACCTATGATGTTTGCCCCAAAAGAAAAGAAATTTCAGAAAATGTATGAACATTCTGTAAGAAAGGCAAGACTGTTTTCTCTTTTCAAATGTTATTTTATGTTGGGGCATAGTTGACTAACAATGTTGTTGGTTTTAAGCGTACCAGGTACGGCAAAGTGATTCAGTTATACATACACATGTATCTTTTTTTAGATTCTCTTTTGGAACCAGGATGCTCCTTCTCTCCCACCATCCTGCTTGTTGCAGCCAAGAATACAGACTTCCTTCTTGACCCAACTCCCAGCCAGAGGGCTTTATGCCCAGAGCAGTAGGACTTTGGAATTTCTCACCCTGATATTCATGGCCTACTGCTGAGGCTATGGGCTGGGTGAGTGTGGTTGAGAGGCTCAGGCTCCCTTCTATCCAATTCCTAATTACAACAAGAAGGCTTTACAATGCATGACATACTGATCATCCTGGGGCCCCATTAGTCCTTCCCCTCATTTTTGAGGCAGTGAATTCATGCCAGGAGAGGCAATCTGAGAAGACTTCAAGCTGCTGCCTTTTCCTCCACTGATTGTTCATTTCCTAGAGAAACTTTCACGCAGAGAAGACTGCAGATTTTCCACTCCCCGCCCCCCTCCGCCCCCATCCCGCTCTAGAGCCCTGGAGGAAGCAGATCATAAAAGATAGCTCTTGATCTTTCTCCAAAGGAACTGATTTCATTTGCAAAAGAGGATAAAACAGTTTAATCCTAAAGGCACTCAGCTACAGTGGTGGTGTGCTGAAAGGCAATTGGAAGGAGATACCTGTAATCTGCCCCTGATGAAAACACAGCCCAGTCTGTAGGCTGGCTAGTTCGCAGTAGAGAAACTAGGAATAAAACAGCTGGGAGGAGCCCTCTTGGCCCTGGAACAAATATCAAACACTGACCTCAGAAACAATTCTTCCCGAAGAGCCACGCTTAGAATGGGTTAATTTATAGACAAATATGTACTCCCGAATGTTGTTGAAGAGAATGAAACCATCAATTGGCAAATAGTGAAGTTTAACAGCAGGGTGTGGTCAGGGAAAGAGTTTAAGAGAGTCTTCCCAGTACCACGGCCATCCCAGGGTGACTGTGGGCATATCCACAACTGTACCTCCCTGAGAAATAAATCAGAGCCCTCGCAGTTATGGGGATGAAGAATAACTTTATTATGTGTGTATATAATGTACTCTTAGGCCTACAGCATATAGAATTGTAACAAATGTGTGATGTTTTTGCCAGTAATAATACGAAGAAAGCGGATGTGAACAAAGTTTTAATGAACGAAGGAAACTGAGACAGAGGGTAAACTAATAGCAATATTTTTTGTACTTTGTAACATTTATATATATTTTTTCTATTTACAATTATATATTTAGAATATATAATATGTTATTATATATAACATAACAAAAGCGAGGAAGAGGAAGTAGAGATATATAGGCTGAATAAGCCAACATCTCACTTGAATTAAGCTGATATAAATGTGTAGGTGATTATCATAATTTAATAGTAAACTTGAGAGCAACCCCTAAGAAAACCCAAAATATGTTGAAAAAATTATTAATGGACTTAAAATCCTATGCTGGAAAATATTCACTGAACACAAAGCAGGAAATCAGAAATATGAAACAAAAAAGGCATGCAACATTTAGAAAACAAAAAGTAAAATGACAAGCTCAACTGTATCAATAATAACAGAAATGTGAATGAACAATCCAATCAGGAGGCAGAGACGGTTAAAATCCAATGAAAAATTAATTCAACTCTATGTTGTCTCCAAGATACACACTTTAGATTCAAAGACACAGTAAATTTATTGTAAAAGGACAGAAAAAGACATATAATTCAAACAGCAATCACAGGAAAGCTGAAGTGTCCATACTGATATCAGACAAATAGACTTTAGAATGAAAAATATCACCAGACTAATATTTTACAATAAAAAGATGTCAATTCATCAGTGAGATATGACAATTGTAAATACATCTGTACTTTATAACAGAGCACCAAAATACATGAAGCAAAACCAGACAGAAATGAAAGGAAACATGAATGATTCAAGAATAATAGAAACTTCAGTACTCCACTTTCAACAATAGGTAGAACAAATGGACAAAAAGCAGCAAATGAATAGAAGACTTAACAACACCACAGGCTAACTGAACCTATCAGACATCTACAGAAAACACTACCCAACAATAACAGAATGTACTTTTCCTTAAGTGAATGTGGGTTATTCTACAGGATAGATTATATGATACGTCATAAACCTAACCTCAATATGTTTCAGTTCAGTTCAGTTCAGTTGCTCAGTCATGTCCAAATCTTTGAACCCCATGGACTGCCCTGTCCATCCCCATCTTCCGGAGCTTGCTCAAACTCATGTCCATTGAATGGTGAGCCATCCAACCATCTCATCCTCTGTTATCCCCTTCTTCTACCACCTTCAGTCTTTCTCAGCAGCAAGGTCTTTTGCAAGGAGTCAGTTCTTTGCATCAGGTGGCCAAAGTATTTGAGTTTCAGCTTTAACATCAGTCCTTCCAATGAATATTCAGGACTGACTTCCTTTAGGATTGACTGGTTGGATCTCCTTGCAGTACAAGAGACTCTCAGGAGTCTTTTCCAACACCACAGTTCAAAAGCATCATTCTTCGGTGCCCAGTTTTCTTTATTGTCTAACTCTCACAACCATACATGACTACTGGAAAAACCATAGCTTTGAGTAGGTGGACCTTTGTTAGCAAAATAGTCTCTGCTTTTTAATATGCTGTCCAGTTTGGTCATAGTTTTTCTTCCAAGGAGTAAGCGTCTTTTAATTTCATGGCTGCAGTCACCATCTGCAGTGATTTTGGAGCCCAAGAAAATAAAGTCTGTCAGTTTCCATTGTTTCCCCATCTATTTGCCATGAAGTGATGGGACAGGATGTCATGATCTTAGTTTTCTGAATGTTAAGCCAACTTTTTCACTCTCCTCTTTCATTTTCATCTGGAGGCTCTTTAGTTCTTTGCTTTATGCCATAAGGGTGGTGTCATCTGCATATCTGAGGTTATTGATACTTCTCCCGGCAATCTTGATTCCAGCTTGTGCTTCATCCAGCCTGGCATTTCTCATGATGTACTTAACATATAAGTTACATAAACAGGGTGACAATATACAGCCTTGACATACTTCTTTCCCTATTTGGAACCAGTGTGTTCTTCCATGTCCAGTTCTAACTGTTGCTTCTTGACCTGCATACAGATTTCTCAGGAGGCAGGTCAGGTAGTCTGGTATTCCCATCTTTTTAAGAATTTTCCACAGTTTGTTGTGATCCACACTGCCAAAGGCTTTGGCATAGTCAGTAAAGCATAAATAGATATTTTTCTGGAACTCTCTTGCTTTTTTGATGGATGCCAGTGGATGTTGGCAATTTGATCTCTGGTTCCTCTGCCTTTTCTAAATCCAGCTTGAACATCTGGTGAAGTCGATGTGTAGAGTCTTCTGTTGTGTTGTTGGAAGAGGGTGTTTGCTATGATCAGTCCCAAACTGGAAAAACTCTGTTAGCCTTTGACCTGCTTCGTTTTGTACTCCAAGGCCGAATTTGCCTGTTACTCCAAGTATCTCTTGACTTCTTGCTTTTGCATTCCAGTCCGCTATAACGAAAAGGACATCTTTTTGGGGTCTTGTAGGTCTTCACAGAACCGTTTAGCTTCTTCCGCATTACTGGTCAGGGCATAGACTGGGATTACTGTGATTGATATTGAATGGTTTGCCTTGGAAATGAACATAGAATATTCTGTTGTTTTTGAGATTGCACCCAAGTACTGCATTTTGGACTCTTGTTTGTCGGGCTCTTTTGTTATGATGGCTACTCCATTTCTTCTAAGTGATTCTTGCCCACAGTAGTAGATATAATGGTCATCTGAGTTAAATTTACCCATTCCAGTCCATTTTAGTTCACTGATTCCTAAAATGTCGATGTTCATGCTTGCCATTTCCTGTTTGACCATTTCCAATTTGCCCTGATACATGGACCTAACATTCCAAGTGCCTATGCAATATTGTTTTTAACAGCATTGTACTTTACTTCCATCACCAGTCACATCCACAACTGGGTATTGTTTTTGCCTTGGCTTCGCATCTTCATTCTTTCTGGAGTTATTTCTCAGCTGATCTCCAGTAGCATATTGGGCACCTACCGACCTGGGGAGTTCATCTTTCAGTGTCCTATATTTTTACCTTTGCATGCTGTTCATGGGGTTCTCAAGGTGGAAAAGGTCAGTTTTCATTCCAATCCCAAAGAAAGGCAATGCCAAAGAATGCTCAAACTACCGCACAATTGCACTCATCTCACATGCTAGTAAAGTCATGCTCAAAATTCTCCAAGCCAGGCTTCAGCAATACGTGAACTGTGAACTTCCTGATGTTCACGCTGGTTTTAGAAAAGGCAGAGGAACCAGGGATCAAATTGCCAACATCCGCTGGATCATGGAAAAAGCAAGAGAGTTCCAGAAAAACATCTATTTCTGCTTTATTGACTATGCCAAAGCCTTTGACTGTGTGAATCACAATAAACTGTGGAAAATTCTGAGAGAGATGGGAATACCAGACCACCTGACCTGCCTCTTGAGAAATCTGTATGCAGGTCAGGAAGCAACAGTTAGAACTGGACATGGAACAACACACTGGTTCCAAATAGGAAAAGGAGTACGTCAAGGCTGTATATCGTCACCCTGCTTATTTAACTTCTATGCAGAGTACATCATGAGAAACGCTGGACTGGAAGAAACACAAGCTGGAATCAAGATTGCCGGGAGAAATATCAATAACCTCAGATATGCAGATGACACCACCCTTATGGCAGAAAGTGAAGAGGAACTCAAAAGCCTCTTGATGAAAGTGAAAGAGGAGAGTGAAAAAGTTGGCTTAAACCTCAACATTTAGAAAACGAAGATCATGGCATCTGGTCCCATCACTTCATGGGAAATAGATGGGGAAACAGTGGAAACAGTGTCAGACTTTCTTTTTAGGGGCTCCAACATCACTGCAGATGGTGACTGCAGCCATGAAATTAAAAGACGCTTACTCCTTGGAAGAAAAGTTCTGACCAACCTAGATAGTATATTCAAAAGGAGAGACATTACTTTGCCGAATAAGGTCCGTCTAGTCAAGGCTATGGTTTTTCCTGTGGTCATGTATGGATGTGAGAGTTGGACTGTGAAGAAGGCTGAGCACCAAAGAATTGATGCTTTTGAACTGTGGTGTTGGAGAAGACTCTTGAGAGCCCCTTGGACTGCAAGGAGATTCAACCAGTCCATTCTGAAGGAGATCAACCCTGGGATTTCTTTGGAAGAAATGATGCTAGTACTTTGGCCACCTCATGTGAAGAGTTGACTCACTGGAAAAGACTCTGATGCTGGGAGGGATTGGGGGCAGGAGAAGGGGACAAAAGAGGATGAGATGGCTGGATGGCATCACTGACTCGATGGACGTGAATCTGAGTGAACTCCAGGAGTTGGTGATGGACAGGGAGGCCTGGCATGCTGCGATTCATGGGGTGGCAAAGACTCGGACATGACTGAGCGACTGAACTGAACTGAACTGTGGTCCATGTGATCAGTTTGGTTAGTTTTCTGATTGTGGTTTTCATTCAGTCTGCCCTCTGATGAATAAGGATAAGAGGCTTATGGAAGCTTCCAGATGGGAGAAACTGACTGAGGGGGTCTTGTTCTGATGGGCCGGGCCATGTTCAGTAAACCTTTAATCCAATTTTCTGTTGATGGATGGGGCTGCGTTCCCTCCCTGTTGTTTGACCTGAGGCCAAACTATGGTGGAGATAATGAAGATAGTGGCGACCTCCTCCAAAAGGTCCTGTGCATGCACTGCCAATTGTCCCCGACCCTGCAGCAGGCCACTCTCGACCCACGCCTCCGCTGGAGACTCCTGGACAGTCGCGGCAAGTCTGGGTCAGTCTCTTGTGGGGTCACTGCTCCTTTCTCCTGGGTCCTGGTGTGCACGAGATTCTGTTTGTGCCCTCCAAGAGTCTGTTTCCCCAGTCCTATGTAAGTTCTGGTAGCTCTATGGTAGGGATAATGCTGACCTCCTCCAGGAGGGCTTGTGCCATACCAGGTCTGCTGGACCCAGAATCCCTGCCCCTGCGGCAGGCCACTGCTGACCCGTACCTTCACAGGAGACACTCAGACACAGTTCTGGCTCAGTCTCTGTGGGGTCTCTGGGTCCTGGTGCATACAAGATTTGTTTGAGCCCTCTGAGTGTCTCTGGCAGCTAAGGGATTTGATTCTAAACATGATTTTGCCCCTCCTATCATCTTGCTGGGGCTCCTCCTTTGCCCTTGGACATGAGTTATCTTTTTTTTCGGTGGGATCCAACATTCTCCAGTCAATGATTGTTCAGCAGCCAGTTGTAGTTTTGGAGTTCTCTCAGGAGAAGATGAGCACACAAGGAAAGCCCTCAATATGTTTAAAAGAATAGAAATGATACATGTCTCTGACAACACCTGAATGAAATTATAAATCAATAACAGGGGAAAATATGGGTAGTCACAATCACATGAAAATTGAATAATATATTTCTAAATACTTAATGGATAAAGAAACAATCAGAAGAGAAATTTAAAAAATACTTTGTGATGATTGGAAATAAAGATACAATGTACCAAAACTTATGGGATACAGCTAAGGCAGTGCTTAGGGAAAGGTATCACTACGAAAACTTTTAGTAAGAAAAAAAGGTCTCAAATCAATAATCAGAACTTCTACATGAGGACTTCCTTGGTGGTCCAGTGGCTAAGACTCTGTTCTCCCAATGCAAGGAGCCTGGGTTCGATCCTTGCCTCTGGGAAATAGATCCCACATGTGGTAACTAAGAGTTCTCATGCTACAACTAAGACCCAGTGCAGCCAAATAAATTAACAAATATTTAAAAAGGTTAAAAAAAAAACTTTCACATGAATTCACTGAGCACAGAATAACAAACTAAATATAAATCCAGATAATGAAGGACATAATAAAGATTGGATCAGAATTAATAAAAAAAAATAGAAAATAATAGAAACAAATCAACAAAACAAAAAGATGATTTTTTTTTAAAGCTCTACAAAATTGTCAAACCTTTATCCAACTGACCAAGAGAAAAAAACAGAGAATAAAAGAGACTCAAACTGAAATAATCAGAAATGAAAGAGGACATAACTACTGGCCTTAGAAAAATAAATGCTATGAAGAATTTTACACTAATATATAAGATGAATTAGATGAAGGACAAATGCCTAGAAAGACAGAAACTACCAAAACTGACTCAGGAAGAAACAGGCCATCCTAATAGACCTACAATAAGCAAAGACACTGGAGTATTAGAAAAAAAACAACAACGAAACTACCTACAAAGAAAAACCCTGGACCAGATAGCTTTACCATTGAGTTCTACCAAACATTAAAAGAATAATTTCAATTATTCACAAACTCCTCCCAGAAATGTAAAAGAAGGAAAGATTTTCCAACTCATTCTGTTACCTTCATGCCAAAACCAGTCAACGACACCACAAGAAAACAACAGGACAATATCTCTTATGAATATGAAGCAACAACATAAACTAAATATTTGCAAACCAAATCTACCATCATATAAAAGGAATTATTCACCATGATCAAGTGGGATTTATCTTAGTGATGTAAGGTTGACTTATAATCTGCAAAATCTATTCAGTTAATACATCTTATTAACAGAATAAAAACACCAGAAGTTGCATGATTATCTCAATATATGCAGAAAAAAGAAACTCTTGTGATAAATGACAATAAACAAATTAAGAATATAAGGAAACTGTCTCACCCTAATAAAGAGCTTCTTTGAAAAATACACATCTGACGTTGTGCTTAATGGTGAAACATTGGACAGTTTATTTCTAAGCTTGGGAAAAAGACAAGAATGTTTGCTTTCATCACTTCTGTTCAATATTATATAGGGCTTCCCTGGAGAAGGCAATGGCACCCCACTCCAGTACTCTTGCCTGGAAAATCCCATGGATGGAGGAGCCTGGTGGGCTACAGTCCATGGGGTCGCTCAGAGTCGAACACGACTGAGCGACTTCACTTTCACTTTTCACTCTCATGCATTGGAGAAGGAAATGGCAACCCACTCCAGTGTTCTTGCCTTGAGAATCCCAGGGACGGGGGAGCCTGGTAGGCTGCCATCTCTGGGCTTGCACAGAGTCGGACACGACTGAAGCGACTTAGCAGCAGCAGCAGCTGGTGGCTCAGAGGGTAAGGCGTCTACCTGCAAGGTGGGAGACCTCGGTTCCATCCCTGGGTCAGGAAGATCCCCTGGAGAAGGAAATGGCAACCCACTCCAGTACTCTTGCCTGGAGAATCACCACCTTTGTTCAACATTATATAGAAAGTTCTACCCAGATAATTAGGCAAGAAAACTAAACCAGTCAAATTTGAAAAGAAGAACTAAAACTAGTTGTATTCATGGATGGCTTGATTGTATATATAGAAAATCCTTACAAATCTACTAAAAACCATGAGAACTAATAAATGACTTCAGCAAGGTTGCAGGATACAAGGCCAATATACAATATGTAATTCTTTTTCAATACACTTGCTTTGAACAATAACTAAAGTAAAATAAGTCAATTCCATTAACAATAGCCTCAAAAGTAATAGGACATTTAACTAAACAAGTTATTGTTGTTTAGTCGCTAAGTCATATCCGACTCTTTGTGACCTCATGGACTGTAGCCTGCCAGGTTACACAATCCCTCTGGTCATGGGATTCTCCAGGCTAGAATACTGTAGTGGGTTGCCATTTCCTTTTCCAGGGGATCTTCCCAATCCAGGAATTGAACCCATCTCTTGCATTGGCTGGCAGACTTTTACCACTGAGCTACCAGGGAAGCCCCAAACTAAACAAGTGCAGAACTCATATTCTGAAAACTATAGTAAAAATTGTTTAAAGAAATTTAAAATATCTAAATGGAAAACATTTTCACAGATTGAAAGACTTAACATTATTATGATGATAATTCTCTTCAAACTGAGCTACAGATTCAATACTGTTTCTAATCCAAGACTTAATCCAATCTGACTTCTTTGTAGAAACTGACAAAATAATTACAGAATTCATATGAAATTGCAAAAGTTGTGGAAAAGCTAGAACAATTCTAAAAAAAGAAGAAGAAAATAAGAAGGCTCATATTTATGTTTCCTGGTTTCAAAACTTGCACAGAGCATCAGGAATCAAGACAGTGTGTACTGGCACTATATATATTGCCAACTGACTTTCAACAAGGATGCCTTAAACTGTTTGTACTGAATAAAGTCAAACCCTCATTCAGACCATATACAAAAATTAACTCAAAATAAATTTAAAAACTTCAATGTAAGAGAAAGAACTATGAAACTCTTCGAAGAAAACATATGGATAAATCTTCACAACTTTGGATTTGCAAACAATTTAGAAGTATAACATCAAAAGCATAAGAAGCAAAAGAAAAAAAATTAGATCAAAGCAAAACTTGTGCCTCATAGGGAAAAGAAAGTGAAAAGACAACCCACAGAGTGGGGGAAAATATGTCCAGATCAGACATCTGATAAGTGGTATCTAGAATATATATAAATCTCTAAAGATTTAATAACAAAAATACAATCAACCCAATCTTTTAAAACCAGGGGTAAAGAATCTGAATAGACATTTCTCCTAAAAAGATATTTAAATGACCAGTAAGTACATGCAATAAGCACCTGCAAAGAACTTAACATAAGTTATTGGGAAAATGCAAATCAAAACCACAAACAGTTACCACTTCACACCCACTAGGATGGCTGGAATAAAAATGAAACTTGAATTCATTATGCTATGTGAAAAAAAGCCAGTCACAAAAGACTACATCTTACATGATCTCATTCTTAAGAAAGTCCAGAACAGAAAAATCTATAGAGACAGAAAGTATTAATAGATTCACAGTTACCTAGGGCTAAGGCTAGGAGGCACAGTTAACAAAAGTGATATTTAAAGGGTACCGAGTTTCTTTTTGAGGTAATGTAACGTTCAAAATTGACTGTAATGATGGCTATACATATTTGTGAATATGCTAAAAATTATTTAATTGTATTTTTTGATAGAATAGATTTTCCTCAAGAAATTGAAACTAGAACTACCATTTGATCCAACATTCCCACTACTGGCTATATAGTCAAAGGAAATAAAATCACAATATCGGGATATCTGGATTTCTTGTATTCATTGTAGCATTATTCAAAATAGCCAAGGCACGGATACAGCCTTGGGCTTCCCTGGTGGCTCAGACAGTAAAGAATCTGTCTGCAATGCAGGAGACCTGGGTTCAATCCCTGGATTGGGAAGATCCCCTGGGAGAAAATGGTAACCCACTCCAGTGTTCCTGCTTGGAGAATTCCATGGACAGAGGAGCCTGGTGGGCTACAGTCCATAGGATCACACAGAGTTGGATACGACTGAAAGAATTTAGCAGGTACGCACAGAAACAGCTTTAGTGTCTGTCAATAAGTGAATAAATAAAGAAAATGTAAAATATGTATTTATTTCATTTTATCATATATATATATGAATATTATTTAGCTGTAAAAAGAAAGGAACCTTGTCATTTGCAACAACATGGATGAAATGAGTATATTATGCTAAGTAAAATTAGCTGGACAGGGAACGAGAAATACTGTAAAATCTTATTTATATGTGAAATATAAAAGAGTTGAGCTCATAGAAACAGAGAGTAGAACAGTTGTTCCCAGGGCTGATGGGTGGGGAAAATGGGAAGAGCTTGGGCAAAGGATACACACTGTCGGACAGAAGATGGATAAATTCTAGGAAATTGATTTGCACTGCAGTGACTATAGTTAACAGTCCAATATCTACTTGAAATTTGCTAAGAGTCAATCTTCAGTGCTCTCATTACACTAGGAGAATAAAAAAAAAAAAGAAACTCTTAGATGATAGATGTGTTAATTAACTTTATTGTGGTAACCTTTTCACAAAATATGCATATATCAAGTCATCACATGTATTATATATCCTGTGCTGTGCTCAGTCACTCAGTTGTGTCTGACTCTGTGACCCCATCGACTGTAGCCCAGAAGGCTCCTCGGTCCATGGGATTCTTCAGTGAAGAATACTGGAGTGGGTTACCATGCCCTCTTCCAGGGGATCTTCCAGACCCAGGAATGGAACCCATTGCAGGCAAGTTGTTTATCCACTGAGCCGCCTGGGAAGCCATTATACACAATATTAGTTTGTCAATTATACCTTAGTAAAGCGGGGGGGGGGGGGGGGGACAACTTTTGAAACAACAACAAAAAAAGGAAAAGGTTGCAATCAATGTGTGGAAAAAGGAGTGTGGAATTTGACCTGAAAGTTCAGATAGTAAATCAAAAGAATTAAAGAACTTCTCTCACTCTCAGTGTGTCTGTCTGTCTCTCTTTTTTTCTGGTGGAATTAGGTATTTGGATTTCACCAGTTTTTTTTTTTTTTCCTTGTTTGTCTGTGTTTTTTCTCTGCAGGTAGAACTCCCAAGCTATGTAGGAGGAAATGAAAACTATAGGGAATTCCCCAAGGCACAGCTCAAAGATACTTACTGGTCCCTATAGAGTCAGATCTCCATGTAGCACTGTGTATTTTAAGGTGATAGTGGGTGATATTTTGAACTTTGCAACCATAAAAATTATATAGGACTGCAGATATGGGTCAGTGGCTACAACTTCCTCTGGAATTTAAATATGTCAAAAGACATTTGATTGTAGAAGAGGTGGAGTAAGGGGGAGGTATTAAGTGACTCATTTTGACCATACCCTTGACTACTTTCAAATACAGGAGGAGACTGGAAATGTCAAAGACAGCTCCAGATTAAAGACTGGCCAAAGATTCTAAAGAAATGGAGATGTAACCTCACTCACTGATTATCAAAGAGTAAACATGCAGAGCACAGACTTTGGAGTCCAAGAGCTGTGTGACCTTTCCAAAGTTATTTACTGCTCTGCGCCTTTGTGACATGATTGAGAATGGAGAAGATAATTTATTGATTGAACGTATTGTTTCAATTCCCCACAGGGCAACTAGATAGGTCCAAGTATAAGAGTGTTGAGGAGTTCTTTACGGAGTGGATGAAATATTTTATGTGTGATATGTGCATTGAATGAGTTTTACTTTCTACCTCTGGTTGCCTAATTTACCTCAGAAATCAAAGTGGAGTTTTGGAAGTTTTTTCCTTACTAACAGTCTTTCTAAAACCCCCATCCATGCTCGGCTACTGAGACCAACATTCTCTTGCCCATTGTAGGCTTTCTAAGCTTCTTGGTCCCAGGGAGACATTAAAACAAGTATCTGATGGAGTTATTTATCCTTCTGTTTCCCCAATGTACTTTTTATAATTTAATTTATTATTTATACTGAGTAAAGAAGTTCTAAAACTTGTTTGCATGGGCTGTTGTTACTTTTCCGGCTCTCCTCTCTCTCTCGTTTTTTATTTTTCCATTATGACTGAAGTCAGTTTCAAAGCACATAAGTTCCAGTGATTTTGCTTTTCGTCTGCGATGTTTCTATTTCCTTTAAAACCAATGTAATGATTCAAAAACCTGCCAAACCCAGCCCCGAGGAATAAAGAAATAGGAGGCAGTCTTAAACGGGGGAGAATGGGCATCCAGGACCACTGACTTGGAGAGTACTTCCCCCAGGTGTGACTATATTAAAACCATATTTCACTTTAATAGGGAAGGACTCGGGGGGAAGGTGGCCCCTCTGATGCAGGGGACTCCATTTAGGCTAATAAAAGACCACTTAGCCATGAGGGCTCGTTACAATTAAATTGTCTCCAAACAGTGGGTTGCTCGGTGAACCTCCAAGGAAGAACAGCTGGACCACATACAATGGGAGGAGCCGAGGTCTGCTCTGTCCCTGGGCCCACAGTGCATTTCAGCAGCCCTCGTAAATCTCACTGCTCAGGACACGCTGCTCAATGTCTTTCAGAGCCTTTTACTCAGCCGAGGACCCATAGCAAAGTATCTATCTGCTCTAAATCCTGGTATAACTTACCTTTCTCTGTTCTCATGCTGTCTCATCCAAGTATTGCTTCAAGATATTAGCCTTGTTAAATGATTTGAGGATTACGTCTTCTGCTGCCTGAAATGATCTCTAGAATAGAGACTAGTTATTATCTGATAGTTTAGCTGAACTTGCCGTCAAGCCTGAGCACAGTGGCGTGGCTTGTAGATTTTTGTTTTTAAATGTACAGTTTGATACGTTTTGACTTATGTGTACATCCATGATGCTATCGCCATGATCAAGATTGTGAAAGGATCCACAACCTCTAAAACTCACTATGAGTTTGACATTTTTTGTTTGTTTTGGGTCACAGCCTACAGCAGGCACAACTTCACTGACCAGGGACTGAACCTGCGCCCCCTGCAGTGGAAGACTGCAGTCTTAACCACTGGACTACCTGAAAAGTTCAAGTTTGACTTTTTTTTTTTGATACCACACAGAGGTGAGATCATACAATATTTCTTTTTCTGTGCCTGACTTATTTCACTTAGTATAATGTTTCCAGAGTTCATCCATGTTTAGACAGATATCAAGATTTCCTTCTTTTTAAAAAGCTGAATAATATTTCATATATATTTATATTAATTTTATTTATATATATGAAAAGAATGATTTTTCACATTTTCTTTACCCATTATTCTCTCTATTTATGCTGTTTCCATATCTTAGCTACTATGAATAATGCTCTGAATAATTCATGAGATGTTGATACTTCTTTAAGATGCTGATTTCATTTCCTATGGATGTACACCCAGTAGTGGAATTGAGGTGTTGGGTCCTATGTTAGTTATATTCTTAATTTTTTACAGAAACTCCATACTGGTTTGTGTGTGTGTATGTAACAATGTTCAGTTCAGTTCAGTCGCTCAGTAGTGTCCGACTCTTTGCGACCCCATGAATCGCAGCACGCCAGGCCTCCTTGTCCATCACCAACTCCCGGAGTTCACTCAGACTCACGTCCATCGAGGCAGTGATGCCATCCAGCCATCTCATCCTCTGTCATCCCCTTCTCCTCTTGCTCCCAATCCATCCCAGCATCAGGGTCTTTTACAATGAGTCAACTCTTCGCATGAGGTGGCCAAAGTATTGGAGTTTCAGCCTCAGCATCAGTCCTTCCAATGAACACCCAGGACTGATCTCCTCTAGGATGGACTGGTTGGATCTCCTTGCAGTCCAAGGGACTCTCAAGAGTCTTCTCCAATACCACAGTTTAAAAGCATCAATTCTTCAGCACTCAGCTTTCTTTACCGTCCAACTCTCACATCCATACATGACCACTGGAAAATGTTAGGATCGCTAATATTGTCCCCCTTATATTGTCTTTAAGATTTCTTTCCCTCTATCCTTTTCCTCTGTGTTCTTCAGATTAGATAATTGTGATTTATCCTAATGATCCTCTGTTTTCTCCATTACTTGGTAAAAATCACCCAGAAACTTGTTTATTCTGGATATCATACTAATTTTTTTAGTTTTCACCTTATTAAGATATAATTTAAAAAATTATATTGGGGTATAGTTGATATACAGTGTTGTGTTGACATTTAAAAAAATTCTATTTATTTATTTGTTTTGGGCTATGTTGGGTCTTCACTGCTGCGTGGGAGCCTCTCTCTAGTTGCGGAGACTGAGGGCTGCTCTCCAGCTGCAGAGCTCAGAGTTCTTGTTGCACTGGCTTCTGCTGCTGTGGAGCCCAGCGCACACAGACTACAGTTGATTAACAGTGTCGTGTTAGTTTCAGGTGTAGAGCAAAGTGATTCATGTATCCGTGTATATGTTCTTTTTCAAATTCTTTTCCCATTCGAGTTGTTTCATAGCATTGAGCAGGGTTCCCTGTCCTATACGTTAGTTCCTTGTTAGTTGTCCATTTTACATACGGTAGTGCGTGCATGTCAATCCTGATGTTGTATTTTTTAATTAAAAATATCTGTTTAGTTTTATTTCTCCAGATGTTTTGTCTTTTTTTAATTTATCAGTGGCATTTTTTTTTAAAATCTCATAAAGCATACTTGTACACTGGCTTTACATCTTGGTCTGCTTATTCAAATATCTGTTACCTTGGGATTGGCTTTGAATAATACTCTTTGAGTGGATTTCGTTTCTCTTATTCTTTATGCCTTGAGCAATTTGTACTGTATCCTGACTATTGTGAATGTTATATGGTTGAACCTCTGGATTATGATATGTAGTTGATGTTGTTCAGTTGGTAAGTCGTGTCCGACTCTTTGCAATCCCATGGACTGCAGTGCTCCAGGTTTCCCCATCCTACTATCTCCTGTAGTTTGCTCAGATTCATACCCTTTGAGTCAGTAACACTATCTAACCATCTCATTCCCCTTCTCCTTTTGCCTTTAGTCTTCCATAGCATCAGGGTCTTTTCCAATGAGTCAGCTGTTTGCATCAGCTGGACAAAATATTGGTGCTTCAGCTTCAGCATCAGTCCTTCCAATTAATATTCAGGGTTGATTTCCTTTAGGAGTGACTGGTTTGATCTCCCTGCTGTCTAAGGGACTCTCAAGAGTCTTCTCCAGCACCACAATTTAAAGGCATTGATCCTTCGGCATTCAGCCTTCTTTGTGGTCCAACTCTCACATCCATAACTACTATTGAAAAAACCATAGCTTTGTTCAGATGGACCTTTGTCAGCAAAGTGATGTCTCTGCTTTTTAATATGCTGTCTAGGTTTGTCATAGCTTTCCTTCCAAGGAGCAAGTATCTTTTAATTATGATAGTTAATTTTAATTATGATAGTTAATTTTAATTATGATATGTACCTTACATGGAGAAGGAAATGGCAACCCACTACAGTGTTCTTGCCTAAAGAATCCTGTGGACAGAGGAGCCTGGTGGGCTACTGTCCGTACGGTTGCACAGAGTCGGACACGACTGAAGCAACTTAGCATGCATGCATGCACTGGAGAAGGAAATGGCAACCCACTCCAGTATTCTTGCCTGGAGAATCCCAAGGACACAGGAGCCTGGTGTGCTGCCATCTATGGGGTCGCACAGAGTCGGACACGACTGAAGTGACTTAGCAGCAGCAGCAGCATGTACCTTACAAATTAAAAAAATTATTTACCAAGCAATTAACTTTGTGCACCTAGACTATAAAATTTGTCTCTTGGTAGTTCATATAGCAGGTCAGTTATTTTATCATAAACTGAATTGCTTGCTTTTTGCTCTGTATATACATACTTAAAGCATAAACTAGAGCCTTAGCAGAGTTAACACATAGAATTTGGGGTTTATCTCACGCTTTCTTTTCTATATCCCATAGTGGCTCTAGGTATCTATAACTTTCTTTTCTTTTTCTTCAGGGCAGATAAATATCAAGTTTTCCTTAAGTTTCTAAGTTTCCTAATATGTTGTGAAGACTCTAGTCACTCCCAACGTTACCAATATAAATTTATACCATTCTGCTCTATTCTTTCAGGTTTGGCTCCCTTTCAAATTCTGCCTTGAGGTATTTGGTTTATGTGTTCCCCCCCCACCCCCCAGATTTAAGCTATTATAAGCAAGGAGATATGTCTGTTTGATCATAATAGAAGCAAAATATATAACTTGATTATTAAACCTTACCTAAGTATCTTTGTCTTTAGAAAGTATAATCAATTTATTTTCATAAATGATATATTTGGATTTATTATCACATTACTTAGCACTCTATATTTTAATTTTCTATTTGTTTTCTTTTAATATTTATTATATATTATAAAATTGATTAGTTCCATATTTCTTTTAGTCTAACCTGTTTTTTTCAGCCATTATTGGATTTTTCAAATTACTATTTTAATATCTAGAACTTCTAATTGCTTCTTTGTCAAACTTTCCAAGCTTCTTTTTTAATTTTCATACTATATTCTTGTGCTTTTTAGACTTTAATGCTAAAAGCCTCCAAACTACATTAATAAAGTTTTGTTTATTATTTGATGTTAAGTAAGATTTGTCCTGCTTCTTAAAAAAATAAAAATACTTTGTGGTGAGAGTTTTTCAGATATTCCTGCATAATTGTTTTACGTTGCTTCTAATAGGAAGAAGTGAAAATGGAGAGGTGTAATCTATTTGGCACCATCTATTTGGAATTAACATGGTGGAAAAAAATAGGAGTAAATAAAGGATGATTCAGAAAATTCACTGGGAGCTACTATCCACCCTAAAGATTTAGGAGATCTTGTTTTATTTTTAAATTAAGTCCTTTGTTTTTTTCTTACCAAAAACATAGTCTCTTTGCTCTGCTACTCAAAAATATAAACAGCAGCAACAGTACAAACAAGTTGCCAGCAACTACATTCATCAGTTACAGAACATGTTTTGAAGGAGAATTAAATTATGTGTAATTAATTTTGGAGGTTCCCAGTCTAGAGTCATAAAAATGTTAATTGAAGCCCTCTTTTTATGTCTTGGACTTGGAGAACTTGCATATGGAAACAAAATAATAAAATCTTGTAGTTGGAATAAAAAATTTAATATGAAAGTACAATTATCCTAAGTCAAAGAAGACAAAATAGAGGATTCAGAAGCTCCTAGCAAAAGGACATTTTCCCCAGCAATGGATCCAGATTTGGTGGGTTCTGCATTACTGTCAGGGTCATGATGCATGTCCACTCAATTACTCATTTGGTTAAGAGTGTTGAGTTCCTGCTATGTTCCAGCTGTTCTGCTTCACTGGTTCCAGATCTGCTAGGATATGACGGTGATCAGAGCAGAAACGGCAACCTCTCTTAACTTCTAAAACTGCTTATTTTGCATAAGTTAATTATTTATGAAATAAGACATGATTGTTTCATCATATGGGTTCACTCATTATCAATTAAGTCTTTAATTGTCCTTAAAGAATCCTGACTGGGACTTCCCAGCTAGCATGAGTGGTAAGGAATCCGCCTGCCAATGCAGGAGATACAAGAGATGTGTGTTTGATCCCTGGGTTGGGAAGATCCCCTAGGATAGGAAATGGCAACTCACTCCAGTATTCCTGATGGGAAAATCCTATGGACAGAGGGACCTGGCAGGCTACAGTCGTTGGGGTGGCAAAGAGTTGGACACAACTGAGCATACACAAACACACACACAAAGAATTTTGTTTACTCCAGGCATACCTTTTCTTTTATAACAAAGAACACATTTTGACTCCTCCCTACATCTGTGGTCTTACTTTATATTCCCCTCCAAAAGTGTTACTCCTTGTCTTGAAGCTGCACTGTCTTTTACTTGGGTTCAGTGGTCCATGAAAAATCCTGCCTATATCTACTTCACAACATGAAATTCTAAGCATACTTCAGATATGTCTTCATATGGCCTTATATGTCTCTTTATGATGCTGCTGCTGCTAAGTTGCTTCAGTCGTGCCCGACTCTGTGCAACCCCAGAGACGGCAGCCCACCAGGCTCCTCGGTCCCTGGGATTCTCCAGGCAAGAACACTGGAGTGGGTTGCCATTTCCTTCTCCAATGCATGAAAGTGAAAAGTGAAAGTGAAGTCGCTCAGTAGCGTCCAACTCCCAGCGACCCCATGGACCTTATAGTCCCTGCAATTCACACATGCATATGAATATATGAGACCATTTGCAGTTGATTGTTGAACAGCACAGATCTGAACTGTGCCGGTGCACTTGTATGGAGCTTTTGTCAATAGTAAGTACTGAAGTGCTGCATTATCTGTGGTTGGTTGAATCCACAGATGCAGAATCAGAGAGATGCAATGAACCGAGTATATGGAGGATCTGACTATATGGAGGACTGATTAGAAATGATTTTTGGATTTTCAACTGTGAAGAGCGTAGGTACTCCAATTCAAGATGCTTTTAGTTGTGACATAAAATATGACTCAAATATTTGCTAAAATTAAAAGGGTTCCCTGCTCTTATATTGTAAGGAGTTCCTTGGTCAACTAATCATATTGTCCCCTTTCTGATCTCTGGAAGGATCTTTCTTGTCCAATCTCCATCTTCACCACAACTGAAAGGGACAACAGGAGGGATGCAGTCTTACTGTTTTAAGAGTTTGTTTTGATATGAGTTTAAGGACTTAGAAATTGCTCAGGGCCAAGAAATCACAGCCCAGTTTGGGATTTTATTTATTGAGTGAAAACTTGGTGGCTTAATGGCAAACAGCATTTGTTCTTCTTCCTTCTTCCTCATTGGTTTGCTGTGTTTCTACTGTTTCTAGAATGCTTTTCTTTCTAATAAACTTCTTTGGCAAAAATAAAAAGATGGCCTCCTACAGCAGAGTCTAAAGGACAGACACTGAATCAGAGTCGCTGCCTTGTAAATTGCAATGCCAAATGTTTCCTGGTCGCACCACTGGAGTATCTTGCCAAAGACACCTCTATGTGCTTCTGTTGGTTTATTTGTAAATAGGAATAATAATATTTAGTCACATAGGATAATCATTGTGAGAATTAATAAATTAACCCCTATAAAGTATTCAGAACAATATCAGGCACCTAATAAGCATGTGTGCTCAGCTGCTTCAGTTGTGTCCAACTGCTTGAGATCCCATGGACTGTAGCCAGCCATGCTCCTCTGTCCATGGGATTTTCCCATCAAGAATACTGGAGTGTGTTGCCACGCCCTCCTTCAGGGGGATCTTCCTGACTCAGGGAATGAACTCCAGCATCTTCTGCACCACAGGCGGATTCTTTACCGCTGAGCCACCTGGGAAGCCCAAGCATGTATAAAGTGTTAAATATTGTTATTATCATTATTTGACAGATTTCATTTTATTTTTGTGCTTCACAAAAGTGAACTGATTTTTTATGGTCCCTACTATTAATTATGCAGGTCAAGAAGCAACAGTTAGAACTGGACATGGAACAACAGACTGGTTCCAAATAGGGAAAGGAGTATGTCAAGGCTGTATCTTGTCACCTTGCTTATTTAACTTCTCTGCAGAGTACGTCATGTGAAATGCCTGGCTGGACAAAGTGCAAGCTGGAATCAAGATTACCGGGAGAAATAGCAATAACCTCAGATATGCAGATGACACCACCCCTATGGCAGAAAGCAAAGAAGAACTAAAGAGCCTCTTGATGGAAGTGAAAGAAGAGAGTGAAAAAGTTGGCTTAAAGCTCAACATTCAGAAAACGAAGATCATGGCATCCTGTCCCATCACTTCATGGCAAATAGATGGGGAAACAGTGGAAATAGTGAGAGGCTTTATTTTTCTGGGCTTCAAACCACTGCAGATGGTGACTGAAACTATGAAATTAAAAGACACTTACTCCTTGGAAGAAAAGCTATGACTAACCTAGACAATATATTAAAAAGCAGAGACATTACTTTGCCAACAAAGTTCCATCTAGTCAAAGCTATGGTTTTTCCAGTAGTCATGTATGGATGTGAGAGTTGGACTATAAAGAAAGCTGAGTGCCGAAGAATTGATGCTTTTGAACTGTGATGTTGGAGAAGTTTCTTGAGAGTCCCTTGGACTGCAAGGAGATCCAACCAGTCCATCCTAAAGGAGATCAGTCCTGAATATTCATTGGAAGAACTGATGTTGAAGCTGAAACTCCAATACTTTGGCCACCTGCTGCGAAGAACTGACTCCTTGGAAAAGACCCTGATGCTAGGAAAGATTGAAGGTGGGAGGAGAAGGGGATGACAGAGGATGAGATGGTTGGATGGCATCACTGACTTGATGGACATGAGTTTGAGTAAGCTCTGGAAGTTGGTGATGCATAGGGAAGGCTGATGTGCTACAGTCCATGGGGTTGCAAAGAGTCGGATGTGACTGAGTGACTGAACTGAAATCTGACTGAAAGCTATTAATTAGTTCTGATGAATTTGTTCATTTAAAAAAATCTTCCTCATTAAGTCCTGATATAGGGACAAGTTCAATGTAATGCAAAGTTGATTGAAAACAGTCACTTCCTCCCTGGACCAATTAGTGAGAATGAGCACAAGAGACTCTTTTAGGCTACCCACATGTGGCTACTCCCCAAATTCCTTCCAGCCATGGGCTTCAAGAATGAGGGTTACTACTTGTACCCATTGGGTTTGAAGGAGAGGAAGTGGGATGACATGGCATGGCCTTTTGTCACTGGGGGAAGAATATGTATTCCAGAAAGAGGATGCCTGCAGAGTCATGAACCCTGGGTTCAGCCTCTTGGAAGGAATAAACACTGAACCCAAGTGCATTAGCCTTCTCTGTGCCTTTCCAATCAGCACTGCAAAAATAAACAGTTTATACATTTAGCGTAACCCTAGACTATCCTCACCAATTATTTTATAAGGATCCCTGGAAGACAAACATGTTCCCTTCACTCCTCAGTCCCAAAGGGCTGGGTGGCAGCCCTTTGTTTGCCATGAATTGTTGGAGGGGTGTTGTTGTTCAGTCGCTCAGTTGTGTCTGACCCTGAGACATGATGGACTGCAGCACTCCAGGATGCCCTGTCCTTCAGCATTTCATGGAGCTTGCTCAAACTCATGTCCATTGGGTCAGTGATGCCATCCAACCGTCTCATTCTCCGTCGTCCCCTTCTTCTGCCTTCAATCTTTTGTAGCATGTGGGTCTTTTCTAAGAAAGCTGGGTAAGCCCCTAGTTTTTCCAGGGCTCGAGGCTTACAGCTATTTTGAGGAATAAGGTATCTGTGTATCTGCCACTCTGGTGAAGTGTCCTAGCATTTTTTGTTTCCCTCTCTACAAAGCCCTCCTACCTCTCTACCTAACTGAGGTTTCCTATTCCTGGAGTACTTTAGCACTAGTGGTTTTTTCTGGGTGGAGGGGGGTTTGGGGGGAGAGAGGAGGTGGAGCCAAGTTAAGCAGTAATAGAGCTCATACTAGAACTTCTTTGTGTTCAGAACCCCGGGGATAGAGCAAAATCCATCTCTATTGAGCATATACTATAGGCCAGAAACTGTATGATTTGATGCAATCCATATTAATGTAATGCCTAGTGGGTATTATTAAGCCTTCTTTAAACTGAGACCACTGGACTCAAGATGACATAGCTGGTCAGTGGATGGCATGTCTCTGAAAGGTCACTTACTTTATTCCCAGGCCATTGTCCTTCTACTACAAAGTGCTGTGTCCTGTAAGGACAGGTGATATGCATGTCATGAGGCTCATGTGCTAGGTATGAAACAGAGATTAATGAGCACCCCTGTCAATATTATAAGGAGCCATTCAGGGAGGCACAGATCAGGTAGAGAAGCTAAAGTTCATTTTATTCATCACATTATTTATGGTCACATCACTAGAAAGGGATAAATCTGATATCTAAACTCAGCTTTCTTTCCCAAAGAGTATACTCTTTCCAATTTATGTTGCTCGTTATCATCCAAGTCAATGATCTTTTTATCTCATCTGATCTCATCTTGTCCAGTCTTATCATGGTAGATAGCTGTGGATCTGAGCACATGGTGTTTCTTGCTAAGGAATTAAATTTCTTGATTTATTGGGCAGCTATTTTTGATATTTTTCTCTTTCCTTAATCTGGGAATTGTCTGTTTTTTTTTTTTTTCCTCACCTTGCCTCCTCTCTCTTTGTCTCTGTCTGTGTATGTGTATGACTTTCTTCCATGAAGATTTTGTTAAGAAACTACTATTTCTTCAAGGTCATTTTGGTGTTGGAGAAGACTCTTGAGAGTCCCTTGGACTGTAAGGAGATCCAACCAGTCCATCCTAAAGGAGATCAGTCCAGGGTGTTCATTGGAAAGACTGATGCTAAAGCTGAAACTCCAAGACTTTGGCCACCTCATGTGAAGAGTTGACTCATTGGAAAAGACCCTGATGCTGGGAGAGATTGGGGGCAGGAGGAGTAGGGGACGACAGAGGATGAGGTGGCTGGATGGCATCACCAACTCGATGGACAAGAGTTTGAGTAAACTCCAGGAGTTGGTGATGGACAGGGAGGCCTAGCATGCTGCGATTCATGGGGTCGCAAAGAGCTGGACAAGACTGAGCGACTGAACTGACTGACTGAAGTGACCCTTCCAATATCCTTTGGGAAGTCAACTTTTACAAAAATTAGCTAAAGGACTGGGTTTTTATTAAGTCTGGAGTATATATATGAGTCCTGAAATAAAATAACTGAAGCTCTAACAGACTCTGCTGCTGCTGCTGCTAAGTCACTTTAGTTGTGTCCGACTCTGTGCGACCCCATAGACTGCAGCCCACCAGGCTCCCCCGTCCCTGGGATCCTCCAGGCAAGAACACTGGAGTGGGTTGCCATTTCCTTCTCCAATGCATGAAAGTGAAAAGTGAAAGTGAAGTCGCTCAGTCATGTCTGACTCTTAGCGACCCATGGACTGCAGCCCACCAGGCTCCTCCATCCCTGGGATTGTCCAGACAAGAGTGCTGGAGTCGGGTGCCACTGGGACTAGACAAATATTTTGTTTCTCATCTGAAAACCTTTGTACTTTTTTGGCTAGTGTGAGCTGGGCCTGGGAGAAGGATTAAATTTACTAACAAGTTGGATTATATCAGAAATTATATCAGAGTTAGCTGAAAAATTGGTGGATAATGATGAAAAAACATTATTTCTATAAACTCTCCCTATAAACTTCTTATTAGAAAGAGACTTCTGCGAATCCAACCTAAGTTCCAACCAAAGGCTGGCTCAGGGTTGTAAAGGGTCTCAATAATGCCTAGGATTCGAATTTGGTATTAACCTAACATGAAGTTAACAGCTTCAGAGTCAATGCTGCATAAATTTTTTTTTTTTTGCAGCATATAAGATTTGTTGTGGAAATTGTAAATATATTGGGTAATATTTTAAATGCCAAAATCTATCTTTTCTCAAAATCTGTTAACATTGGGTGAGACGCAAACTAGTTAAAACCTTAGATTGATAGAAACCATATGAAAAATAGAAGTTGATAATAGCAGTGGTTACTCTTGCCAAGTCAGTGGTGGTTCTCCTTCTTAGTTACTAGGGATCCTTTCTTGAATTCTTTTGTAAAATCAGTCCAGGACTGGAATGAAGGGATCTCACCTAATTCTCCCACCATTGTCACCTATACCTCAACCCCGATGTTACTTTCTTGACCCCTCTTTTATTGCGTGTCAGTCTCACTAGATCATAACTCCAGCATCACCCAGATGGGATGTATGACTTTTCAAATTCTCCTCACATGCTAGTGTTCTTTTAGCATTTTTCAAGGATTAGTTTATTAAACTTTCTTAATACCCCCATCAAGTAGCTAATTTCATTATATCTATTTTACATGTGAGGAAGTCAAGACCCACATAAGTCAAGTAGTTTGCAAGGCCACACAACTATTAAGTGGATAAACAAGATTTGAACTTGGGAATTTTTTGCCAGAGTCCAAACTCTAAACTGTCAAGATATATGGCCAAAATAAATGCCTGTGGAATGAATGTCTTTACTCTATATAATAATTGCATATGTGCATATTCAATACGTTCAGCCTATTTATGTTAAGCATACAGTATATACGTACTGTATCAATTTATTTTATATTAAAGCCATTAGCATATTATATACCATCCCAGTGTTTATCTAGCAAAGACACACCCATATGTAACATAGGACTTCCCAAGTTGCTCACTGGTAAGGCATCCACCTGCCAATGCAGGAGACCCAGGTCCAATGTGAGTCAGGAAGATCCTCTGGAGAAGGAAATGGCAACCCACTCCAGTATTCGTCCCTGGGAAATCCCATGGACAGAGGACTCTGGTGGGCTACAGTCCATGGGGTCACAAAGGGTCCAACACGACTGAGTGACTAAACAACAATATGTAACATATATGGAAACTGAAAGTGTAAAGTGAAAGTGAAAGTCACTCCGTCGTGTCTGACTCTTTGCAGGTCCATGGACTGTCCACGGAATTCTCCAGGCCAGAATACTGGAGTGCGTAGTGTTCTCTTCTCCAGGGGATCTTCCCAGCCCAGGGATCGAACCCAGGTCTCCCACATTGCAGGCGGATTCTTTACCAGCTGAGCTACCAGGGAAGCCCATATGGTACCTGACTTTATCATCATTCCACAAATATTTGTCAGGGTAATATACATTGTACATGTAATATATATAATAAATGAATATCAAATTCTTGATATATGATTTATAAAGCATGAGTAGAGAATTAATATAATACTTATTTAATGAATAAACAAGCCTATTCCCTGTGTCCAGCTTAGCCCGGTGCCTCCCTTACCATTCCTTCTTGCTCTGTGCCCCGTGACTCTGGTGTCAATCAATGATTCAGGGAGTATGCATTCAGGCTGTATATACAGAAGTGATAGAAGCCTCTATGCTTTCAATTATTTACTTTTGGTTCCCCAGTTCCTGAAAGAACAAATGCTCTTTACTGTGGTAACTTTCTATCACTTTTTTTTTAAATGATGCAAAACAAAACTCATTTTTCTAGGACCTTCTTGTACCCAAAGCTTTTTTTGATTTGTTCTCCTTATGACTTACCATTGATGTATAATTCATAGTTAAGGGCATCCTAAGTATGGCCAGGGTTTTCTCAGGGTTCCCCTGATGGCTCAGATGGTAAAGAATCTGCCTGCAATGCGGGAGACCTGAGTTCAGTCCCTGGGTTGGGAAGGTCCCCTGGAGAAGGAAATGGCAGCCCAAAATCCCATGGACAGAGGAACCTGGCAGGCTGCAGTCCATGGGGTTGCAAAGAGCTGGACACAACTGAGCAACTAACACACACACTTTTCTTAAGAAGAAGCAGAATATTGACTGAAGACAGCATCATGTCTTACAGGTGACCATTCATTTCCTTTGCCTGAAAGATGAGCACACTGCTAGCTTTCCCTGCTAAAAGATACACTTTGTATTTGGCAATTAAATGAGAGAGAAAAAGTGATAACCAAGTCCCCCACATTAATGTTTTAATGAGGAAAAAAAAAATCTACAATTTTGATCAGACAGCAAACTGCAGACTAAGAGAGAAGCTTGGGAATATCCACTCAGATTGACTGTTTCCAACTGCGGAATTCAGGCAACATTCCCAGGTTGGAAATTGGGCAAAAAATGACCATGAGAGCCAAGAATAAAGGAGTTAGGATCTTTGATTATATATATTGCCTCATCCTGAACCACCAGTAGACAGATCTTCAGTGAAACACCTCTAGCTTGGGTATAAAAGGATCTCTTTATACACAGGTACATATTCCTTTGTTGGTCAAATAAAGTTGTTTGTATTCATGCTGTTGCTTTAAGACCCCGGTCTTCAGTGAGAGCTTCCATTTTCCCAGAGCAGTTCAAATGAACATGGAATTGAAAACAGATGTGGGCTTCAGCATGTTATTGCACAAGGGCAAGTGGGGCACAGGGAGGGGAGGAGGGGGAGGTGGCAGGGACCGCGCCAAGGGACCTTCAGCAGCCCCAGGACTCTCATCACTCGAGGGGGTCTGAACTCGGAATTCCACCAGCCTGCACTCTGAAAATGAACTCCTAACAGAAAACAGATGGGGTGGCCCTCGAGGTGGGGGAGGGGGACAGAGGGAGGCGCGATGGAGAAAGCGATGGGGAAAGTGTGGTAAGGAAGGTGAGAGCAAGAAATGCAGAGAGGGAGGGTTTATTCGCATTCCCACCTAAAGAAATAAAAGCGCAAGAGGAGGTGATGGGAGTTGGGACTGAGACTTGCCTAGAACACCTAGCGCCGCCTGCAGACAGAATTCCCCTTTTTGTTGCCAGTGACATTAAGATGCTTCAAGAGCAGAGATCATCAAGCCAGATTTTTTTTTTTTTTTTTGCCTGGGAAACATCTCATCCAAACAGACCACTTGCTTTTGCAAATGCCAGTAGTCCTGATAAATCAAACTCGCTGGAGTCAGCACAGTCCTCATGTTACTTTCCATCAGGGCTTTGTCTGAGCCGAGGCATGCCAAGGGGTGTCTGCTGCGGGGGAGGAGGCAGCCGGTGGTGTGCACAGTCTGGACAATAATACCTCCTAGGTCTTTCCATCCTGGGAACCAGAGTTGATGCACTTCTGTTTTCTTGGACCAGCTTATCAGAGATTTGACAGTTTCCAGATTTGAATGAGACTTTTTCCACTTTTTTTTTTTCTTTTTCTTTCTTTCTTTTCTTTTCTTTTTTAGACAGCTTCATCCTGCCTCTTTGGTAAACAGAAGAAGAAGTAGAGAGCTATAGGGCTAGAGTGAATCTAAGTAGTATGTCATTTGGGGGTTTGCTATGTTGTATATTAAGGATGCTGAGCTTGCACTACATGCTTGGGGGATTATGTGGCCCTGGATGTACTTGTTTGGCAAAATAGCTTTAAATGTTCTCATACATACCATATAATCACAAAGTAGAGACTCCCAGTGGGAGGGGGTTTTGGGGGAGGGGTTTTGCCTCCTAGGAGATTTTGGCAATGTGTAAAGACTGGTGCTGAAGCTGAAGCTCTAATACTCTGGCCACCTGATGCCGAGGGCCAACTTATTGGAAAAGACCCTGATGCTGGGAAAGATTGAGGGCAAGAGGAGGAGGGGATGACAGAGAATGAGATGGTTAGATGGCCTTACTGACTCAGCAAACTCTGGGAAATAGCAAAGAACAGGGAAGCCTGGTGTGCTGCAGTCCATGGGATCACAAAGAGTCGGACATCACTTAGCCACTAAACAACAACAACAAAGTCACTTTTGTTTGCCTCTGGAGTGGTGGTTACTATCTTCATGGGTGGAAGCCAGGAATGCTGCTAATATCCTACAGTTCATAGAACAGCACCCAAGAGCAATGAATTATCTGGCCTAGAATGTCATCATGCCAGCACAGAGACAATCTATTTATAACATTTATAGGATCCTTGTGACAATTTGAGAAGGATGATATGGATATACAAAATTCAAGGATCATCCTTAAATCTCATTTTAAGGTCATATCTTTTTATTTAAAATAAAATTTACCTAGCTGTGCCAGGCCTAGTTGTGACACGTGGGATCTAGTTTTCTGACTGGGGATCGAATCCCTGCTCCCTGTATTGGGAGTGCAGTCTTAGCCACTGGACTGCCAGGAAAGTCTCAAGGTCATATCTTTAAAACCTGATGCTCCCCAAACAAATTGATGATGCTAATGAAAAAATTTATTTAACTTATATGCAGAGTACCTCATGAGAAGCACTGGGCTGGAAGAAACACAAGCTGGAATCAAGGTTGCCGGGAGAAATATCAATAACCTCAGATATGCAGACGACACCACCCTTATGGCAGAAAGTGAAGAGGAACTAAAACACCTCTTGATGAAAGTGAAAGAGGAGAGTGAAAAAGTTGGCTTACAGCTCAACATTCAGAAAACGAAGATCATGGCATCCGGTCCCATCACTTCATGGGAAATAGATGGGGAAACAGTGGAAACAGTGGCTGACTTTATTTTGGGGGGCTCCCAAATCACTGCAGATGGTGATTGCAGCCATGAAATTAAAAGATGCTTACTCCTTGGAAGGAAAGTTATGACCAACCTAGTTAGCATATTGAAAAGCAGAGACATTACTTTTCCAACAAAGGTCCATCTAGTAAAGGCTATGGTTTTTCCAGTGGTCATGTATGGATGTGAGAACTGGACTGTGAAGAGGGCTGAGCACCGAAGAATTGATGCTTTTGAACTGTGGTGTTGGAGAAGACTCTTGAGAGTCTCTCGGACTGCAAGAATATCCAACCAGTCCATCCTGAAGGAGATCAGTCCTGGGTGTTCACTGGAAAGACTACTGCTGAGGCTGAAACTCCAATACTTTGGCCACCTCATGCAAAGTGTTGACTCATTAGAAAAACCATAATGCTGGGAAGGATTGGGGGCAGGAGGAGAAGGGGACAATAGAGGATGAGATGGCTGGATGGTGTCACCAACTCGATGGACATGGGTTTGGGTAGACTCTGGGAGTTGGTGATGGACAGGGAGGCCTGGCGTGCTGCAGTTCATGGGGTTGCAAATAGTCAGACACAACTGAGCAACTGAACTGAACTGAACTGAATGACAAAGTAGCAATAAGAACCACTGGTTATATTTCACTGTATGCCAAGGCACCGTGTCAAGCACTTTACATAACAACACACTTGTTTTTGACAACAATTTTATCAGCTACTACTACTAAGTCACTTCAGTCGTGCCCGACTCTGTGTGACCCCATAGACGGCAGCCCACCAGGCTCCCCCGTCCCTGGGATTCTCCAGGCAAGAACACTGGAGTGGGTTGCCATTTCCTTCTCCAATGCATGAAAGTGAAAAGTGAAAGTGAAGTCTCTCAGTTGTATCTGACTCTTCAGGACCCCGTGGACTGCAGCCTACCAGGCTCCTCCATCCATGGGATTTTCCAGGCAAGAGTACTGAGTGGGGTGCCATTGCCTTCTCCGAATTTTATGAGCTAGATACAATTATTTTCCAAATTTACAAGAGAAAACACTGAGGTACAGAAGGGTTCAGTACTACGTCTGAGGTTATAGAGCCAGTAAGTGCCGGGGTGGCTTCATGAATGTTTAGCCTGTGTAGTCACATGTCTGTGCTCAGGGGGGCCATGCTTGGTCTAACATTCTGTTGTCACTGCCTTAAATTCTTCATAATTTTATCATTGAACATGTGTTTGTAAATGAGGGTTGATGGGCAATATATCACGCATGGGAGCAAAGGAGGAATGGGTCTTATAGGAGATGCTTGTTGGCTCAGTTCACATGCAGTGTTCGTGGTTTCCCATGAACACAGCATTCCAGTGGATCCATCATGTGTGGAGGTCCAGAGAGACTTGAAGTAGGTACAGTACAAGCATGTTATAGATATGACTAAGCACGGTCATTGGGAGCCCAATTCCTAACACTGTCTTTTCATCCAGAACTGGCATTGAACACAGAAAGAAAGCAGGAGCATTCTAAAAAATGCCTATGTCCAGGCATCCTAGTCTGTCCCTTCTTACTCACGTTATTTCCCTGTATTAGCCAATAACTGGTGCTTGAAATGATGACAGAAGGAAAGGGAAAGATAGGAATGCCTGTAATTTCTTTTCCTTTCAATCCTCCCTTACATATCAGTAGTACAGAGCGGTGCTAGGAGGGTCACACATCAAAATGTGAATTAAACACCAGTTGACTCCGTTTTGTGCCATGTTTTCACTGCTTTGGCGAGAACAAAATAGCTATGCATATAGGAGCTATGGAATATGAATTGTGCGATTTTGATGATTCTGCCCACAATTGAAATGCTCTTATATTTGCATTAAAACTGGTATCAATCACACAGTGTAAAGATGGATGGTAAAATTTGTGCTGACAATTGTAAATTGTAGGCTGACATTAAATTGCAAATAAAACACCATGACAAGAAAGAGAAACTGTGGAAGAAAAGAAGAGCCTCATCTTTTTGTGTCTTTAATGGCACTTTCTCCCTGATATGTGGTCGAGGGACCCTGCATTTTTAGTTTGAGCTGGATCCTGCAAAGTATGTAGCTGACTCTGAGTGACAGATTCAGGAATCGAATCCTGGCAGTGTAGACCTGGAATGTATGTTCTTATCTACTAAGATACCCGTTGCTACTGCAGGATCCAATGTGGTAAAAGTGAGCCAGTCTTTCAGAGGCATATCTTCATTTGCGGCGAGGTGCTTGTCAGGGTATGAATGTTACCAGTCTGTTGCAGGGGTTAGGGTGGGTCTTTTTCCTTCCCAGAGCAATTGTTGCTGTCTGTGGGTGTCTGAAGGGCTCTTCCTATGCTGTGTGCTCAAAACTAACGGAGAAACTGACCTTTTATGTGGCACACACCAAAATATTGTATGTTTTAATATTACGCTTTCCGGTGGCCTACGACTCTAGTGGGTAATAACTGTGGATTTTGCTTATTGATCTCTGATTTTATTTATATATACCCATACATGTATCATGTGTGCCAAGTTGCTTCCGTCATTTCCAACTCTTTGTGACCCTATAGACTGTAGCCCATCATGCCGTATACGTACCATATACATCTATATACGATCTCATTTTACATGTCTTATCTCAGATTAAACTTCCCCATATCTTTAAAAGCTGGCTCCTCCTCCTCCCCTCTGCTGTCAGCGCATCTGTGCTGGCCATTCTCTGTCAGGCTTTCAGTTAATACCTTTTGCAAAGTGAAATATTATTTAGGGACGTCCCCATGATTTTTAACACATCCAATAAAGTTGATATCTTTGGAAAGCTGCATTTTTAGAAGATTTATTAATTTGTAGCATCTTGGCTTACAATCAGACATACTGAAGTCACTTATAGAGCCCAAGAGAATTACTCAGTAGTATTTTGATGAAATAAGTGAAAATGACCCAGAAATGCTTTCCTCTGAAATACATGAGGGTAAAAAGTTGAAGTGAAATAATTCTGAAGTGTTGTTGAACTGGGCAAGAAGTTTGTTTGGGTGTTTCTGGGAGATGCTACCAAAAATCCGGAACAAACTTTTTGGCCAACTGAATACATATTGTTTGCGGCATTTTGGGGTTTTGTCCTGGATGTAAACTTCAGCGAAATTGTTTAGCCTTTTCTTCTGGTTTAAAACCCCCATGGGAAATGGTCAAGGAAAGGCAATTCTAAGAAGACTCCATCTAATCTGCATTGCTCTACTTCAACATTGCTAAGAAAATCACATTTATCTTGAGGAACTGTACTCACAGCCTTTGATCTAGCACATAAAATGATGAATAAATTGGCACACACCTGCCTTAAGAGGCATGATATAAGTATGCATCTTACCTCTCAGACCCATGACTCAGAGGTCTGATTCAATAGACACTCCTTACACACAAGTCACTGGAGCATAGAGTGGGTGGAAGCATCTTACACTGTTCAAAGAACACATTATCTTCAACTTTTCAAGAAAAATACAGAGAAATATATAAGCCGTTTGACATACAATTATTCTTTAAATGTAGGGTCTGTGTGTACATCTTACTTATTCCTATTATTGTTGTTATTATTATTATTATTTTGGCCAACTTAAGTCAAAAGAGCAAAGAAGTTATCATTGACCGTAGCCTACAGAGTCATACATAACTGGGTTTAATTTCCACCACCTATTTATTTTTATTATTTTTTAACTTGGGTACATTTCTGTGACCTCTCTAAACCACACTTTCGTCATTGATACATTTAAGATAAAAGTCATCTATCTACTCTACAGGGATGTTAAAAGATTGTTTGCATTCAGTCACTAAGTTGTGTCTGACTCTTTGTGATCCTGTGGACAGCAGGACGCTAGGCTTCTTTGTCCTTCACCATCTCCCAGAGTTTGGACATCAAACACATGTTCCTTACAGGACAGAAATGTAAATTAACTGGCCCATAGCAAATGCTCAATAAATCAATACACGGTGCTTATTATATTGTGGACACAAGAAAAATGACTAGTTATTTTGTCCTTAAATATTAGCAAGAGCTATGCTGAAATCTGTCCAGTCTCTGTTGATACCAACAAACTGCAATTACTAAAACACAACTGCCAATATACTACAATTACTTTTGCAATAATATATTCTATTTTAAAATGATAAAATGCTTGGCCAGCCAAGACACATAATTGTGAGTTACTAGATTTATTTGGTGTAGGGTTACATAGTGTTGGGAAACTAGAAATGGGCATTTAAAAACTATTATTTACATAAACATATATGCAACAAATATAGTTTTGTGATTTCTTGATTAACGGATAAAAGCATTTCAAATCTCTGCTTAGAGACCCTTGTAATTTACGTCAAAACAAGAACATTGGCATTCACATTGAGAGGAGTTTTGCATGTTGGTGTTAATATCTATTTTCCTCTTAGATTTGATATGAATAAATTAGGAAATAACCTGTATATTTTAGAGCATAATACAAAAATAACATGGATTAGCTCTTTGGTTTCTTTTTTTTATTTCACCAATTACTAATTTTGCTAAAAAAACTATGAAAAGAAAAAAGTATGGTAAAATTTTATAAGTTCTTTTTCCTGTTAATATTTTAACATTTAATGAGTTCTTTTTTCTCTTAATATTTACATCAGAAAAAAAAACCCACCAAACCCCATCAACCAGTTAAAATTTCTTTATCGTAATTAACTGTATGTCACCTTTTAATCATTTTCTTGACAAATATTTTGCTTGACTTAGCTGATTTGGTTGGAGAGACTCTGAGTTTAGGCAGTTCTAAGGAAAGTGAAGGGGGGAAACATCAAGAATAGTATCTGAAATGCAAGCATAGTAGAAATTTAAACATAAGGCATATAATTTCCTTTGATGATTTTATAAACAGAAAATCATATCATTCATTCTGTTATTTATCCCTCCACCATATGTCACTTACTGTGCAAAGTTCTGATTCCTGATTTTTCTATGACCTGAACATGACTGAAGTGACTTTAGTAGTAGTAGTAGTAGTAGTATGCTTTTTAGCTCCCCCCTTTTTTTTTCTTTATAAATAAGAGCTAACTAGTAACCTGGACTCCTGTAAATGTGTGAGTTTTCCCAAATTCTTGTAACTTACTATCTGTTAAATCCAGCTTGAGAAGCTCCAAATGAAGCACAACTTAGGAACTGTGCCCTTAACCTTGTTTATCATTAATCTAAAGACAAATAACCTTTTCTAGCTAATGTGAAAACTCAGGCATTGAAGTCCATAAACACAGGGGCACATTCATACTCAAGTGTTTTGCTGAATCAGTGGAACCAAATGATGCTTTGGAGGCAAACTAACTGCTCTGTCAGCTACACATCAGATAATTGATGCTATTTATGATAGAAATGAAATTGGAGACTGAGAAATGAGAACAACAACAAATAAAGCTTCCTTGCAATTGTCCTGTTTTCTTTGGAAAAAGGGAGGGAGCCAGTGATTCAGTTTGGCATTACATTGACCTCATCAGAAAGAGCAATGCCAGATCCTGGGGTAAAATTGACTATCCTGCAAATACAAGTCATATTGAGACATATTTCACAACTGGCTGTTTCCTGGCAATCAGATTTACCTTAGGAGAAGACCATGGGCAAGTATGAACAGGAGAAAAAAAACAGAGAGAGGCTGAATACAGTATGAATCTCTTCTAAACCCTTCTAAAACAAAACCAAGAGTTATGTCAGAATTGTTTCTTTACTTATTTATGGCTGCACTGGGTATTTGTTGCTGCACATGGACTTTCTCCAGCTGCAGTCAGCAGGGGGCTACTCTCTACTTGCAGTGTGCGGGCTTCTCATTGCAATGACTTCTCTTGTTTTGGAGCATGGGCATCAGGATATGTGGGCTCAGTAGTTGTGCGGCATGGGCTCAGTTGCCCCTTGGCATGTGCAATCTTTCTGAGCCAGGGATGGGACCTGTGTTCCCTGCATTGGCAGGCAGATTCTTAACCATTGCGCCACCAGGTTAAGTCCCAATGTCAATATGAAGAAAATTACAGAATGCCTCCCAGACACTTAGACATGTCTTATGAACCTGAAATTTCACTTGACTATGCAACATAGATTATAAAGTGTTGACCATATGATGTAGTCATGACATGAGCCTCAAAAATAAGTTAATGATAAGAATAGCTGTCATATATGAAGCACTCCCTATTGGTTTAGAAAATTTATGCAGTGTAACTAAATTAATCTTCACACAGTCATCAAGGGTTAACAGCGTTACTCCCTTTGCCATTGTAGAAAGCGGGCCTTGGAGTTGCTGAGAATAAAATGAAATAAAGGTCTCAATGTTGCCCTGTACTTGATAAAATCACAGCATGTTGAAATGTTTGGGAGGTGAAACTGTCTATAAAAACCCCGATGCAGAAGGCAAACTGGGGTCTCCTGAATTGCAGGCAGATTCTTTACCAAGTGAGCTATTAGGGAAGCCCCTATAAAGACCTAGGCAGCCATAATAAGGACGCATGACTCTTCAACAACCCTGGTAAAGCAAAGAGTTGTTTCTTTGTGGATGATGAAGACTTTACAGAGACTTAAATTTTCATCCTGGACTCATTGTTTCCAAATTTGCTTTTCTGTAGGGGTTGTCAAGTGAGAGACAGAAAGAGCTGTGTCCACTGTGACTTATGACCCATAGTCATCAACCAGCACTGGTGGGATGGAGGTGTCATGAATCACCTTTGGAAACTTTCTCAAACTATACAGCACAGTCTTCTCAGTTGATAAGACACTATCAGGGCTCTGAGAGAAAGACAGAGGTGACCATGGTATTATTTCAGAGGAGCTTCAGAGGACCCTGAGGCCATATGGTCAGGACACCTCTTCCCTTAGCCGCTTCCTCTTTCACAACACTGGATTTACCCAGGGTGAGCCTCTCAACACTGAAACATTTCCTTAGTAACTCCATCACTTAAGGCCACTGGAAGATCATTCTTTTCAAGCTTGAGACTCCATCAAATAAGTGGGGGGCATACCCCTGCCGAGGAAGCCCCATAGAACTGCAGTGTAGACTCAGAAGGATTCAAGGAGACGTGACAGGTGATCTGAGACGGCAGAGAAGACTAGAATCCTAACTCGATAGCCCTGCATCTTCTGGAATTCAATATGTTACATCAAAAAACATTTATACAGGACTGTTGGTGGTTGTTATTTTACATTTGTGTCTGAGTGTATGTACTTGCTCAAGAGAGATTAGAGATATTGTGTGTATATGGCAATAATGTTCTTAATTTCCAAGACTTCTT
Source organism: Capricornis sumatraensis (assembly GCF_032405125.1). Taxonomy (NCBI): domain Eukaryota; kingdom Metazoa; phylum Chordata; class Mammalia; order Artiodactyla; family Bovidae; genus Capricornis; species Capricornis sumatraensis. The sequence goes on from NC_091076.1 coordinate 19,205,587, forward strand.
TCTTGTTTTCTGATTGTTCATTATATACATAGCTTCCTATTCCTCTTATAAGTTGACACCTACACTTGAATTTTGAGGACATTGATTTGAATGATAGTAAATTATTCAATTCACTTTTTTCCATCATGTGGATATGTGTACCTGCATGTGTATAATGCGTCTATGTGTTTGCCCAGAAAGGTCAATTTCTTACTCAAAGAAAAGTAGATCAAACTTTAAAAGTAAATTCCCTGTGTATGAATACAAGGAACAATGATGCTGATGGCAGACATGAAGGCTCCTGTCTATCTGGCCTCTGCTTTTTCACCTGCTCTTTTTTTTCCTGCTTTAGCTGGCCACCCAAGGCCACTTAAACCCAATGTTCCTGTAGAGTTCTTCTGTATAATGGGCGTGGTGTATGTACATGACTAGGAAACTCACCAGGGTTGTCTGCTCTGGCTACTGTTAGCAAGTGAATAGTCTGTGATGAGCATTTCTTGGTAGCAGTGCTACCCTTTCCACCCTTTCCTGTTATATCTGGAGGTAACTTGTACACATGAATCATCATTGTTGCTGTATGATCTAATGACTGCACGATCCATGATATCTTCTATCATTTACTGAGCTTCCGCTTAGGTTGGTGCAAAAGTAATTGTGCTTTTGCATTGTTGAAATTTGCTGTTTGATATTGGGATACATTCTTAAATAATCATGGTTATCTTATATGTCATTTTAATGCACATTTCTCCCTTTTATTTTTGCGCTAATGACTTTACTTGCTGTGTATGTTATATTTATTTTAGACTAGGGAAATTTATTTTAGACTAGCAAATTCAAGTGACTTCCTTATTTGAATTCAAAATGGGTCATAAAGCAGCATACAACTCACAACATCAACAATGAATTTGGTCCAGGAACTGCTAACAAATGTACAGTGTAGTGGTGGTTCAAGAAATTTTGCAAAGCATTCGAGAGGTTTGAAGATGAGGAGTTCCATGGCTAGCCATCGGAAGCTGACAATAATCAACTGAGAGCCATCATCAAAGCTGATCCTCTTACATCTACACAAGAAGTTGCCAAAGAGCTCAGTGTCGACCATTATACAGTCACTTGGCATTTGAAGCAAATTGGAAAGGTGAAAAAGCTCAATAAGTGGGTGCCTCATGGGCTGATCACAAATCAAAATATTGTCATTTTGAAGTGTTGTCTTCTCTTATTTATGCAACAACAACGAACCATTTCTTGATTGCATTCTCACATGTGACAAAAAGTGAATTTTATATGACAACTGGCGATGACCACCTCAGTGGTTGTACTGAGAAGAAGCTCCATCAGTTCAGTTCAGTCGCTCAGTTGTGCCCGACTCTATGCAACCCCATGGACTGCAGCATGCCAGGCCTCCCTGTCCATCACCAACTCCTGGAGTTTACTCAAACTTATGTCCACTGAGTCAGTGATGTCATCCAACCATTTCATCCTCTGTTATCCCCTTCTCCTCCTGCCTTCAATCTTTGCCAGCATTCTTCACATCAGGTAGCCAAAGAATTGGAACTTTAGCTTCAGCATCAGTCTTTCCAATTAATCTTCAGAGTTGATTTCCTTAGGATCGACTGGTTAGATCTCCTTCCAGTCCAAGGGACTCTCAAGAGTCTTCTACAACACCACAGTTCAAAAGTATCAATTCTTCAGCACTCAACTTTCTTTATAGTACAACTCTCACATCCATACATGACTACTGGAAAAACCATAGCTTTGACTAGACGGACCTTTGCTGGCAAAGCAATGTCGCTGCTTTCTAATATACTGTGTAGGTTGGTCATAGCTTTTCTTCCAAGAAGCAAGCATCTTTTAATTTCATAGCTGCTGTCACCATCTGCAGTGATTTTGGAGCCCAAAAAAGTAAAGCCTCTCACTATTTCCATTGTTTCCCCATCTATTTGCCATGAAGTGATGAGACCAGATGCCATGATCTTCGTTTTCTGAATGTTGAGTTTTAAGCCAACTTTTTCACTCTCTTCATTCACTTTCATCAAGAGGCTCTTTAGTTCTTCTTTGCTTCTGCCATAAGGGTGGTGTCATCTGTGTATCTGAGGTTATTGATATTCCTCCTGGCAATCTTGATTCCAGCTTCTGCTTCATCCAGCCCAGTGTTTCTCATGATGCACTCTGCATATAAGTTAAATAAGCAGGGTGACAATGTACAGCCTTGATGTACTCCTTTCCCTATCTGGAACCTGTCTGTAGTCTGTTGTTCCATGAGACGCTCAGAGGACTCAAACAAACCTTGTGCACTCCAGGACCCAGAGACCCCACAGAGCCTGAGACAGAAGCTCCATCAGTTCAGTTCTGTTCAGTTCAGTCGCTCAGTCGTGTCTGACTCTCTGCGACTCCGTGAATCGCAGCACGCCAGGCCTCCCTGTCCATCACCAACTCCCGGAGTTCACTCAGACTCATGTCCATCGAGTCAGTGATGCCATCCAGCCATCTCATCCTCTGTCGTCCTCTTCTCCTCCTGCCCCCAATCCCTCCCAGCATCAGAGTCTTTTCCAATGAGTCAACTCTTCGCATGAGGTGGCCAAAGTACTGGAGCTTCAGCTTTAGCATCAATCCTTCCAAAGAAATCCCAGGGCTGATCTCCTTCAGAATGGACTGGTTGGATCTCCTTGCAGCTCCATAGCACTTCCCAAAGCCACATTTGCATCAAAAAAAAAAGTCACACTCACTGTTTGGTGGTCTGCTACCTGTCTGCTACAACTTTCTGAATCCTGGTGAGACCATTACATCTGAGAAGTATCCTCAGCAAATTGATGACATGCACTGAAAACGGCAATGCCTATAGCTGGCATGAGTCAACAGAAAGGGCCCAATTCTCCTCCAGAACAATGCCCAACCGCATGACACACAACCAACACTTCAAAAGTTGAATCAATTTGGGTTATGAAATTTCACCTCCTCTGCCGTATTCACCAGACCTCTCACCAACCAGCTACCACCTCGTCAGTCATCTCAATCAATTTTTTTTGCAGGGAAAATGCTTGCACATCCAGCAGGAGACAGAAGATGCTTTTTAAGAGTTCTTCGAATCCCAAAGCATGGATTTTTCTGCTGCAGAAATAAACCAACTATTTCTTTTTGGCAAAAGTGGGTTGATTGTAATGGTTCCTGATTTTGATTAATAAAGATGTGTTTGGGCATAGTTAGAATGATTTAAAATTCACAGTCTAAAACCACAACTAGTTTTCCATCAACCTAATACTTCATGCCAGAAACTTCAGAGTACAGTAAACGATACAATATTAGATTACTTACTTAATAATAACCAACATCCTATGAAGTAGCTGTCCACATCCCATTTTATGGATAGAGCATCTAAGGTATGAATATATTAAGAAAATTTCCAAAGACCCCACAGTTGATAAGTGATAAAACATTGAGTCAAACTCTAATCCATTTAATCACAAATCCACTCCATCTAGCCTCAGAAAAATGCCTGCCATGAACTTCCATAATCATGTGTTCAACAAGCACTCACTAAGCACACTCCACGTGATAGGCACTGCTCTGGGTGATGGAGACACTCCCCCTGCCCCAGTCACCTGATCCGATCTCTGTACCTTTGGGACCCCTGGGATGCTCCGGGTAGGTCCAGACAGTATTCTAAACCCATTGCTAAGGATTAACAGTCATCAATGATTTAAATTCAGTAGCTCCGATTTCCTATCAGTTCCTTAGAGGAGGATAATGTCATTCCCACGGGGTCCCTAGAATTTCCCCTTCTTACTTGCCTTGCGATTGCAACTTACAGTTCTGCACAAGCAGAAAAGTTATGAATGGTTCTGTTCTCTGTTCTTTTCACTCCTCCCACCTCTGCCTCCCAACAGGAACAGCTGTTTTCTATTACACGATAGTCTGACAAGGTGCTGGTCTGGCGCGGTGTCTCTTTGGCAGGTAATTTTGATGAGGCCCAGAGGTAAGAGGGTGGGTGTCTCTGATGGGTTTCCGGTCCTGTTATCAGCCCAGTCCCGCACCCCTAGACATGGCTGCCGTCTGTACGCAGGGCTGATTTCTGGCTCCAGGCCCATGCTTGCTGAGAGCATCAGTCATCTGTCAGGGTTAATCCATTAACTTTTTTCTACTTAAGCCCGGAATTAGGATATGAGGCAAATATCCAGCTTTCTGGCAGAGAACTTGGTCTTTGAATACTGAGTAACCTTGCTAGTTCTGACTGGGCACTCAGGCTTTGATTTGCTTCTATCATTTTTTGTCCTTGATTTAGGAAAGTAGAATATCAATTCCAAATAGTAAGAAATAGATAGTATGAAAAAAAGCAAATGCTAGTGAGAACAAGTTGCCCTTAAGATAGCACTTAAGCTATCTTCATGGTTAGGTTATCTGCAAAAGAATGAGCCCAGTAATGCTTTTCCACAGGAAAATCTTACCTGTGGCTTCAAACCAGACTTTATACTGTCCTTGATTTTTCAGGAAGAAAAAAGTTACTCTAGCACCAAAGCTCAGCTAAAACCATTTGAGTTTTATAATCGGGTTCTATTTTAATTACTAGACTTTTGATGAATGTTTCCAGGAACTGGTTTTTCCTTGCACTCAACTTTACTGTTTGGATGCAGCAAACAGCTGGGAACTCTAATAAGATTTATCATGAAGAAAGAAATTGTTCCTGCCTTTAATTGGCTTTGCTAGATTTGAACAATTACTTTTTGTGAGCAACACCGGATGTCAGGGGACTGGGGTGCTTATTCCAACTCTGTGATTAATAATGATACTAACAATAATAAAGCATGACAGCAGCATTTAACATTCAGTAGCATTTAATACTAACAATATTCATCAAGCTCTTACTCTGTGTTAATGTGGAATAATGTGTGCAATTTGATTTAAACTTCACCTCAACTCTGATAAAATAGGTATTATTCTTCTCATCCCTCTTTTACAATGAGGAAACTGAGCTTTAGAGAGATGACATAAGTTGTCCAAGGACAATGCTTATTAAATAGTGCAGGTCAGATTTATTACCAGGCTTATCTAGTTCCAGAGTTCTTATCCTCTGAACCAGCTTTCTTAACAATTACTGTATAACCTTGGACATGACATCAGCTCATTTTCCTCAGCTGTAAAGCAGGGATGAGGAGAGGGGCTGCAGGATATGTTTGCAAGTTTCTTTATAATTCCAAGATCCTTAAGGGAAAAAGACAGGATACAGTGGCACACTCTAACCTGTGCTATGAGGCTTATGTTAGTAGTGAACATGTTATTTAGTTGCTCAATCATAGCTGACTCTTTGTGACCCCATGGACTGTAGCTCACCAGGCCTCCTCTGTCTGTGGAGTTTTTCCAGGAAAGAATACTGGAGTGCTTGCCATTTCTTTCTCCAGAGGGTTCTTCCTGACCCAGGAATTGAACCTGCATCTCTTACACTGGCAAGCAGATTCCTTACCACTGAGCCCCCAGGGAAGCCCAGAAGTGATGAAAATGATACCATAATGAGTTTATAGAGTTCTATGTCATTTACCAAAGCCTTTGATTTCATTATTGCTATGAACCGAATGTCTGTGTCTCCCAATATTCATATGTTGAAAGTCTTATCTCCAATGTGAAAGTGTTTGGCCTTGGGAGGTAATTATATTTAGAGAAAGTCATGAGAGTGGAGCCCTCATGGTGAGATTAGAGCCCTTTTAGGAAGAGGAAGACACCAGTGTGCTCTCTCTCTCTCTCTTCCCCTCTCCTTTCTCCTCCTTGTGAGTATACAGCAAGAAGATGATTGTCTGCAAGCCAGGGTGAGAGCTCTCACCAGGGCACCTTGAACTTGGAATTTCCAGCTTCAGAACTATGAGAAATAAACATCTGTTATTTAATCCATTGAGTCTGTGGTACTTTGTTAGAACTACCTGAGCAGACTAAGACACTTACCTTATTTGATTCTCACAATTAATCTCAGTACTGAAATGGACAGAAGAGCTACTACTATTTGAGTTCAGCAGATAGCATTAAAGCTCAGAGGTTTACTTGCTCCAGGAGGCTCACAAATGTCTGCAAGTGTCTTTGAATGCTGCGCCTAGCCTAAAGTTCCTCCCTCATGATTCGTGTCTACAGCCTGTGTAGATGATGAATTTTAAACAGGAGCTTTTCTAATAGGACTTCAGACTGTCTTAGCTAAACTCTTTCCAGGTAGCCACAGGTATGCTTCCAGACTCAGAACTCTTTTTATTTATGAAAATGCCACATTGCTAGTTTCAAATGAAACTCACTGGGGCACTAAATTCAGAGATGAGTTGTAATAAAAATCTGGGACCAAAATTTAAGTAGAACTCTTTACTCATGACTCTCTAGTTTTCATAAACTTGAGAAGAGCCCCCTTTCAGGCTCCCAAATATAAGCTCCAGGAATCCTTTTCTTTCTTGGTCTTGCCTGCTCAGATGTGTGAAATCTCTTCGGTTTCTTCAGCTCTGGTTACTCTCTCTGCTCAGCAGAAATCCCCACTGACTGGCTCTTTCAAAACCTCAGAGGAGTCAAGCTTGATCCTGACATAAGGAGCACAAACGTGCCAATTGCCCTGAATCTTCTTCAAAGCTGTGTCTCTGGGATCTGGCTAAGTGGCCTCTTTGGATGGGTATATGGAGATGTACTCTTTTGAGACCAAAACTTTGGGATCCAGTACTCTTCCTGATGATATTTACATGTGCATGGGTGTCCATACTTGGCACTGACAAAATATAGGGATGTTTTGGTTAAGACTTCATTAGAAAAGTCATCTGAAAGGTCTCCTCCATTGTCAGCATCTTGATCCTGATGGATAGGCGAGAGATAAGCAGGAGAGAAGGTCAGAAGCTCAGTGCCAGATAGGACTTCCTGTCTGGAGGAAGGTCAAGTGTCTCGGAGCTCAGAGAGTTCCTCTTGCTCCCCATCTTCCCCTCCTTCAGATGCTCCCAGAAAACTAATGATGGACTCCCTCCGACCCACATGTATTTGAGACACGACAACACACACATCAACATCCTGTCATCCCTCCCTTCCTACCGTTTTATCTTTTCCCCCACAAAACACTTCACATTTAGTTGTGGGTATGACCCTCGACCCCAAACTCTGAGCCAGACCCCAGTTAATCCCCCATGTTCTCTTTGAGGAATCAACAGAGCCAAGAGGGTCCGATGACAAATACTCTCTGGTCTGGGCTTAATTCCCTTGTAATTCATCTCCTCTGCTTTGACATGGTGTCTTTGGGGAAGTGCCCCTCTTAACCAGCACAGACATTAAGGCTAAGTGGACAAATTGCATGTCATCCCCAAAGACTCTCTCGCGCTGGGGGAGGGAGCAAAACCCAGCTTTGCCAACACCCGCACTTCTTTCACACCACATATTAATATTCTGGCATATTTGACTCATCTACTTCTCTTTTCTTCAGATACAGATAAAATGAATGCCTGGCAATTAGGTGTGTGGGAAGGGTTGGTTGAGACTAGGAGAATATGTAACAGATGTTGCAAGTGATAAGGAAGGAGGCTATGATGAGACTAGAATGGGGGCCCTTCTGGAAATTTGGACTGTGAATGGTCATTGGGTCATTGGTGAGATACACACACACAGAGGAAGCGTCAAGAGTTAAGCTTTTTCTTTCTTTTAGTTTCTTGTACTTCTCTTTTCTTTTGAAACTACCCCTCCATTGTTTTGTCAGTTTTTCCTACAGCTTTATATGACATTGTAGAATTAGTCACATTAACAGCACTGAATAAGGTGCTTAGAAGACCAGGTGCTATTATTTGAAGAGCGTTTGTAAGTGCTTTGCCTTCAGGCGCTGCTGCTGCTAAGTCGCTTCAGTCGTGTCAGACTCTGTGTGACCCCATAGACGGCAGCCCACTAGGCTCCTCTGACCCTGGGATTCTCTAGGCAAGAACACTGGAGTGGGTTGCCATTTCCTTCTCCAATGCATGAAAGTGAAAGTGAAAGTGAAGCCACTCAGTCGTGCCCAACTCTTCGCGACCCCATGGACTGCAGCCCACCAGGCTCCTCCATCCATGGGATTTTCCAGGCAAGAGTACCGGAGTGGGGTGCCATTGCCTTCTCCGCCTTCAGGCACAGGAGAGACCCAAATGGCTTCAAACATCTTTCCTCAGTTTGCTTTAAATTGCACAACTAGAAATCCATTTATTTGATTTCATAAATCTTGACCTAGTGACAGTAAGGTCACTAGGAAGTGTTTAGGGCTTAGACGAGTGAGTCCGGATTCAAATTCTTACCAACCATGTGATACTTACCTTCATTTGTAAATAAATAAAGTAAAAATAAATGAAAATGTTAAAAGGAAAAATAAAGCAGTAGTAGGCTCTAGGGTTATTTCAAGAATTAAAGGAGGCAGTGCCTCAAGTGCTGAGTACAATGCCTCCTTAATAAAGTCATCAAATCACCATCATTGGGCTTCCTTGGTGGCTCAGTGGTAGAGAATCCACCAGCCAATGCAGGAGACATGGGCTCGATCCCTGATCCAGGAAGATCCCTCATGCTGTGGAGCAACTGAGCCCGTGCACCGCAACGACTGAGCCCACGCTCTAGAGACAGGAAAGCAGCTACTGAGCTCGCATGCGGCAACTACTGAAGCCCACTCACGCTAGAGCCCGTGCTCTGCAACAAGAGAAGCCCCGACGATGAGAAGCCCTCACGTCACAAGCAGAGTAGCCCCTGCTCACCCTACTAAAGAAAGGCTGCATAGCAACAAAGACCCAGTGCAGCCATAAAGAAATCCTGAAAAAAGAACAGATCGTTTGGGTTTAGAGCTTTCGGTATTTTCCCCCTTAAACTTTCCAAAGATAATCCTCATGCTCAGTGAAGTTTGGGAACGATGGATCTAAAGGAATGTGCTCTGGGTGAAGGAGTCAGAAAGCATGATAATTACTTCCAAATCTTTTGCTTAAGAAATTCATCTAAATTAAAAAAAAACCCAAACAATTATATTGTTATGAGCCAGAAACAAACAGAATTTAGAACAGCATCACACAACAGCACTAAACATTAAATATCTTGAACACATTTACAAAATATATGCATGGCCACTAATCAGGAAACAAAAAATTATTTATTGGATGAAAAAAAAAAAAGAGGTGAACTCAATGTTGTGAAGATAGCGATTATTCCCAACCAATCTTCAAGTCAATGAATGATTGATGTGCCATCAGGGAAATCCATCTAAATTTGATTACACTTAGGCCTCTCTGGGCTTCCCTGGTACCTTAGACGGTAAAGAATCTGACTGCAATGCAGGAGACCCGGATTGGATCCCTGGGTTGGGAAGATCCTCTGCAGTAGGAAATGGCAGCCCACTCTAGTATGCTTGCCTGGAGAATCCTACGGACAGAGGAGCCTGGCGGAGTCCATGGGGCTGCAGAGTTGAACATGACTGAGCTGCTGGGCATGCACATATGTGTGAATCTGTGTGTACATTTGATGTAATGGGCTCTTTTTTCCCCACTGCCCACAATATGCTCTGAAATTGGTATTGCAGAGAGCTGGACATGACTGAATGCGCACAAGGACGAGCAAGGCCTTTCTGGACTTTGATTCTCCCAAGTGTTAAATAAAAATGTGGTACTGTACTGTTCTTAAGAGACTTTTACATTTTAAATATATTTCATTCTAGCAATAGAAAACTAAATTATTTTGAAATAAACTGAAAATAAAGCCTAAATTATTTTTGTTATTTTGACATCCACATCTCACTCTTGTCTTGAACTGAGATTATGTCAATAAAAACCCATAGACATGTTTGTGTGTGTGTCATCAAAAAAGGCAACATCTCTCCAGTTTGCAAATACTTTTTTGAAGCTAAGTAAAGATCTCTATATTTTTCTTGCTTAAATTTATTTTCATCTTGGTGAACATTTTTATTGAACTACAATATACAGAAAGATGAATAAACATATTGCAAGTGTGTAGTTTGATAAATTTCTAACAACTGCGCCTGTGGATCCAGCACCTAGATCAGAGAACAGAATTATTTTCAGGTCCCAGAGACCACCTTTCTTTCCATTCCAGTTAACACCTACTTTCCCTTGGGTAATCTCATTATTATGACTTCTAACACACTGATTTTGCTCTTTTTTGGAACTTACCTCTGGAATCACAAATATGTTCTCATTTGATCAGGCTTCTTTTGCTCAATACTATGTTTATGACATTCATATATATTTGTGGAATTATAGATAATTAATTCTCATTGTTGCATAGTATTTTGTGGTATAAAATACACCATAGTTTATAACAGATTACATATATGTTTAGTTTCAAGAAGTTTTGCCACATGATTTTCCAATGTGACTGTGTCAACTTAACCTCACACTAGCAGTACATACGTGTTCCAATTGCTCCATCTTCTTGCCATACTTGGTATTTTTTATATTTTTCATTGTAATTATTGTGGCATGTGTGATATATTGTCATTCTAAGTAGTCCTCATCAGTGATTAATGAAGTTGACTATGTTTCTGTCATGATTATTGATGATTTTTATGTCTTCTTTTTTGAAATGTCTATTCATGTCTGTACATTTTCCTATTTGGTAAGTAGTCTTTTCCTTCTCAATTTGTTAAAGTTTTTCATATAGTCTAGACATAAGTTCTTTAAAATACATTTATTATGATAATTTCTCCCACTCAGTGGGTTACATTTTTGTTTAACTGTGTCTTAATTTCCAGAATTTCTTCATTTTTAATTAATTTCAGAATGTAACATATAATTTCAGGATGTAACAGTTTCTCAGGGACTGTACAATACAGCCTTTTCATTTTATATCTGGGACAAAGCCCAGAATGGTCTTAGTTCAATCTTAACTTCAGAATTTCTCAGTTTTTATATGGTTCAGTCTGTCATTTTTTTAAAGACATTTACCTTATAGAGAACTGTTGGCTTCCCCTGTGGCTCAGCTGGTAAACAATCCATCTGCAATGCGGGAGACCTGGGTTCAATCCCTGGGTTAAGAAGATCCCCTGGAGAAGGGCAAGGCTACCCACTCCAGTATTCTGGCCTGGAGAATTCCATGGACTGTATAGTCCATGGGGTCGCAAAGAGTCGGATACGACTGAGCGACTTTCACTTCACGTCACTAGGGTTATATATGTTGTGTGCCCTTAATACAAAACAGTAATGCAGTTAATTTAAAATCAAAGCAGTTCATTTGGAGAGGTAGTGCTTTGAAATGGTGTAAGGCGTCTTAACTCTAGTGATGATGCATAGAGCAGAAAGCAAGGTGCTTTTAACAGCCCTATAAGAGTTTCATGAGAAATAGTTCTGAGAAATGGGGAGGTCCTGAGGATGACCCAGCTTTGGAGCACTGCTGGAAAGGCAGGTCTTGGCAGGATAGGGGACTGAGGGCTATATGCTGTGTGAGACTCGGGTAACTTAGAACCAGAAGCAACAAAAATCCTTGAGATGGGAGATAGAAAGGCAGTAAAGAAAAATATCTCTTGTCTTTCAAATTGTACCCAGGGCTGACTGTGAGTAACTCAGTGTGATAATTTGTTTTTTTCTCAAATGCTCTAGCAGAAGACACTGAATGTTTCTATCTCACTTTGTCTCAACTTGCCAAGCCAGTGTTTACAAGTCACCTGGTCATTTCCTGGGCTCCGTTTTTCCTCTCGCATGACGGGAGCTGGATGAATAGCTGTCTTGTCATACTTTGTACTGGAGCCAACTGCAGTCATGGGGCTGTAAGACTCACTCAATAACATTCCATATCCAGTCATGCGTGGTCTTCACTACATCTCAGAAGACGACTTTGTTCAGCCACATTAACCACCATATATGTGTATGTGTGTGCTTAGATTAAGGATCTTCTCTGGGAATGGGATCCATTGTAACAGAATGACCCAGCAGCTGCTGGGGTGACAATCTATAGGAGGACATAATAGGAGTCCCAGACAGAGAGGAGAGAAGGGCGGGTAGAGGCTGTTTTGACCCCAGCTTTCCACAGTGAGTTAGATTTACACTTACTCACATGGGAGGAGCATTTGACCTGTTTCTAGACCATAAGTTCACACTATACTTACATATATTAACACTTATAATTTTTTTTAAACTGGAAAAATGTCTTCTTGAGTAAATAACATTAGGATACTTAAATTTCTTAATCAGGAATAGCATTCCTTGCTATTCAGAACTAAACCACTTCAAATTAAAAAAAAATATTATCTTACTTTACCAAAATTATTTTCGTCTGGATAAATTCTTTCTAGTATAAATTTTACAAAGAAAATGTCATTTTTGGTCAGGTCAAGATTTTCTCACACACAACTGTGAGATGCCTTTTGTGGCTGTGATGTCCACAAAGCCCATGTTTCCCATGTAGAAATTTCAGGTCCATATTTGCAAAGATATTTTGATTTTTTGGTGCTGTGTATTGTATGCTGAAATAGCAATACTCTGAGTTCCACCTGCAGCTAAGGGCTTCCTTGAGCACAAATCTCCTGAGGTTAAATCTCCTGACTTAGTGTTCCTTGTGGTTATTTAAAGGAAATCAGAAGTGAGCATCTCCTGAGCTCAGAATGTTGGTTTCTCATCCAGAGTGAGATTCCTGTACTGAGTAGCCTTTGCTTGGCTTCCCATGACCTACAGATATCTGAAGAATTTTTAAATGCTAAGAAGATGGTTTCTTGTTTATAATAGAAAAGAATGCAAGATTTGAGGGGTTTATTACTAGGGGCCAAAGAATAAGCCTCTGAATTCTCCCAAGAAACTCTCAGCAGTGTTGTTTCTTCTCGATCACATGCCTTCCTCCCTTTCTTTCTTTCTTTCCTTCCTTCCTTATTTTCTTACTTCCTTTCTTTTTTTTTTCTTTCTTCCTTTCTTACCACAAGCCTTTTCAATAAGCTTTTGGGTAGATAAAGAACCTTTCTCCATATCCACCTTTCTGAAAAATGGAGGGCATAGAGCAAGGCCTGGGTTTATACTAATCTGTAGAAGTAACACACGATCATTCATTCATTCACTGTTTGAAAAGTACTTCTTAAGCAGCTGACATGGGGAGAACACTGTTCATTATGCCGTGAGAAATACAACAAACAAAACCAGCAAGAAACTGACCAATTGTGATACACTGTGTCTTTCTTCAAGGGGACCATATAAGAGAGGGAATTAAAAAAGAAAAAGATGAGTGATGTTCATCTCAGGTAAATGACACAGACATTACTGTGTGAATTCTTGGAGGAGATGCTCAAGAGTATGAAGAAAATCTGAACATCCACGTGCAAAGTACACACTTTATTTACCCCCTGGTTAAGTAGAGGCATGGAGGCCAAGATACCCAGCGTGATAGTCAGCTGGAGGCCAGGGCACTCACGTGGAGGAAAGTTGAGAACTGAGAAATAAGGTGGAAAAGTAGATGGAGGCTGTACTGTGGAATGCTTTGAATGTAGAATACAAGAAGTTCAGTACATATGGATGGGCTCCATCCCAAGAGCATAGTGTGTAAGTCCAATTTGTTCCTTAAGTAAAAAGTTAGCCTGAAAGTGAAAGTGTCAGTCATTCAGTCATGTCCAACTCTGAATCCCATGGACTGTAGTCCACCAGGCTCCCCTGTCCATGGATTTCTCCAGGCAAGAATGCTGGAGTGGATTGCCATTACCCGCTCCAGGGGATCTTCCTGTCCTAGGGATCAAACCCAGGTCTCCTGCATTGCAGGCAGATTTTTTTTACCACCTGAGCCACCAAGGAAACCTCCAAGGAAGTCTAGGTACCAAAAATAACACACTCAGCTATATAGCACTGTACTATAATAAGTTTGCAGTGCTTTCCATGCACATAATATGTAAAAAACAAAGACAAAAAAGAAGAAAACACTTTTAATCTTGCAGTACAGGACCTTGAAAAATACAGTTACCAGCTACACCACTGATGCTTTTATGCTTACTTCTGGACATCCTGGGCCTGAAATAAGGCTATTGTACTACCATACTCTATACAATATGGTACAGTGAGTACACAAAAGCACAAGCCCTCGTACAGGATGCATGTATGCGACAATGTGCACCAGACACACGAACTAACCTATGTGTTGGACATTGGAATGCACATTTGCAACTCTGAAAGTTTGCAACTTGAAGGTTTCTATGTAGGGAACTTACTATATGTAATTTCTCTTCTCCGATGAGAAGGAACTAGGTTTCAAGGAACTGGCTTCTTCTGTTAACTGACAAAGTTCTGAGGACCAGATATTTTCTACTGCCTTGCCCAAAGTGAATCCTTTTTGATTGTATTATGAAAGCAGAATTCATGATTAATCTGGGGAAGTGGCCAAGAAACCAGAAATAGGACCCCAGTCTGACACAACAAGTGATAATAAGTTTTATACACACATTAACTGATTAACCTGCACAACAGCACTTACAATAAACAGAGAAGACGTAATAACCATTGTCTGGTTTTACAGATGAATTCACTGAGGGCCATAGGAGTTATTACACATGAGGAAAAGGGCAAGCTCTTACTGGCCCCAAGCTTCTTCATTTTTGTGGGTCTCTAACATTAAAAAATCCATACTGTTCCCAAAAGCCAAAATCAGACATACTTTAAAATTTTTCTGTAAACTGTAGCATTTATTTGGGAAAAAGTGTACCTCTTATCTTGATCCACAGAGGCAGGAGTGGGTGGGCAGGATTATGGAAAATCCTTTTGCAAAGACTTAAAAATAAGGGGAAACATCTACTGATGTTCTGAACACCACATCTTAAACATTCCTGTACACGTCAGTCTCTCAAAATGAAGAGATGTTATTTGAAGCCTGGTGAAAATGTAGCCACACCCACTCAACGCTAACGTTCCTCCTTTCTAGTAAGTGAGTAATTTATGAGGGGAACTTATTTCTTTCAGGACCAGAGGGGTTGGTTGAACAATGACTATAACACTTCTGTGTTCATGGGATCAGAGTTGCATCCTTTCTTGTGAGGAAAATGGGCCGCCCTATCATCCCTGGACACTGGCAACTGATACCCTCGCCAGGCTGTATGAAATAGAACCTCGTGAATGATGCTAATGACCCTGGGGTTCCCCTCTTGAAACCAAGACTTCTAACCTAGAGACTTTTGGTTTATGTCGACCCTGAGTTCTCTCTGGACTCTCAGGAGTATCATCGAGAGTTGTTCTAAATCGCTTCTTCCCAGGTTTCTTTGTTGTAAGACTCTTTTTTAAAACTTTTTTTTTTTGTATTGGACCATAGCCAGTTAACACGGTTGTGATAGTGACAGATGAACAGCAAAGGGTCTCAGCCATACATAGATATGTGTCCATTCTGCCCCCCAAACCCCCCTGCCATCCAGGCTGCCACATAACACTGAGCAGAGCTCCTTGTGCTATCCAGTAAGTCCCTGTTGGTCATTCATTTTAAATACAGGGGTGTGTACATGTCCACCTCAAAATCCCTAACTATCCCATCCCCAAGCATAAGTTCTCTAAGTCTGAGTTTCTTTCTGTTTTGTAAATAAGCTCGTTTGTAATCATTTCTTTTTAGATGCCACATATAAGGGATGTTAAACAGCATTTCTCCTTCTGTGGCTGACTGTTGCAAGACTCTTTTTTTTTTTTTTAAATAATTCATCCTACTCTTCCTCTTGCTCTTCATTGTACCCACCATTAGGGACATACAGATATAACTCAAGTCCATACGCTTTGGTGACAGGCAAGCATCATGGTGACAGGCATGCATCTTTATGCCAAGGCAGGGACAAAATACTTGTCTCCTGGAGGCAGCTGTGGACTAAATAACAGAGACAAAACTACCTAGCTCCTGAGTGGTGGGTTCCCTGGGCCCTTAGGGGAGTTTTTATTTTCTGACTTTCAGTACCTCAACATTTTTATCGTCTTGGCCCTTCTTTCTCTTCACGAAATGACTTCCTTCTTCCACCTCTTCTGATGTTCTGCTGTGTGCATGCTGGTCTATTCCTGGACCAAGTCAATTGCCAAGAAAGGATCTTCTAAGTCATTTTCTCCTTATGGGAGATTTCAGGGAGTGCAGGGCCAAAATGAAAAAGATTTCAGACCCTGGGAAGAAAGTATTTCTTGTTTTGATTCATCTTTCATTAACTTGCTTATGGAAGAGCTGAATACTGGCAGAAAGAAAAACACCTCACATTTTCTCGTACAACTGTTCTCAGACATGCCTCTGCGGGTAGCTCCCTTTCCGGCCTCTCATTACATCTGAGGCATATTCCATAGATTTGTAATCACGTAAAACTTGAATTTCATGTTCATTTTTACTTTTTCCTTCTATACAAATTCAGGCTTAACTTATTGTTTGGAAAACTTGTGTGTGTGTGTGCGTGTGTGTGTGTGTGTGTGTGTGTGTGTGCGCGCGTGTGTGTGTGTGTTAAGGGGGAATTTAATTTTCCTTGTTTCTTTTACTCCCTCTCTCCCTCTCTCTGCTACTTCTGGCTTTCCAGAGATAGAGAAGGGAACTTTAAGAAAAAGGGGCCAAAGGGGGTGGACGGGTGTGGACAGGTGTGAAGGCCATCTGGCCACTGCTGGTCATCTTTCTTTTCTGTGGTTGCTGCCCTACTGGACAAACTTCTACCTCAGGAATAATCCAGAAAAGAAGCAGATTTTTATACGGGTCTATACCCACAAAACCCCAGTGCATGCATATCACACCGGGCAGAGTTCCCTCAGCTCAGCAGTGGTTCTCATATGGTATCATATCATGTGATACCTGCAGCTTGGTTTGATCAAGGCACTGGATAAGTTCTCCATCTCACTGGGCCACTTCATCACCATCTCTTCAAGTAGAGTTAACATGAAGGAATAAATCCTTCCCACAGGAAGGAAAAGGGAAAAGTCAGAACATTTTCTCCCATGCTCTTCCTGTTCTAACAACTCTTTCTAACTTAGTAATTCCTCTTTCTGGCCTTTCTTTTATAGAAGCTGGTTGCTTCCATAGCCGCTAACTGGCTGGCCGGAGAGGAACATGACTGATTCTACTCTTTACTGTGTTCTGGAAGGCAGATAGTGTCACTTTCAGAAATCATCCTTAAAATGTAGGGGTCTTCTCATGCAATGTTCCCAAGTTTGAGACTGAGGGAAGAGAGGAAAATCCCATTTAACACACTGCTAATATTCTGTTTGGTGGCTCAGATGGTAAAGAATCTGTCTGTAATGCAGGAGACCAGGGTTTGATCTCTGGGTTGGGAAGATCCCCTGGTGAAGGAAACGGCAACCCACTCCAGTATCCTTGCCTGGAGAATCCCATAGACAGAGGAGCCTGGTGGGCTACAGTCCATGGGGTTGCAAAAGAGTCGGACACGACTAAGTGAATAACACTTCCACTTCTGATATTCTTTTTAACATTGTTTGTATTCTCAGACCCAACATAGTAGGAGTTTATTAAATGTCTGGAAGGGTGAATCAGTGGTTAAGTAAATAAAAGAAGGGGGAAAGGAAAATTATTTTGGTACAGAGGTCTGAGTATAATAGAGGAATTTTACAAATGTTTAAAAGATTTTTTTGATGCGAATCATTTTTCAAGTCTTTATTGAATTTGCCACAATATTGCTGCTGTTTTATGCTTTGGCCACAGGCATTTGGGATTTTGGCTCCCTTGCCAGGGATTGAACTCAAACCTGCACCCCAAAAATTGGAAGGTGAAGTCTTAACCACTGGACCACCAGGGAAATCCCTATAATGGAGTATTAATGGCAATTCCACTAGGTATCTATTGTTGCATAATAAACTATCCCAAAACTTAACAGCTTGAAATAGCAGTTCTTATCTGACACAGTTTCTGAAAGTCAGGATTTAAGCAGCAGATGAGGTAGGTGGTTCTGGCTCAGGATTTCTCATGAGATTGCAATAAAGATGTCGGCCAAGGCTGCAGGCGTCTGACTGCCTGACTGAGCTGGGGGATCTCTGTCAAAGATGACAGCCCCATGCCCTGTGGGCAAGTGTCTTCTTCAGTTCTTCAGCACATGGGCTTGTCCATAGAGCTGCTCACAGCATGGCAGCTGGATTTCCTCAGAGCCATGATCAGAGAGGGTTGCCACACCCTGTGGGCAAGTGTCTTCTTCAGTTCTTCAGCACATGGGCTTGTCCATAGAGCTGCTAACAGCATGGCAGCTGGTTTTCCTCAAAGCCATAATCAGAGAGGGTTGTGGGGGGGATGGGGGACCAAATCAAAAACTGTAGTGTCTTCTAGAACCTACTGTCAGACAAGACATGATTCTCACTTCTGGCATTTTCTGTCACACAGACCAACCAACTCTGGTGTAACGTATGAGGAAAGAGCACAAGAGTGTGAATAACAGGAAGCAGGGCCCACTGAGGCGCCTCTTGGAGCACGGCTACCACAGCAGTCGACTCATGTGTCTTGACTCTTTGAATGTGCAGACATTCAACAACTGAGGAGAAATAGACCAATTCCTTGAAAACTGAAAGCTGCCAACATTCAAACAGGATGAAACAATCAGCTTGAAAAGTTCTAAGACCATCAAGTAATTGAATTTATGGTCTAATCTCCTGAAAAAGGAACAAGATTGAGTTGGGAGATTGGGATTGACATAGTTACACTTCTGCTGCTGCTGCTGAGTCGCTTCAGTCGTGTCCGACTCTGTGCGACCCCATAGATGGCCTCCCACCAGGCTCCCCCGTCCCTGGGATTCTCCAGGCAAGAACACTGGAGTGGTGTATAAAATAGACAACTAATGAGAACTTAGAGTACAGCACAGAGAACTCTATGCAATGCTCTGTGGTGACCTAAATGGGAAGGAAATCCAAAAAAGGAGGGGTATTCGTATGCATATAGCTGATTTACTTTGCTGTACAGCAGAAAGTAACACAGCATTGTAAAAAAAAAAAAATACATGTACTTCAATGAAACTTTATAAAAAGAGATATCCAGTCCCATGTTTCATTGAAGAAGTCTACCAAGCATTTAAAGAAGAATTTACAGCATTTTTATACAATCTTTATAAGACTAGAATTACCCAGATAGCAGAAACAGGAAAGAAAATACAATGAAAACCTACATACCTAAATCCCTCATTAACTTATATGCAAAAACATTCAATGAAATATTAACACATCATGAGTATTAACATGGAGGAACAAGATGGCGGAGGAGTAGGTGGACATGGAGTACATCTCTCTCCATGGATACATCAGGAACACACCTTCAGACACAGAAGTGCATCCCAAACACCAGCTGGGAGCTGACAGGAGTACCTGGCCAGTGGAAAAGAATATATAGACCCAGGCAAAACTCGGCAGGGCAAAGGAACTAGGGGGAGAAACAGGACTGTTAGGAGGACTGCACATGCCCTCGGTGGGTGGGGGAGCTGAAGCAGGGGTCCGATCCCCACATCGAGCAATTGTCTAAGTCAGAAGAGAAATGTTTAAGGCTGAGAGGGAAACAGCTGATCTGTGGCAGCCTAAATGGAATGAGAATCAGACAGTCCTTGCCTCAGCCATACATACCCCAGATGGTGCAGAGGCTGGGAGCTGAAGTTTAGGGATTGTGGAGCAATCCCAGGGTGACAGCTGCTGTTGACTGTGGAGAAATGGATTGAAGGGATGCGAGGGAGGAGATTGTGGTGGGAAATGCCTGTGGAGGAAAGCCAGGCAGCCATGGAAGCAAGGCGATACTGCTGAGTCACGTTTAGTGGGTGGAGCCATCACCATAGCCTCTCCCCCACCCCACACCAGCATTGGCAGCTGAACAATGGAGAGGCTGGCCCATCAAATGCCTGACGCACTGAACTACAGAGTAGGACCACCCAGGGTGCTCCCTTAAGTGACTGATGCACTAATCTACAAAGTAGGACCCCACCCACGGGGGCCCCTCTATGTGCCTAATGCAGTGAACAACAGAGAAGGACCCCAGGCAAGGGAGCCCTCTAAGTACCTGAATGGGTGGAACTATAGAGAAAGCCTGGCCAAAGAGGCCTTCTGATCGCCAGCTACAAAAGGCTCGAAAAAAGACTCTGATACGGCCATAACTCCTGCCACAGAGGCAGTCCGTGTCCCTGCACACTTGGCGTCGCCTGGGTCCGTGTAAGCTAAGCAACTGTGTTACCTTCACACTCAACTCTCACTGGGGCAAGCTGCCACAGGCAAAAAAAAGTCTTGCGCCTATGAGTGCAGGGTTGCTTACGTAGTGTCCAACTCTGCAACCCTGTGGATTGTGGCCTGTCAGGGAGGGGGGCTCTCCAGGCAAGAATACTGGAGTGTATTGGCCAATACTGGTTGTCATACCCTTCTAGAGCACTGTATTTCCTGCTGCCCTAGCCACCAACTCCCCTGAGTACCTGGTGCTACCAGAACCCTGTGACCCAGGCAGCTGCACCACCTCCACACTTGGCCCTCACAGGGGCAAACCCAAGTCCTCCAGGGCAGCCTCAGGAGCAAACCTCAGTGGATGACCCATATCCAGAGGTGGAAATAAAACCACAATTGAAACCCAGGGGCTGTGTGACTAAGGAACAAGACCCGAAACCCTCCCACCAGCTGTACAAGCTGCAGATTAAATCCACACGATCAACTAGGTAGACTCTGTGTCTGTGGAATATGTAAAAGGCTGTGGACATTGGAGGCAAGAACACTGCGAAGCAGGACCAGATTAGAATCTGAGCTGCCCCCACAGCAGGTCCAGAGATCAGCACAGGGTTAGCAGGCATCCTATGGAGGTGAGGTGGACTGTGACTCCCAGTGAGGGAAAGGAAACTTACAGCAGTGACTCAAGAAAAACATTTGTTATTCTTATGTTTTGACTTGTTCTGTAGATTCTTTTGGATTTTTTTTTCTTTTTTTCCTCCACCACCCCACCCCCCTGCCGTTACCCCCACCCCCGTCTCTGTTGTAGCTGTGGGTTTTTTTGGCAGTATGAAATCTAACTAAGCTTTTGAGCTTTTTTTTTTTCCCCTCAGTCACATTTTTATTGTTGTTATAAACCTCTGCCTCTATGTTGGGCTTTTGCCGTTCTGGGGAGTGTTTTGTTTTTTTACTCTCTTTTTCTAATTTTAATTTTTTAAACCTATTATTACTTTTTCTACATTTATTCCTTTGTTTGCTTTTCCTGCTATTCTTTTCCCCTTGCAGTTAATCTTTAATATATACAAATCTTCTTTATTTACCTATATTTAACTTTGCATATCTATTCTTTCTTTTCTTTCTTTCCTTTAGTCTCAACATATTGGTTAGTTTTATTTTCATTGCTTTATTCCCAACTGGCACCTTGCTTTAGTTTTGTTTTCCAGTTTGTGCTTTAGTTAGTTCCATTCTGGTAGCTGTAATTTTGGGTTTCCTTTCTTCACTGGGTCAATCTATTGTACTTTATTTTTGTTAGACTGTTTAGATTTTGCTTATGGGTGGTGTATATGTATATGTGTATATTCAGTCACACTTTTTATTGTTGTTATAAACCTCTGCATCTAGTTGGATTTTTGTAGTTCTGTGGAGTTTTCCTTTTCTTTTTTTCTTTCTTCTTCCTTTTTTTTTTCATCTTTTCTCATTTTTATAATTTTCATTTTTAATTTTTTAAACCTATTATATTTTTCTACATTTATTCCTTTGTTTGCCTTTCCTACTGCTTTTTTCCCCTTGCAATTAATCTTTAATATATATAAATCTTCTTCATCTACCTCTGTTTAATTTTGCATATCTATTCTTTCTTTCTTCTCTTTCTTTCCTTTCCTCTCAGCATATTTGTTAGTTTTGCCTTCATTTCTTTATTCCCCACTTGGCCCCTTGCTTTAGTTTTATTTTCTAGTTTGTGCTTTAGTTAGTTTTGTTCTTAACTGGTAAATATAATTTTTGATTTCCTTTGTTCTCCAGGTCAATCTATTGTACTTTATTTTTGTTGGACTGTTTTGACTTTTCTCAAGGGTATATATGTATATGTGTATAGTCCGTTATTTTAATTATTATTTGCCTGATTTTGTAACTGCCATTTGTCTGGGGTTCCTCTTTGGTTTCTCATTTTTAGATATTTTTAAAATCTCACTTAATGCCATAATAAGCCACTTGTGGAATCTTTGTTCCTGATCAGAGAGCAAGCCCTGAGCCTTCAGGGTGGGAGCACTGACTCCAAGACCCTAGACTACCAGAGAACTAACCCTAGGGAGTATCAAATAGTGAGAACTCACACAAGGGAAACCACTGTAATACAAGACTGGGCATCACCCAACCACCAGAAGCACCCTGTGCAGGATGCTTCAGCTAAATAACAAACCAAACAAAAATACAAACCCAATCATTGGCAGACAGGATTACCATCTCACTCAGCCTTGCACATCAGAGGAAAAACAAACGAACAAAAACTCAGCACAAATCTCATCTTCAGTTCAGTTCAGTCAGCTCAGTCTCTCAGTTGTGTCCAACTCTTTGCGACTCCATGAATCGCAGCATGCCAGGCCTCCCTGTCCATCACCATCTCCCAGAGTTCACTCAGACTCACATCCATCTAGTCCATGATGCCATCCAGCCATCTCATCCTCGGTCGTCCCCTTCTCCTCCTACCCCCAATCCCTCCCAGCATCAGAGTCTTTCTCAGTGAGTCAACTCTTCGCATGAGGTGGCCAAAGTACTGGAGCTTCAGCTTTAGCATCATTCCTTCCAAAGAAATCCCAGGGTTGATCTCCTTCAGAATGGACTGGTTTGATCTCCTTGCAGTCCAAGGGACTCTCAACAGTCTTCTCCAACACCACAGTTCAAAAGCATCAATTCTTCGGCACTCAGCCTTCTTCACAGTCCAACTCTCACATCCATACATGACCACTGGAAAAACCATAGCCTTGACTAGATGGACCTTAGTTGGCAAAGTAATGTCTCTGCTTTTGAATATACTATCTAGGTTGGTCAGAACTTTTCTTCCAAGGAGTAAGCGTCTTTTAATTTCATGGCTGCAATCACCATCTGCAGTGATTTCGGAGCCCCCCCAAATAAAGTCTGCCACCGTTTCCACTGTTTCTCCGCCTATTTCCCATGAAGTGATGGGACCAGATGCCATGATCTTCGTTTAGCTTATGCAAACCACTGGCCCAACCTGATAGGGAAAAAACCAAAAGGAAGAAAGAATTCAACCTTGAAGCCTGGGAAAAGGAGACCTCAAACACAGTAAGGTTAAAAAAAAAAAAAAAGAAAAAAGGGCAGAGGAAAAGCAGATAAATACTACACAAATGAAGGAACAAACTACAAACACAGAGGTCCAAATAAATGAATAAGAAATAGGCAAACTACCTGAAAAAGAATTCAGAATAATGATAGTAAAGATGACCAAAAATCTTGAAAGCAAAATGGATAAAATGTAAGAATCAATTAACAAAGACCTAGAAGAATGAAAGAATAAACATGCAGAGACAAACAACACAATTACTGAAATAAAAAATACTCTAGAAGGAATCCATAGCATAATATCTGAAGCAGAAGAACGAATCAGTGAGCTGGAAGATAAAATGGTGGCAATAACTTCTGAAGAGCAGAATAAAATGGAAAGAATGAAAAGAACTGAGGATAGTCTCAGAGACCTCTGGGACAATATCAAACACACCAACATTCAAATTATAGGGGTCCCAGAAGAAGAGAAAAAGAAAGGATATGAGAAAATTTTTGAAGAGATTATAGTTGAAAATTTCCCCAAAATGGAAAAGGAAATAGTCAATCAAGTCCAAGAGGCACAAAGAGTCCCATACAGGAGAAACAAGGAGTGTTTCTCCTTGGGGAGACACATACTAATCAAACTAACAAAGACTAAACACAAACAAAGACTATTAAAAGCAGCAAGGGAGGAGCAACAAGTAACATACAAGAGAAACCCCATAGGTTTAAGAGCTGATGTTTCAGCAGAAACTCTGCAAGCCAAAAGGGAATGGCAGGATATATTTAAAGTGCTGAAAGGGAAAAATCTACAACCAAGATTACTGTACCTGGCAAGGGTCTCATTCAAAATTGATGGAGAAACAGAAAGCTTTGCAGACAAGCAAAAGTTAAGACAATTCGGTACCACCAAACCAGTTTTACAACAAATGTTAGATGGACTTACATAGTCAAGAAATACAAGAGAAGAAAAAAAATTTATAAAATCAACCCCAACAATAAAGAAAATGGCAATAGGAACATATATATCAATAATTACTTTAAATGTAATTGAGTTAAATGCTCCAACCATTCAGAGTGGCTGAATGGATACAAAAACAAGACCCATATATATGCTGTCTACAAAAACCCACTTCAGGCCTCAAGACACATATAGACTGAAAGTGAGAGGATGGAGAAATATATTCCATGCAAATGGGAGGCAAAAGAAAGCTGGAGTAGCAATCCTCATATTGGACAAAGTGAAGGTGAAGTTGCTCAGTCGTGTTCGACTCTTTGAGACCCCATGGACTTTAGCCCATGGGATTCTCGAGGCAAGAGTACTGGAGTGGGTTGCCATTTCCTTCTCCAGGGGATCTTCCCAACCCAGGGATCGAACCCAGGTCTCCCACATTGTAGGCAGATACTTTACCATCTGAGCCACCAGGGAAGTCCCATATCAGACAAAATAGAGCTTAAAATAAAGAAGATTACAAGAGATAAGGAAGGATACTACATAAAGATCAAGGGATCAATCCAAGAGGAAGACATAACAATTGTAAGTATCTATGCAGTCAACGTAGGAGCACCTCACTACATAAGACAAACACTAACAGACATAAAAGGAGAAATTGAAAGTAACACAACAATAGTAGGAGACTTTAACACCCCACTCACACCAAAGGACAGATCATCAAAACAGAAAATTAATAAGGAAATACAAGTTTTAAATGATACATTAGATGAGATGGATTTCATTGATATCTTCAGGACATTCCATGCAAATGCAGAAGAATACACCTTCTCAAGTGCGCATGGAACATTCTCCAGGATAGACCACATCTTGGGTCATAAATCAAACCTCAGTAAATTTAAGAAAATTGAAATCATATCAAACATCTTCTCCAACCACAGCACTATGAGACCAGATATCAATTACAAGAAAAAAACTGTAGGAAACACAAACACACAGAGACTAAACAACACGTTTCTAAATAACCAACAGTTTACTGAAGAAATCAAAGAGGAAATAAAAAAATTTCTAGAAACAAATGACAATGAAAACATGACAACTCAAAACCTGTGGGATGCAGCAAAGCAGTCCTAAGAGGGAAGTTTATAGCAATAAAGTCTCACCTCAAGAAACAAGAAAAAACATTGAATAGACAACCTAACTTTACACCTAAAACAACTGGAAAAAAAAGAACAAAAAAATCTCAAAATTAGTAGAAAGAAAGAAAGAAACCATGAAGATCCGAGCAGAAATAAATGAAAAAGAGATGAAAGAAAAAATAGTAAAGATTAATAAAACTAAAACCTGGTTCTTTGAGAAGATAAACAAAATTGACAAACCTTTAGCCAGACTCATCAAGAAAAAAAGAGAAGAATGAAATCAACAAAGTTAGAAATGAAAAAGGAGAGGTTACAACAGACAGTGCAGAAATACAAAGGATTATAAGAGACTATTATGAACAACTACATGGCAATACAATGGATAACCTGGAAGAAATGGACAGATTCTTAGAAAAGTTCAGTCTTCCAGGACTGAACCAGGAAGAAGTAGAAATTATGAACAACCCAATTACAAGCACTGAAATTGAAGCTGTGATCAAAAATCTCCCAAAAAACAAAACCCCAGGACCAGATGACTTCACAGGAGAATTTTATCAAACATTTAGAGAAGAGCTAATGCCTATTCTTCTAAAACTCTTTCAAAAAATTGCAGAGAAAGGAACACTTCCAAACTCATTCTATGAGGCCACCCCGATACCAAAACCAGACAAAGACAACACAAAAAAAGAAAACTACAGGCTGATATCACTGATAAACATACATGCAAAAATCCTCAACAAAATTTTAGCAAACAAAATTCAGCAACACATCAAAAAGCTCATACACCATGATCAAGTTGTGTTTACTCCAGGAATGCAAGGATTCTTCAATATATGCAAATCGATCAATGTGACACACCATATTAGCAAAATGAAAGATGAAAAGTATATGATAATCTCAATAGATGCAGAAAAAGCCTTCGACAAAATTCTGCACCCATTTATGATTAAAACGCTTCAAAAAATGGGCATAGAAGGAACCTACCTCAAAATAGTAAAGGCCATGCATAATAAGCCTACAGCAAACATTATTCTCAATGGTGAAAAACTGAAAGCATTCCCTGTAAGATCAGGAACAAGACAAGGGTGTCCACTTTCACCACTATTATTCAACATAGTTCTGGAAGTCTTAGCTACAGCAATCAGAGAAGAAAAAGAAATAAAAGGAATCTAGATCAGAAAAGAAAAAGTAAAGCTCTCACTCTTTGCTGGTGACATGATACTATACATAGAAAACCCTCAAGATAGTATCAGAAAATTGCTAGAGCAAATCAAAATCAATGTACAGAAATCACTTGTATTTCTATATATTAACAATGAAAAATCAGAAAGAGAAATTAAGGAATCAACCCCATTCACCATTGCAACAAAAAGAATTAAATATCTATGAATAAGCTTACCTAAGCAATGGCACCCCACTCCAGTACTCTTGCCTGGAAAATCCCATGGATGGAGGAGCCTGGTAGGCTACAGTCCATGGAGTCACTAAGAATCAGACTTGACTGAGTGACTTCCCTTTCATTTTCACTTTCATGCATTGGAGAAGGAAATGGCAACCCACTCCAGTGTTCTTGCCTGGAGAATCCCAGGGATGGGGGAGCCTGGTGAACTGCTGTCTATGGGATTGCACAGAGTCGGACATGACTGAAGTGACTTAGCAGCAGCAGCAACAGCAAGGAGAGAAAAGAATTGTACATAGAAAATTATATGACACTGATGAAAGAAATCAAAGATGACATAAACACATGGAGAGATATTCCATGTTCCTTGGTAGGAAGAATCAATATTGTGAAAATGACTATAATACCAAATGCAATCTACAGATGCAATGGATCACATTCAAATTACCAATGACATTTTTCACAGAAGTAGAACAAAAAATTTCACAATTCATATGGAAACACAAAAAAACCCCAAATAGCCAAAGCAGTCTTGAGAAAGAAGAATGGAGCTGGAGGAAACAACCTTCCTGACTTCAGATTATACTACAAAGCTACAGTCATCAAGGCAGTATGGTACTGGCACACAAACAAAAATATAGACTAATGGAGCAAGATAGAAAGCCCAGAAATAAACCCATGCACCTATGGGAACCTTATTTTTGACAAAGGAGGCAAGAATACACAATGGGGCAAATACAGCCTCTTCAATAAATGGTATTGGGAAAACTGGGCAGCTATATGTAAAGGAATGAAATTAGAACACTTCCTAACACCATACACAAACACAAACTCAAAATGGATTAAAGGCCTAAATGTAAGACCAGAAACTATGAACTCTGAGAGGAAAATATAGGCAGAACACTTGATGACATAAATAAAAGCAAGATCCTCCATGACTTACCTCCTTGAGTAATGGAAATAAAACCAATAGTAAACGAGTGGGACCTGATTAAACTTAAAAGCTTTTGCACAGCAAAGGAAACTATAAGCAAGGTGAAAAGACAACCCTCAGAATGGGAGAAAATAATAGCAAATGAAACAACTGGCAAAGGATTAAATTCCAAAATATACAAGCAGTTCATACAACTCAATACCAGAAAAACAACACGATCAAAAGTGGGGAAAAGACCTAAACAGACATTTCTCCAAAGAAGACATACAGATGGCTAACAAACAGATAAAAGATGCTCAGCATTGCTCATTATTAGAGAAATGCAAATCAAAACCACAGTGAGAATCACCTCACGCTGGTCAGAATGACTCTCTTCAAAAAGTCTGCAAATAATAAAATGCTGGAGAGGATGTGGAGAAAAGGGAATGCTCTTGCACTGTTGGTGGGAATGTAAATTGATACAGCCACTATGGAAGACAGTATGGAGATTCCTTAAAAAATTAGGAACAAAACGACCATATGACCCAGCAATCCCACTCCTAGGCATATACTCTGAGGAAACCAAGGTTGAAAAAGACACATATATCCCATTGTTCATTGCAGCACTATTTACAATAGCTAGAACATGAAGGCGACTTACATGTCCATTGACAGATGAATGGATAAAGAAGTTGTGGTACATATACACAATGGAATATTACTCAGCCATAAAAGGGAATGCATCTGAGTTAGTTCTGTTGAGGTGGATGAACCCAGTACCTATTATACAGAGTGAAATGCGTCAGAAAGAGAAAGATAAGTATCATATTCTAACACATATATATGGAATCTAGAAAGAGTATTATATCATCATATGTAAAATAGATAGCAATGGGAATTTGGTATATGGCTCAGGAAACTCTGTATCAACCTAGAGGGGTGGGATGGAAGGGAGATGGGAGGGAGGTACAAAAGGGAGGGGATATATGTATACTTATGTCTGATTCATGCTGAGGTTTGACAGAAAACAAAATTCTGTAAAGCAATTATTCTTCAATAAAGAAATGAATTAAAAAAATAAGTATTAACATATCATAAGTATAAAAGGAATTATATACCACGACTCAGTGGGCTTTATTCTAGGTATATAAAGCTGAGTCAACATTCAAAAAATCAGACTGCATAATACACCACATCAATAGATTAAAAATAATAACCAAATGATCATAATAATCAGTATAGAAAACATATTTGAGGAAACCCAAAATTCATTCATGGGAAACAACCTCAGAAATATAAGAAAAAAAGAGAATTTCAGCTGCCTCAAGAAAAATTTTTAAAATATCTGTCAGCTAACATCATAGTTATTGGTAAATAACTTACCCGCTAAACTGGTAAGGAAGCTAAGATTAGGAACAAAATAGGAATGTCTGCCCACTGCTCCTAATCAGTTTATCACTGGAAGTTCTAGCCATTATAGTAAGGCAAAAAAATTTTTAAATGCAATTTTGAAAGGCAGAGATAAAACTGTCTCCATTTTCAGATGACACAATTATGTACACAGAAAACTCCAAGGAATGCCAAAATAATAATTTACAAAATCCTCTTCAAAATAAAGACAACAATTCTCCTCATATTGATCTATAGGTTTAATATAATTATGTTATTATAGAAAATTTAATTATTATAATAATTGCTGTCTAAATCCCAGCAAGTATAGACATATACAAGCTTATAAAAATTTGCAGGGAAAGGCACTAGCCTAGACTAGTTAAAACAATCTTTTTTCAAACTTTTTTTTTTTTCAAACTTTTTATTTTATATTGGGGTATAGCCGATTAACAATGTCATGGTAGTTTCAGGTGGATGGCAAAGGGACTCAGCCATACATATACATGTATATGCTATGCTATGCTATGCTATGCTAAGTCACTTCAGTCATGTCCAACTCTGTGCGACCCCATAGACGGCAGCTCACCAGGCTCCCCCGTCCCTGGGATTCTCCAGGCAAGAACACTGGTGTGGGTTGCCATTTCCTTCTCCAATGCGTGAAAGTGAAGTCGGTCAGTCGTGTCCGACCCTCAGCGACCCCATGGACTGCAGCCTTTTAGGCTCCTCTGTCCATGGGATTTTCCAGGCAAGAGTACTGGAGTGGGGTGCCATTGCCTTCTCTGATACATGTATATAGTCTCCCCCAAATTCCCCTCCCATCCAAGCTGCCACATAACATTGAACAGAGTTCCTTGCGCTATTCAGTAGGTCTCCATTGGTTATCCATTTTACTCATAGTTATGTCTGCATATTTGTGGACATGATAAGCTTATTAGAAAATTTATATGGAAAGGCTCTAGTGTAGACTAGCTAAAACAATCTTGAAAGTAAAGAATAAAGTGAAAGGGAATCACTTGGCTTCCCTCATAGCTCAGTTGGTAAATCATCCGCCTGCAATGCAGGAGACCCGGCTTCGATTCCTGGGTCAGGAAGATCCCCTGGAGAAGGAAATGGCAACCCACTCCAGTATTCTTGCCTGTAGAATCCCATGGACAGAGGAGCCTGACAAGCTACAGTTCATGGGATTGCAAGAGTCAGACACGACTTAGCGACTAAACCACCACCACCATCAGTGAAGCTAGAGTCATCAAGACCACGTGGAACTAGTGCAGTGGCAGACAGTTCATCACCGACTTGATGGCCATGAGTTTGAGCAATTTCCAGGAGACAGTGGAAGACAGGGAAGCCTGGCATGCTGCAGTCTGTGGGGTCACAAAGAGTCAGACATGACTTAGTAAAGTGAATAACAACAGACAGTTCAGCAGAGAACAGAACAGAAAATCTGTAAGTAGATCCACATGGATATACCCAACTATTTTTTTTTAAACTTTAATTTGGACCATACTTGATTTACAGGGCTGTATTTTATTTCTGTTGTACAACAGAGTGACTCAGTTATACATGTATGTTCTTTTTCATTTTAAATTAAGTTCACTGAGAGTTGAGAGTTCTGAGTTCTGGCATCAGCTCCTTCCAGGGTTTTCACCCCAGTGGCAAGTCCCTCTTTCTCTGAGACTGGCCACGTGTCTTACTTGTGTGGTGTCAGGTGCTGCACTAGACAAGAGGGACCTCTGTGGCCTCGAGACTTGGGCACTGCTTCTCTGGGCCACTGTCTTGAGCCAGACTGTGGAGTGGCTTTGCCCAGCCCTGTTCAGAGATACTCTCAGGGGTGCCCATTCATGACATGCATGGGGCCTTCACGCAGGAACCTGAGGAGTCATTTGTCTTCCAGCTGCTCAGAGCTCTTGTGTCCAACACCCTGCTGTAGAGTCGGTGGAGTGGCCAGACCCCAGTGCTCCTCCACTCGTCCCAGGATGCATCCTGCCTCTCGTCTCTCATAGCTACCAGACCATTTACCTCCCAGAATGTTTAGGCTTGAAGTTACATTAAAGTGACTTTAATGTAAACTTGTTACATTACATTACAGGTGTTTGAGAGAGAAAAGAAAAAAAAAAACACCTCATCATTTCCAAGGATGGCTTAATTATGGTGTCTTTTCCTTTCACATCCTTCTGTCCCCTAGGGTGAATTTCCAGCATTAAATAAACACTTCAAATGTATTGGAGGCTTCCCTGGTGACTCAGCTGGTAAAGAACCCACCTGCAATGCAGGAGACCTGGGTTCAATTCCTGGGTCAGGAAGACCTCCTGGAGAAGGGAATGGCAACCCATTCCGGTATTCTTGCCTGGAGAACTCCCATGGATAGAGGAGCCTGAAAGCTACGGTCCATGGCATCACAAAGAGTTGGACAAGACTGAGTGAGTGACTAACACTTCCATTATAGTTTATCACAAGATATTGAATACAGTTCACTGTGCTATACAGTAGGTCCTAGTTGTTTATGCATACTGTACATAACAGTTTGTACCTGCTAATCCCCAACTCCCAGTCCTTCCCTGCCCCCATCCCTCTACCCCTTGCCAACCATAAGTCTTTTCTTTTTATTTGTGAGTCTGTTTTTATTTTGTAAATAGATTCATTTGTGGTTGTATTTTAGGTTCCACATAGAAGTGATATCGTATGGTATTTGTCTTTCTCTTTCTGACTTAGTTCACTTAGTATGATAATCTTTAGGCTTATCTATGTTGCCAAAGATCGTGGCATCCGGTCCTATCACTTCATGGGAAATAGATGGGGAAACAGTGGAAACAGTGTCAGACTTTATTTTTGGGGGCTCCAAAATCACTGCAGATGGTGATTGCAGCCATGAAATTAAAAGACGCTTGCTCCTTGGAAGAAAAGTTATGACCAACCTAGACAGCATATTAAAAAGCAGAAACGCTACTTTGCCGACTAAGGTCCGCCTAGGCAAGGCTATGGTTTTTCCTGTGGTCATGTACGGATGTGAGAGTTGGACTGTGAAGAAGGCTGAGCACCAAAGAATTGATGCTTTTGAACTGTGGTGTTGGAGAAGACTGTTGAGAGTCCCTTGGACTGCAAGGAGATCAAACCAGTCCATTCTGAAGGAGATCAACCCTGGGATTTCTTTGGAAGGAATGATGCTAAAGCTGAAGCTCCAGTACTTTGGCCACCTCATGCGAAGAGTTGACTCATTGGAAAAGACTGATGCTGGGAGGGATTGGGGGCGGGAGGAGAAGGGGACGACAGAGGATGAGATGGCTGGGTGGTATCACTGACTCGATGGACCTGAGTTTGAGTGAACTCCAGGAGTTGGTGATGGACAGGGAGGCCTGGTGTGCTACGATTCATGGGGTTGCAAAGAGTCTGACATGACTGAGCGACTGAACTGAACTGAACTGATGGTGCTGCAAATGGCATTATTTCATTCTTTTTTATGGCTGAGTAGTATTCCATTGGCTGCACCAATTTACATTGCTTTCAACAGTGTAAGAAAGTTCCTTTTTCTCCGTGCAGTTTCCATAATTTATTATTTGTACACATTTTAATGATGGCTGTTCTGAGTGATATGAGGTGGCACCTCGTTATTATTTTTATTTACAGTTCTCTAATAACTAGCCATGTTGAGCATCTTCTCATGTGCCTATTGGCCATTTGTAGAAACATCTAGGTCTTCTGCCCAGTTTTTGATTATTGTTGTTGTTGCTGTTGTTATTGAATTGTAATAGCTGTTTGTATATTTTGGACATTAAGCCCTTGTCAGTTGCATCACTTGCAAATATTTTCTCCCAGTCTGTAGGTTATCTTTTTGTTTTGCTTATGATTTTCTTTGCTGTGTCAACTTAAATTTTTAAGTTGCTTATGATTTTCTTTGCTGTGTCAACTTAAATTTTTAAGTTGGTTATGATTTTCTTTGCTGTGTCAACTTAAATTTTTAAGTTAAACTTTTTATTCTGATAAATACAGATCACAAGCAGCTGTTAAGAAACCATTCAGGGAGATCCCACGCCCCCTTTACCTAGTTTCCATCAGTGGTGACGCCTTGTAAAACCATGGTTTAATATCACACCCAGAAGTGTTCTGTGGCCGCAAAGATCCTGTGTTGCTCCTTTATAGCCACATTCCCCTCCCCCTGCCCCCAGCATGTTATATACAGACCTAGAGAATGTTACATATGTAAATAGAATCACACAGTATGTGATTTGAAACTGGCTGTCTTCACTCAGCATCTTTACTTGGATACAAGATGTCCCATGTATCAATAGTTTGTTCTTTTTGACTTGCTGAGTAGTACTCCATGGCCAAGACACACAGGTGTTTTAAACTTTTATCCACTGAAGGCAGTTGGGGTGTTCTAGTATTTGGCAATGGCACCCCACTCCAGTACTCTTGCCTGGAAAATCCCATGGATGGAGGAGCCTAGTAGGCTGCAGTCCATGGGGTCGCTATGAGTCAGACATGAATGAGCAACTTCACTTTCACTTTTCACTTTCATGCATTGGAGAGGGAAATGGCAACCCGCTCCAGTGTTCTTGCCTGGAGAATCCCAGGGATGGTAGAGCCTGGTGGGCTGCCATCTATGGGGTCGCACAGAGTCAGACATGACTGAAGCGACTTAGCAGCAGCAGCAGCAGCAGTATTTGGCCATTATGAATAAAGCTGCCCTAAACAGACTTGCCAGCCCCCACAATTGTGTGATGAGCCAATTTCTTAAAATAAAAAAATGTAAAAGGAAAAAGTTAGTAAATAAATAAATAAACATTGTGTATATGTGTATATGTGTGTGTTTGTGAATGTGTGTGTGAACATGTGTGTGTGCATGTATTTTCTTGTCGTTGTTTTTTTTTTCCTGGAGAACCCTGACTGATACACTAATTTTTCCATATTTACTACTGAAATGTCTGCCTTAGGGAGAAGATGCTGCTAATTTGGCCAGGTTCAGAGCCCGTTTTAGGTCAAATTCACTACTGCTTTGAAATGGTAGAGTGTTTCCTTCTTGTGTTTTTGTTTCTCTTGTCCAAACTTCCAAATATTGAAATATTTTACATTTATTTGTCTTCCTCTGGGCCCAGTGATTATAGTTACTCATGGCCACCTAGTTCAAGAATTTTAAAGCTCATTGAATGTTAGATGTAGAAAAGATCTTTGAAATCATCTAGTCTGAATTCCCTCTTAACAGAAGAGCATGGTATCGATTGCTGATCTTGGAACCGAGGTAAGCAGCCATGTTTTCTCAAGCACTCAACTTACTGAGTGCTCAACTCACTCTTCCATTCTCGTCCTCAAGCCAGTAGTTTCCAACCTTCTCCTAGCCCCTGGTGGTCTTACTCAATCTCCATAGAGTAAGCCAAACTAGCTCCTGCGATGAGGATAGATGCCAGTGGATAGGGTGGAAGAACTAGCTACATTTTGTTTTGTGCCCTTACCAGGAGCCAAGACATTCAGATCGCCTAAAGCTGGGGTGACTGACTACATCTTTGGATTTTTGAAGCCCTCTAGGAACTCTGGCACATTCAAAACTAACAT
Source organism: Capricornis sumatraensis (assembly GCF_032405125.1). Taxonomy (NCBI): domain Eukaryota; kingdom Metazoa; phylum Chordata; class Mammalia; order Artiodactyla; family Bovidae; genus Capricornis; species Capricornis sumatraensis. Next base: position 19,239,971 of record NC_091076.1, read on the forward strand.
ATTCCAGTTGGATTTGCATGTGGTTCAAATATGCAACTTTCCCTGTTCAAATAAATAAATAAATTTAAAACATTCAAGACACAGAATGATTTTAGCTTCCAACAAATGGCTGGTAGAATTTGTTTCCTTTCTAAATGTAGTTTCATTTTTGAAATCAAGTCTGCAGAGATTAATGCACAGCTTATGAGACTTGGCACAGAGAAAGTGAATTGACTTTCTTCTGGGAAGTGTGAGCCTTCATTGTGTCCAGTTTTATTCTTCTAACTGCCATTGGATATCTTGGTGTTGGGGAGGTGGTGTTTTGTATTGAGAGTAGTGAATTTGGGGTGTGAAGCAAATATACAGTGTTAATGCCTGAAAAGAGATAGAAATGCAATACCGTGCATCTTAAAAAATGTTCCTATACAGATAAAAAAAGAAAAACTTGAGATGCTTGAGTTTTAACCACACTAAGTTTCAAGCCTAGGTCTTGACTCCAAAATGGGCACACACATTTCTTAGAATAAATGAGTACAGTGTTTCATGGTTAATTAAAGATTTTCAAGCACATCAATGAACTGTGATATTAACTCTATGAAACTTGTTGTGTCGCAACTGGGAAAACTGAAGCTATGGAAAGCTTTGTCATTTCCCAGCATCAAATCACTTGTAAGCAGCAGATCTGGGTCTTAATCTAGGTTTACTGATTTAAAATTTTGTGTCTTTCCACTGCAGATTTTTGGTCACATAAATATGAAACAAAATATTAGGTTAAGCAGCTGTATCACTCTTCTCTTTATTTATGGTCTGGGGGAGATCAGCTATCCTGAATTTCTAATTCTCAATGTCTAAATTTAGGATAAAGAATTCTAATAATGCTTTATTTTTATATCTGTGAATAAATGTCTACTATAAAAGTTAGGCTATTACCCCACTATTATAAATAATGGCCATGAAATTCAAGTGCTTACATGATTTATGCTGGCTCGTTGGCACTCACCCATGACTCACAACTCCAAGTCAGCAGTTCTAAATCTCACCAGTCCCACCTCTCAGCTGGGGAGTTCCCAGGGTTAGTGGTCTTCAGAGCCAAAGTTGTTCCCTGAGTGAGCCTTGAGGGTGAGTGAGTCACTGCTCTGGGATGCAGCTTGACAGCCATTCAGTTTAGGTTGAGTCTCTTTGGCACCCAGGTCAACAGAGAACACAAAAGTGACTCACTCTCTAAGAGCTCACCTACCTACCTACATGATTGCCACAAAATCAACACACTTTCCATTTATATAAGTTTGACTTGTATCTCTAATTGACTCATTGATGGTCTATGTGGGACTTCTGAAGGATGGTATTGGGAAGGCAAATCAGCTTGCTTATCACTATTGGCTTAAGCTGGCTGAAAGGTTAATCTTTACCCAATAAGTGTATACCTGGAAGTCAAGGTCAATCTACCTGTCTAGGATACCCCTCAGTACTTATGCTGTCATGAGTTTCAAAGACATTTTCTTTTCATCCCCTCCTACCATGCTAAGGGTCTACATTTTCTGCTCAAATTTGAGCCCTTTCCCCCTTTCCAACCTGTAAAAATAAACTTTCTTATCCCAAGAAAAAAGATCACAGCAAAATATGGCTTGAAGATGTCTCAGAAATCAAGTAGCACTTATGAAACACTATTTGCTTATATTACTTTAAGTGTCAACGAATCAAAATCATGTGGATTAAATTTCCTTGCAAATAAATAAGGACTCACTAATGAGGAGTTGAGTTTGCATTTTGCCAAAACTACAGCAATTTAGTAAAGATGTGTAGTCTTTCTTGAGCCAGATGAACTGCTGTTCCATAGCAAAAAGTAAAATAGATCACAAAAAAATGTTCCTATATATCTTGATTGGGCATTTTGAAATCATTTTCAAAACTGACCCATTATCGATTTTGGTTACAGTTAAAAATGAACACATGTAGTAATTTTAAATTGGTATCAGCAAATACTGTGTAATTAATAAAAAATTCCTGCCAATAGGTACATAAAGATGTGCTCAACATCAGTGATCATTAGGGAAATGCAAATAAAGACCACAATGTGACATCATTTTCATGCCTATTTAGAATGACTGTAATAAAAAAGATAAGAGATAACAAATACTGGCAAGGATGTGGAGAAAAGAAAACTCTTGGGCACTGTTAGTAGGGTTATAAATAGGGGCAGGCAATAAGGAAAACTGTATTGAGTTTCCTCGAAAAATTGAAAACAGAAGTACCATATGATCCAGCAATTCTACTTCTGGGAATATATCTGAAGAAAATGAAAACACAATGTGGAAGAGATCTTTGCATCCCCGTGTTCATAGCAGCATTATTTACAATAGCTAAGATATGGCAACAACCCGTGTCCATAGATGGATAAAGGGATATAGAAGTTGTGATATATATGCACATACATGTATGTTACTCAGCCATGAAAAATAAAGAACTCCTGCTATTTTCTGTCTTTGACAACATGGATGGGCCTCTTGAGGGCATTATGCTAAGTGAAATAGGTCGGGCAGAGAAAGACAAATACCATATGATCTCACATGTATGTGGAATCTAAAAAAGCAAGAAACCAAAGTTAGAAAAAGAGATCAAATGTGTGTGGTTACCAGAGGCAAGGGCTAAAGAGAGGGTGAATTGGAAGACTGAGGTCAACAGTCTCAACTTCCAGTTAGAAGATAGACGGACACCAGGGATGTAATGTACAACATTATGACGATAGTTAATGTTGTTGTTTGGTGTATTTGAAAGCCGTTAAGAGGGTAAATCCTCAGAGTTCTTATCACTGGGAAAAAACTTTTTTTTCTCTTTGTATCTGTATGAGATGATAGATATTCACTGAATTTCTGTGATGGTCATTTCACAATTTGTATAAGTCAAAGCATTGTGCTGTAGATCTTAAAATTATACAATGCTGGATGTTAATTATATTTCAATAAAACTGGAGAAATAATAAAACAAAAGATATAATATTTATTAAGTTTATTTTTAATAAAAATATTTGTAAAATAGTTAACAGAAAACCCTACTGATATAGTTAAACGTCTTAATATTTTCTAAAATATAAGTGGTTTCACACTATTTAGCTGAAGCGTAACCTATTTATTAACTATTCACTTACTATGAAATCTTTAACCATAATTTATATTGTTAATCTTTTATTTCTTAATGAAAGAAATTGACAAAAAAAAAAACAAAACAAAACCTAGGGACACACATTTAAGATTCAAAGACACGAAAAGCAAGTCATTGAAAAAGCAAAGCAAAGCAGGGAATGAAAATGTCTTCTGAGTCCTCTAGTCAATTTTTTTTGGCTTCTATATTGGAGCTTCCCAGGAGGCGCTAGTGATAAAGAACCTGCCTGCCAATGCTGGAGGCATAGATACAAGAAATGTGGGTTCGATCCCTGGGTTGGGAAAATTCCCTGGAGGAGAGCACGGCAACCCACTCCAGTATTCTTGCCTGGAAAATCCCGTGGACAGAAGAGCCTGGAGAGCTACAGTGCATAGAGTCAGAAAGATTGAGATGTGACAGAAGTGACGTCACACACACACACACACTTTTATACTAATGGTAGTTTTAATAATGACGTGATTTTGATAATGACATATGTGATGAAAATAGTATTAAATGTGCTAATGCAACCTTAGTGAAATATAAAAGTGTAACTTTACATCTATGTTTCTAAATGGGTTATTTAATTATTCAACCATGAGATTCATCCAGCTAAAATATATGCAAAAATAGATTGTAAACTGAAAGAATTCTGATCTAAAGATGACTAGTATGATCATCATTTTCCCAGCCATGTTACCAGTAATATACAAGCAACTACAGACTACAGAGGACAATTTGACTTGTTCTGGATGATGCTGGCCAAAACTCTGGAGAGGAATTGGATAAAACAAATGTTTTTATTTTTATAATGCATTTTGTCCCAAAGCCAAGACTTACAGGATTTTGCTTGGAATTACATTCTGTTTTTTGCAAGCAAAGAGTTCCCTTGGCTGTTAGATTGGCAGAGCTAGTGAAATACTGCTCATCTGAGGCTATTTAATCTTAGGACTCTGAAAAGATCCAATCTATTACTGCTGCTAAATTTAACCTCATGTGAGCCATGCTGTGTGGCATGAGGTTCACCATTGTCCCAGTATGGAAGGTGAAAGTCTCTTCTGCCCATGTTTTGGTTAACACACTCAAATAGAATCAACATGATAGAATCTGTCCTTATGAAGGCTAAGTCTTCAGATGTTTGTTAACAGTTATTTCTTTAGTGACTGCTGTGTATTCAGGCTCGTTGTGAGGTCCTGGGGCTATTTCTGCTTCTAGGGAACTCAGAGTCAAGAGGTGGAGAAATGCATAAACACATGATCATGTTAAAATGTGACTCTTACTATATTACAAGTAGACACAGGGTGCTATGGTGTTTCAGAATTCAAAATGACTAGCTATCTGCGGTTGGAACTAGGGTGGGGTTATACCACCTACCTAGAACTAAGTGGGTTTAAGCAATTGGAGTTTATTTGCTCATGTTTTTTTCTCTGAAGTCTGAGCTGAGGCACACATTTCTTCCGTTGGTGTTTCCTGGAATTACTCATGGTGATTCAACCAGGTCAGACAGGCAAAGAAAGGTGCTCACATCCCTGGTCATTAGGTTGGATGTCGGATTACCAGCTGAGCATCTTGGTTCTCCTCCATGTGGCCCATCCAGCGGACTAGCCCAGGTGTTTGACAAGGTGGCTGCAACTTTCCAAGAGAGTGAGAGCAAAAACCGCAAGGCCTCTTGAGCTGAGGCTTGGCAGCCATACGATGTCACATCCACTGCATGTTATTGGAGACAACAAGGAACAGGTCTGTTACAGAATCAACAATAGCGGAAACCATCCCCACCTCGTGATGGGAGGAGCTGAGAAGAAACTATAGCCATTTTAACAGTATTAAAGTTATAAGGTATTCCTCCTCCTGGCACTCCATCTGCGGCAGGACATTTCCTCAAAAGAAATACGTCACTGCTTTTTCACTAGTTTCTAAAATGACTGTTCTTCACTCTTCAGTGAGTGCTTTTTGTGTTTTTTCTTAACTTTTTATTTTACGTTGGAGTATGGTTGATCAATGAGACTTCTCAGGTAGCACTAGTGGTAAAGAACCCCCAGCCAATGCAGGAGACAGAAAAGACATGGGTTTGATCCTTGCATTGGGAAGATCCGTGGAGAAGGGGAGGGCCACACACTTCAGTATTCTTGCCTGGGGAATCCCATGGACAGAGGAGCCTGGTGGGCTATAGTCCATAGCCTTGCAACCCAGGGATCAAACCCAGGTCGCCCGCATTGCAGGCAGATTCTTTACCAGCTGAGCTACGAGGGAAGGAGGGTTGTAAAGAGTTAGATAAGACTGAAGCAACTTAGTGCGCACACACAGACACACACACACACAGAGTTGATTAACAGTGTTGTGTTAGTTTCAGATGTACAACCAAGAAGTGACTCAGTTATACATATACATGTATCTGTTCTTTTTGAAGTTCTTTCGCCATTGAGATTGTTACAGAATACTGAGCAGAGTTCCCTGTGCTTTCAGTTGGTCTTTGTTGGTTATCCATTTAAAATTGTTTTTATTAAAAGTGGAAGCAAAACCCCTAGTCTATAGCAAAACTTAACTTTTATCATACATTGTAATAAAACATTGTATAGATTAAAAAGAAAAAGAAATTGTAGCCATTTTAACCATGGCATTTAGTTAGGGAATATGTCAAAGGAAGGCCTTTTAAAACTGAGTCTTAAATGGTTTATATTAGTTTCCTATTCAGGTGTGTGTGTGTATGTGTGTGTGCGAGTGTGTGTTGGGGCAGAAGATATTCCAGAAAAGACAGAGGAAGCATTCCAAATGCAATGATTAAGATGAACAAGAACAAAGTATGGTGCAATATTTGTGAAATTACAAGTAAACATAAATGGATGAATACAGAATGCATCATAGCTGCCAAGGGTAGGGAGTGACCTGAAGGGGAATAACAGTGAAAGGAGGGACGGAAGTGAGTCTAGGATGACAGGTTGGCAGATGGTTAAAGGATTATGAGAAAGATGAGTGATTTGCAACATGTTCTCTAGGTGTTGGGTAACCAGGGATCATTTTTATAACAAGTTTCAGGCCTATGTAGCCTGTGGAAGTCACTGAATAAGAATCTGTTAAATAAATAAAAGCAGCTTAGTGACCTAGTCAGAGTTGCCATTCTTAAAAAATAGGATGCGGGACTTCCCTGGTGGTCCAGTGGTTAAGACTTCACTTTCCAGCGTAGGGGGCGTAGGTTCAGTCCCTGGTCAGGGAGCTAAGATACCACATGCTTTGCAGCCAAAACAAACAAACAGACAAAAATCAGAAGCGATATTGTAACAAATTCAACAAAGACTTAAAAAATGGTCCACATCAAAAAAAGTCTTAAAAAATAGGGTGAGGTTAAGTACGTGTAGACTTAGGAATTGTGTCTGGTGGGTGAGGATAAAACCTTCATGCTGACCCCTACCAAGAGCAGCAGGCTGTTTTACAGGGGACCACCTCCTCTCAATTTACTTATTATGAGTGTTCAGTTCAGTTCAGTTCAGTCGCTCAGTCGTGTCCGATTCTTTGCAACCCCATGAATTGCAGCACGCCAGGCTTCCCTGTCCATCACCAACTCCTGGAGTTCACTCAGACTCACATCCATCGAGTCGGTGATGCCATCCAGCCATCTCATCCTCTGTCATCCCCTTCTCCTCCTGCCCCCAATCCCTCCCAGCATCAGAGTCTTCTCCAATGAGTCAACTCTTTGCATAAGGTGGCCAAAGTACTGGAGTTTCAGCTTAAGCATCATTCCTTCCAAAGAGATAAACTTTATATCTGCAATCTGCTATTTTTGAAAACCTCATCATATTGGTGAAGGGCTCTTGAGATGTTTAAGTTGATTAATCTTGAAAGATCAAACAAGGCAGAAATGGAGAGGTGACCTCTCTGTGTTTTCAGGATGAGGGCAGAATGAGCAGAGATGGTAGACTTGGAAACATGAAAAAGAGATCCTTGAAATGCAGTGCCTAGTGGTTTTTTAAAAACATATTTGGAAGAAATATCAATGGCTTTTAGTTTGTTTTTTTATTGGATTTTAAAAATGGGCCCTGAATAGAGTTTAACAAGATGTTGAGAGAGAAATGTTGAGCGAGTTTGAAAGACCAAAAGCCACAGTGGAGACTGGATTCATAAATATTCCAAACCTAACATAACCTTTCACAGACTTTCTTTTTCTGGCAAAATGAAACAAAAGTTTGTTTTTTGCAATGTTTTCTATAAATCACAAAGGCATTGAATATTTCGGAATGCCCTCAACTCTACCAGCTCCTCTGGAGAGACTGTTAGTACCAATGAGTTTTTCAACTTTGAAACAAGAAATACTGGTAAGCTTTATGGTGCCTAGGTGAGGTCTTGGGAGAAAACATTTCTGTTCACCTTACTTTCAGGTTAAAAATGTTTCTAATTTGGGACTTCCCTGGTGGTCCAGTGGCTAAGACTCCACACTCCCAATACAGGGGACCTGGGTTCAATCCTTGGTCAGAGAATTAGATCCTGTGTGCCACAGCCACCTGGTGCAGCCAAATAAAATAAAAATGCTTAACAACCACAACAATGCTCCTAACTTGCTTGCAGCTTTCTTTATGTCCTTGATCTAACTGAAACATGTAAACCTTTCACAAACTTATTAAATCATCCTTTGCTAGACAGACGTGTAATGTCACAGAAAGCTTTGCCACTTAAAGCTTTGTTTGGACTATTGTCCAGACTGGACTTTTTTTTTTTTTTTTCTTTAGCAAAATTCCTCGTCAATGAATCAACCCATCCGGGGCTGGGATAGAGGCTCTAAGATGTGTTTTGCTCTCAACCAGTGGATAATTGGTATTGCTTGTCTTATCTGCCTGCAGACTCTCAGTCTGCTGGCCAAATATATGCTGGCCACATGTGAAAGAGTATTTCCCTGCCAAGCACAAACCATAGAGAGTCATCCTTAATAACTTCATGAGTAGATAATGTGGTGATTGGTCCCAGCTCTTGGTGTGCTGGGTTCCAGGGGCTGCTGCTGCTGCTGCTAAGTCACTTTAGTCGTGTCCGACTCTGTGCAACCCCATAGACGGCAGCCCACCAGGCTCCCCCGTCCCTGGGATTCTCCAAGCAAGAACACTGGAGTGGGTCACCATTTCTTCCTCCAATGCATGGAAGTGAAAAGTGAAAGGGAAGTCGCTCAGTCGTGTCTAACCCTACCAGGCTCCTCCATCCATGGGATTTTCCAGGCAAGAGTACTGGAGTGGGTTGCCATTGCCTTCTCTGGAGTTCCAGGGGAAGCTCTGGCCAATAGGAGTTGGATTAGAAAGTCCCTTCTTGTCCATAGACTTCCTTAACAAGTGCAGTGGGTAGACAACATCTGGGAGGAAGGCAGAGCCCCTCAGCGGCTGTTGGCAGAGAACCCTTTGGCTGCTTTTCCAGGCTAGGAGCACAGTATTGCCTGAAGCCCAAAGACAGGTTTTCCTCTGGCTAATTAAGAAGATGCTGCAGGAAGCAAAATACCTCAGGCAGAGATCTTGGGCTTTCCCAAGTGCTCCTTTCTGCGTGTTAAGTCACTTCAGTCATGTCCGACTCCTTGCGACCCTATGAACTATAGCCCACTAGGCTCCTCTCTTCATGGGATTCTCCAGGCAAGAATACTGGAGTGGGTTGCCATTCTCTCCTCCAGGGGATCTTCCCAACCCAAGGATCAAACCCACGTCTCATGCCTCCTGCGTTTGCAAGCGGGTTCTTTACCACTAGTGCCACCTGGGAAGCAAGGAAAGGAAGGCCGTTGCTATCTTTGCCTGATTCCATTTTGATGGAATCGCAGCATACTATATGCATTCATGGCTGCAGCTGCTTAATTTAAAGAAGAGTTGTGGGTAGTGACAGAGGACAGAGGAAGCTTCCTGCAAATTGCCTCCGTTCCCACCACCTTCAACTCACTTTTAAGGGGTAGAGAATTTCGAAGCCCTCAGTGAAGAGTTCTCAAGTGTTACCATGAGTCTTTCTCTTCAGCAGTATCATTGGGAACTGCATGACAGCAGTTAGGTTCTCTGCATTGAGTTGTTTGTTTCACAGACAGACCAGCTCTTGACCTCATTGTGGTCTCCAGTCCCAAGGAGAATTAGCACCACTTGGCTGAGTTTCCTTAGCAACTAAGTAAGTTACCATGTAACAGTCCATTGTTTGTTTAAAGAGTTGTCTCTCACACAGTTTTCTGAACAACTTACAGAGACCAGTATCCTCAACTCCTCAAAGGATGATCAACACAGAAAATGCTTCCCAATATTTATTGGCCTATTGAATATTGATATTGACATGAGTCAATGGAGGAACTCTTCTGTCTGCTATTTAAACTTTCTTGTCATTTCCAGTATCTCCAAAATACAAACCAATAAAATGTAAGAATCAAATGACTTAATGCTGAAAACTAATTAAGAGTCCAGAGGTTCTGAAATTAGCTCTTGGTGTGAATCTCAGGCAAAATATTGATTATACAACTTTAGGCAGATTATTTAAAATTTCTATACCTGCAGGTTTTTCATTTGTAAATTAGTTTAATCAGTTCAGTTCAGTTGCTCAGTCGTATCCAACTCTTTGCGACCCCATAAATCGCAGCACGCCAGGCCTCCCTGTCCATCACCAACTCCCGGAGTTCGCTCAGACTCACGTCCATCGAGTCAGTGATGCCATCCAGCCATCTCATCCTCTGTTGTCCCCTTCTCCTCCTGCCCCCAATCCCTCCCAGCATCAGAGTCTTTTCCAATGAGCCAACTCTTTGCATGAGGTGGCCAAAGTACTGGAGTTTCAGCTTCAGCATTATTCTTTCCAAAGAAATCCCAGGGCTGATCTCCTTCAGAATGGACTGGTTGGATCTCCTTGCAGTCCAAGGGACTCGCAAGAGTCTTCTCCAACACCACAGTTCAAAAGCATCAACTCTTCAGTGCTCAGCTTTCTTCACAGTCCAACTCTCACATCCATACATGACCACTGGGAAAACCATAGCCTTGACTAGATGGACCTTTGTTGGCAAAGTAATATCTCTGCTCTTCAATATGCTATCTAGGTTGGTCATAACTTTTCTTCCAAGGAGTAAGTGTCTTTTAATTTATGGCTGCAGTCACTATCTGCAGTGATTTGGGAGCCCCCCACTAAAAAGTCTGACACTGTTTCCACTGTTTCTCCATCTATTTCCCATGAAGTGATGGGACCAGATGCCATCATCTTCATTTTCTGAATGTTGAGCTTTAAGCCAACTTTTTCACTCTCCTCTTTCACTTTCATCAAGAGGCTTTTTAACTCCTCTTTACTTTCTACCATCAGGGTGGTGTCATCTGCATACCTGAGGTTATTGATATTTCTCCCAGCAATCTTGATTCCAGCTTGTGCTTCTTCCAGCTCAGCATTTCTCATGATGTACTCTGCATATAAGTTAAATAACCAGGGTGACAATATACAGCCTTGATGTACTCCTTTTCCTATTTGGAACCAGTCTGTCGTATCCAAATCATATAGTTTTGTGAGATTCAAATAAAGTGCCTGATATATCATAAACATTGAGCTATTACTATTATTACCATTATACCAATTAATTATCATTATCTTCAAGTATAGGATAACACACTGCTGTCATTTTAAGGTTGATATTTTAAAGGGCTACTATAACATTTCTTAGGGCTTCCATAGTGTGGCTCAGATGGTGACAAATCTGCCTGAAATGCAACAGACTCGGGTTCAATCCCTAGGTCAGGAAGATCCCCTGGAGAAGGAAATGGCAATGTACTCCAGTATTCTTGGACAGAGGAGCCGGGTGGGCTACAGTCCATGGGGTCACAAAGAGTTGGACATGCCTAAGTGACTGACACATACACACACACCATAACATTTTACCAAAGGTCCCTTGTAACTATTACTGAGTGTGAGTAAAGATGTGGTACAGCCTTTCTCCAATTGCTCTTTTGTTTGTAAAGATGCTTGAGCTCTTTTTTTTTTTTTTTCCTCATATTTTCTTGGCCACACCACATACCATGCAGGATCTTAGTTCCCTGATAGGGATCAAATTTGTGACCCTTGCATTGGCAGTGTGGAATCTTTCTGTTTTAGAATAATGGTTTAATTTTTAAACTTTATTTATTTTTAATTGGAGGATACTTGCTTTACAATATTGTGTTGGTTTCTGCCATACATCAACATGAATAAGCCGTAGGTATACATATGTCCCCTCACTCTTGAGTCTCCCTGCCACCTCCCTCCCCAACCCACCTCTCTAGGATGTCACAGAGCACTGAGTTTGAGTTCCCTGTGTCATATAGCAAATTCCCACAGGTTATCTATTTTACATATGGTAATATATATGTTTCAATGCTTCTAATTCCATTTGTCCCACCCTCTCCTTCCCCTGGTGTGTCCGCAAATCTGATCTCTATGTCTGCATCTCCATTGCTGTACTGCAAATAGGTTCATTGGTATTATCTTTCCAGATTTCATATATATGCATTAATATATATTTGTTTTTCTCTTTTTGACTTATTCACTCTGTACAATAGGCTCTAAGTTCATCCAGCTCATTAGAACTGACTCTAATGTGTTCCTTTTTTATAGCTGAGTAATATTCCATTGTATATATGTACTATTGTTTCTTTATCCATTCAAATGTCGATGGACATCTAGGTTGGGAAGTGCAGAGTCTTAACCACTGTATCACCAGGGAAGTCCCAAGGCCCTTGAATTCTTTGAAGAAGGTACATTATAAAGCTGAAGAATAAGAATTCTAATTATTTGTGTCACCAATAACTGCACCAACAGTCAAAATAACTAGGGATTCCTCCAAGGATTTTAACAACCTTTGGAAGACAGTATTTCCAGACATTATCACGTCACTGGGAAATTTAGTTTTCTGCAGTAGAGTATGGTAATGCACTTAGCCGTAAGGCTCTTATTTTCAAACAATTTGCATCAGATTCATCTGTGTTAGGAAAGTGGAAATAAAAAAAAATTGAGTCAGCTAAAACTGATTGTCTCCTTTCATTGGCTTCTGGGATTCCACTCCACACAAACAACGACAATGCCAGCTGGTATTTCAGCTGGAAACATCTGCAGGACCCTAAATCTTTCTTTGCATCATTTTTCTTTTTCCGGTTAAATTTTTTCTCTCTTCTGTCAGTGATTGCACATATTGAACAAAAATGGGCTTGGGAGAGAGACTGTTACAGCCACAGATGGTGTGGAATAATAAGATACAGAACAAAATATAGCAACAAGGACTATTGAATAACTAGGACAAAAGCTAAAATTACATAAAATGTTCAGGTAATCAGAGAGAAAAGAACATTATGAAATCAAATCAGTTTTTAACATGTAGATATCACCCAATGTTTTTTGCTCCAGCTCCCAGTAAAATCTCCCAGTTCTACACATTATTGATAGTGATTAGTAATTGTTGTTGCTGTTGAGTTGCTAAGTTGTGTCTGACTCTTTGCGACCCTGTGGACTGCAGCACGCCAGGATCCTCTGTCCTCCACTGTCTCTCAGAGTTTGCTCAAATTCATGACCATTGAGTCAGTGATTGTATCTACCCTCTCATCTTCTGCTCATCTTCCTTTTTCCTTTTGCTTTCAGTCTTTCCCAGCAACAGGGTCTTTTCCAGTGAGTCGGCTCTTAGAAGATGCATAACTCATAATTTTCATCTGATAGTTAATTGATGCAATCCTGCAGACATATCATATTATTATAAGAATGTAGCATTTTTATAAATTATTATGCAACACTATAGTCATATAATAATGTAAATATATTATTATATTTATTTCAATAATAGCCCTGTGGTAGTAGGGTATCTATTTCACTGATGACTTTCCTCTCCCATCTGATTTGCGTATTAGAAAAGAATGAGTGCGAATCACCAAGCCATCCCTGGGACAGAATCATTGATCAGAGTCATGATCACAGTCATATGATCACTGGAGGATCATTGGAATGCCAGTCATTCTTTAAGGCCTCTGAACATGAGGGAACTCATGCTTTTGAGTCTAAAAGCAACAAGTTACCCCTCAGTAACCAAGAATACACACAGTAACTCCAGAAGTCCCCACCCTCCAAAATGTGTGTAAGTTGAGAGAAAAGAAAAGCTGAACTAGAGAAATATTCCTACAATAGTGTTTCTAAAAGAACTTCTAAAATCATTGTATCTGAACTACATGTAGGGTGTTTGTTAAAAATGCAGAATCCAGGGCCCATCCTAGATCTGGACTTAATCTTTAGGGGTGGCTAGTTAGCTTAATCAATCTGATTTCGGTGTTGACCATCTGGTGATGTCCATGTGTAGAGTCTTCTCTGTGTTGTTGGAAGAGGGTGTTTGCTATGACCAGTGTGTTCTCTTGGCAAAACTCTATTAGCCTTTGCCCTGCTTCATTCCATATTCTAAGGCCAAATTTGCCTGTTACTCCAGGTGTTTCTTGACTTCCTACTTTTGCATTCCAGTCCCCTATAATGAAAAGAACATCTTTTGGGGGGTGTTAGTTCTAAAAGGTCTTAGAAAGCATCACTATGAACAAAGCTAGTGAAGGTGATGGAATTCCAGTTGAGCTATTTCAAATCCTGAAAGATGATGCTGTGAAAGTGCTGCCCTCAATATGCCAGCAAATTTGGAAAACTCAGCAGTGGCCACAGGACTGGAAAAGGTCAGTTTTCATTCCAATTCCAAAGAAAGGCAATGCCAAAGAATGCTCAAACTACCGCACAATTGCACTCATCTCACAGGCTAGTAAAGTAGTGCTCAAAATTCTCCAAGCCAGGCTTCAGTAATACGTGAACCGTGAAATTCCAGATGTTCAAGCTGGTTTTAGAAAAGGCAGAGGAACCAGAGATCAAATTGCCAACATCTGTTGGATTATCAAAAAAGAAAGAGTTCCAGAAAAACATCTATTTCTGCTTTATTGACTATGCCAAAGCCTTTGACTGTGTGGATCACAATAAACTCTGGGAAATTCTGAAAGAGATGTGAATTCCAGACCACCTGACCTGCCTCTTGAGAAACCTATATACAAGTCAGGAAGCAACAGTTAGAACAGGACATGGAACAACAGACTGGTTCCAAATAGGAAAACGAGTATGTCAAGGCTGTATATTGTCACCCTGCTTATTTAACTTATATGCAGAGTGCATCATGAGAAATGCTGAGCTGGAAGAAGCACAAGCTGGAATCAAGATTACCGGGAGAAATATCAATAACCTCAGATATGCAGATGACACCACCCTTATGGCAGAAAGTTAAGAGAAACTAAAAAGCCTTTTGATGAAAGTGAAAGAGGAGAGTGAAAAAGTTGGCTTAAAGCTCAACATTCAGAAAACTAAGATCATAGCATCTGGTCCCATCACTTCATGGGAAATAGATGGGGAAATAGTGGAAACAGTGTCAAACTTTATTTTTTGGGCTGCAAAATCACTGGAGATGGTGATTGCAGCCATGAAATTAAAAGATGCTTACTCCTTGGAAGAAAAGTTATGACCAACCTAGATAGCATATTGAAGAGCAGAGACATTACTTTGCCAACAAAGGTCCATCTAGTCAAGGCTATGGTTTTTCCAGTGGTCATGTATGGATGTGAGAGTTGGACTGTGAAGAAAGCTGAGCACTGAAGAGTTGATGCTTTTGAACTGTGGTGTTGGAGAAGACTCTTGAGAGCCCCTTGGACTGCAAGGAGATCCAACCAGTCCATTCTAAAGGAGATCAGTCCTGGGTGTTCTTTGGAAGGAATAATGCTAAAGCTGAAACTCCAGTACTTTGACCACCTCATGCAAAGAGTTGACTCATTGGAAAAGACTCTGATGCTGGAAGGGATTGGGGGCAGGAGGAAAAGGGGATGACAGAGGATGAGATGGCTGGATGGCATCACCGACTCGATGGACGTGAGTTTGAGTGAACTCCGGGAGCTGATGATGGACAGGGAGGCCTGGCATGCTGAAATTCATGGGGTTGCAAAGAGTCGGATACGACTGAGCAACTGAACTGAACTGAACTGAACTGAGTTAGCTTAATAGGCCATTTCCGTAACCCTCTGGCACCTTAATGTTTGAGAATTCTTTACCTAGAAAGTCAGGAAGTTGGGGGAACCAGAGAAAGTGTATGGATAACCAAGATTCCTAAGCTATAGGTTTTTTCATATGACCCCTGAGAAGTGCTTCCTGGGACCATGAGCATTGACTCATAAATAAAAACACCATGAGGCTACCCATAGCTAACTAAATATCCAGTAGAAAAGCAAGAATTACACTATTACCTCCAGTTACAAAATGCTTTTCAGAAAACTCATATCCTGGGAAAAGTGAGCACAATTACATTCTATCACATTTCTTAAAGTCATTGGGTAATGGAATTTGTGACTAGGTAGTTCTCTGAACTGCAAAACTCTCTATTTGACTGTTGAGTATTTTAAGTCTACTATTCAGTTAGATTCCTTTTTTTCACTTTCTCCCTAGAACTCAAATCCTTAAAAAAATGTGGAACAAATTCCTTCCCAGACTAATGAGAAACAGTCTTCTACAAATTGGAAGCCCACATGTGGGAACTCAGGACTTTGTATACAGATGTATGTGAATGAATGGTTGTGCAAAGAGTTAGAAACCATTGCCAGCTCCGTCTAATTGGCACTTTTCACCAACCTGGCAAAAGCTCTAGCATTGCATTCTTTATTTACATCACTCGTAATGGCATTTATTATGTTACCCAGTTCAAGAGGGTCTCTGCAACCACAACTCTCCCACAGACTGACACTTGCATTGGAAATCTGTAGAAGCATCCTTCATGAGGGTTTTTTTAAAACTGTCTTACGTTTCTGTTATCTGTAGAATCTTTCTGGAGTCTGTAATACATTAGGAGTTCAAACAGGAAAGGTGACTGAAAATGTGCTTTCCAGTTTGACCAGATGTGCAGCAAGTGTCATGAATTCAATTATACTATAAATAGAAGGCAGAGGCATACTATTTACCACTTGGTAATGAATAAAATGTGCCGAATGCTAAGACGTATCTCCCTCCCTATTACTCAGTTACTAGAACCACCATTCTGTCAGTGAAAGACAGGTCCTGCAGGTGTTAGAGAACGGATTTCATAATGGGAGTCTCTCTATAATAGCCTGAGAAAATATAGCTTCAAGTGGAAACCCAAAGAGGCTGCAATTCTTTCCTTTTTTCCCCCAAAAGTGATAAAGATGAAGACAAGAGAGAGGTTTCAGTGAAGAAGAAAAATCTCTGATCTAATAAATATGTTTCACATCTTGAAGGTAAAGAGTAATGTTCTTGTCCAATTGGGCTACAATAAAATTTAAAATGGGGGAAAAAATATAGTAATCTATTAATCTGTCTCATGTGAAGAGCTTTCACTCTATTTTCCTGCCCTGTGATTTCAGGTTCAGACAGTAAGGATAATTTCTGTGTCAGTTTCTTGCTGAGTCATATGCAATGAAATAGGAATCATATCCAGCATCATGTGAGTAAGCCCCAAAGTTAATGAAAGAAGTTAAAAACTTAAAGAAGGCAAAATCTATCTATCAGTTCAGTCACTCAGTTGTGTCTGACTCTTTGTGACCCCACGGACTGCAGCATGCCAGGCTTCCTTGTCCTTCACTTTCTCCCAGAGTTTGCTCAAACTCATGCCCACTGAGTTGGTGATGGCATCCAACCATCTCATCCTCTGTCACTCCCTTCTACTCTTGAACTCAATCTTTCCCAGTGTTAAGCTCTTCACATCAAGTGGCCAAAGTATTGGAGCTTCAGCTTTAGCATTAGTCCTTCCAATGAATATTCAGGACTGATTTCCTTTAGAATTGACTGGTTTAATCTCCTTGCTGTCCAAGGGACTCTCCAGAGTCTTCTCCAGCACCACAGTTTAAAAGAATCAATTCTTTGGCACTCAGCCTTTTTTATAGCCCAACTTTCACATCCATATATGACTACTGGAAAAACTATAGCTTTGACTCTACAGACCTTTGTTGGGAGAGTGATGTCTCTGCTTTTTAATATGCAGTCTAGGTTTGTCATAGCTTTTCTTCCAAGGAGCAAGCATCTTTTAATTTCATGGCACCAGTCACCATCTGCCGTGATTTTGGAGCCCAAGAAAATAAAATCTGCCACTGTTTCCACTTTTTCTAAAGGGTACCAGAGATGAAAAATCCAGGGAAATATATGTTGCATTTTTGGGTGGCCAAGTGTATACACTTTCTTGATAAAGTGCTTTCCAGTGTAAACGTTAAACCAGCCACTTAACATTTGCCTGCTCCCACCCTGTGAGAGCCAGGGCAGGCATGTAAACAGAAATGCAAGCTTCCCAGAACAACATTCCTGCCGAGGACACAGAGTTTATTCATTCACATTCAAAATAAGTCCAGTGTGTATGTTCCTCTAACAGCCTGGGCAGCCTTGCCCATTCTCCCCTGCTTCTCCATTTCTCCCTCTCCCCCTCCCCCTTCCTCTCTGTCTGTCAGGGGACAAGCTTAAATACTGTCACTCTGAGCATGATGACTGATGCTTGGGTAGATCTTTCCTGTGGCTGCTCTGGGTTATACCAAGCTCTCGTTTCCCCCAGCTGCTTCTGATGTGACTGTTACATAAGCTCACACTCACCTTGCTCACTCCCTTACTGGAGGAACCGTTGTGGTTCAGTTGCCCCCCCAAATGTATTTCAGAGCCAAGTAGTATACAACAGAGGCAGGAAGACATGGCTCTGTGAACAGTTGTACAGCAAAACCAAGTGGAAAGTTAACAAATTATACAATGAATTTGAATATGTTGAGATGTGGCTAATACTGGACTAAGGAAAACTATTTGTTTACATGAAAGATACCCTGATCTCACCCCCATTCAATTCAAGTGTTTCTTAGACGTCTCTGATAGTTTTTTAATGATTGATCTAGCAGCAAATTCATTGGATTTACATCCCATTCATTGGGTTTACATCACATTTTTATTAGCTGTCTGCCCCATTTTCCATGTACTCTTTTTCTTTCTTTCTTTCTTTTTTTTTTTTTTACAATCTAGGCCATTCTCAAGCACTCCAGTATGTGGTCACTTAGAGCTGAGACTCTGGCTAAGATCTGCTTTAAAAATTGATGATGGAAGAGGGAAAAGATGTTTGTTCAAGATGTCATGCATTTCTGAAAAAAAAAAAAAGATGAAACTACAAGAAAGAGGGAAGAAAAGGAAAGAGGAAGAAAAACAAGGAAGAGAGGATAAAAAGGAGGGAGGAAGAAAAGAAAGGCAGAAGGACAGAGTATGGATGGAAGGAAAGGTGGAAGGAAAAAGCATCAGCACAACTATTTGTTGACTACAATTACTTAAGGAGGACGCCTCCAGAGATAGCTACCATATGTGACTGCCTGAACCTTGAGGCTGTTGCCACTTGGTTCCAAAATGAATATGTTATCTGAGTAAGAGACACAGTATCAAGTTCTGATTCAGTGAATTGGTGTTCGGGTGGAAAAGATCCATTAAGTCATGTTGTTGCTTTGTTGTTAAAGAAAAAAAAAAAAAATAAATGATCCCATAGTATTGGCCTCTGGGGCGAAATCTCTTCAGATTTCAAAACAGTCCAAGCTTGAAGGCTCCCACCGTTTCCCTCAGAGACTATTTCATCATCCAGCTGATCTTAGACATAAGGAAGTTTTCCCAGTTATTATTCCCCAAGTTCCTTTTTTTCTAAATGTCACTGCACTATTTACACTATTTCACTCTGCCTCATTTTTATACCTTGGATTTTATAGCCTTCAAGTACTAGAAGATGGTTGTCATTTAACGCTCTTTATTCATCCTGTGGCCAAGAGAACACAAAAGAGTTATTAAGTTGTGCATTGCTGGAGGTTGTTAAGCTCTATTCATAAATCAGAAATCCAAAAGTCTTGGGAACAGGGATATGTTAAAAGGAAATTCAGCTCTTATATATACATTTGTTTGTCAATTCCAGATGCTTCTGTCAACTGAGGTGTCCACCAAAGTTCTCATCGAATTTTGGGTATGAAGGAAACTAGTGTGAGAATGGAAGACCCACAGGCTTTCTGGGTAAGAGGGAAACTTCTTTCATTATTGTCTGGACTACTTTTCCAGTAGTCATGTATGGATGTGAGAGTTGAACTATAAAGAAAGCTGATTGCTGAAGAACTGATGCTTTTGACTTGTGGTGTTGGAGAAGACTCTTGAGAGTCCCTTGGACTGCAAGGCGATCCAACCAGCCAATCCTATAGGGAATCAGTACTGAATGTTCATTGGAAAGACTGATGCTGATACTGAAGCTCCAATGCTTTCGCCACCTGATGTGAAGAACTGACTCTTTAGAAAAGACCCTGATGCTGGGAAAGATTGAGGGCAAGAGGAAAAGTGGACGACAGAGGATGAGATGGTTGGATGGCATCCCAAACTCGATGGACATGAGTGTGAGCAAGCTCTGGGAGTTGGTGATGGACAGGGACACCTGGCATGCCTGGCATGCTGCAGCCCATGGGGTTGCAAAGAGTCGGACATGACTGAGCAACTGAGCTGAACTGGTCACTTCTCCATATACTGCTGAGATATCTAAATATTTCTCTCAAGTTATCCTTCAGCCTTCTCTAGTAAGAGATACACAGAGATAGAACAAGATAAACTCCATGGGACATATTAAGCTATTTTTCAAAGGCAACAGCATAATTCACATCTTCCGTGAGACTGTATGACATCTCCTCACTGCGCTGGAGGAACCACAGCGATTACAAAACTCAGATTCTTTGAACATCCACTCACAGGTCAGGGATTCTGGAAACTCAGTCTACCTCATTCAGTTCTCAGATCCCTATAAGTCAACTTATCGCCATTTCACAATGAGGAAAATAAGGTTAGAGAATGAATTAACTTGCCCAAGTTCTCAGAAGTTCTCACTGCTGAAATCACAATTTGTCACTCTGGGATGGATTTGGAGTTCCATAACTGTTTCATTGTGTGACACTCACCTCAAAGCATAAATGCTTAATTGCCACTGGACCAGCTTGGTTCTTCATGGAGAAAATTTACTTCTGTGACAGACAGCTAATTCGTAAATTCAGTATTTAATTAGGACCTCGTATGTTCCTGGCCATCTTTTAGTACTAGAGGCACTGTGGTAAATGGAGCAGGCAAATATCCTGTTCTTACAGGGCTCATGTACTAAATAAAATAAATATTGGGTTGGCAAAAAAGTTTGTTTGGGTTTTTCCCTAAGTTGTTACTGAAAAAACCCGAACAAATTCTTTGGCCAACCCAATATATACAATGTGTATTTTATCAGAAAGTTACAAGTACTGCAGAAACAGATAGAGCAATAAAGGGGGATAGAACTACAAATTAAGAAACACACATATTTATAGTTTACCAGACCATTTTGGGTGCTAAGAAGAACATAAAGCAGGAAGTGTGGTTAGATAGGGCTGGAATGAGGAGGGAAATTCCTCTCTGCAGGTGACAGGTAGACCAAGACTTGAAGGTGAGGGAGTGAGCTGGGTGAATTCCATGGAATAAGCACACTGGGTAATCAGCTGCAAAGGCTCTGAGGTTGGTTGTCTAGTGTGTTCAGGGAAACATAGGAGAGCCAGTCCAACAGGGGCAAAGTATATGAGGGAAAGAATGGTAAGTGGTGCGGTCAGAAAGCGGTCCAGGAAGGGTCTATTGTCTCTTGTAAGTCATTGGGAGAACTCTGATTTTTGTTTTGAGTGAGATGAAAAACTGTTGGATGGTTTTTAGCAGAACGACGTTACCTTGTTTACATTTTAAAGAGTCACTCTGGTTGTTATTATAAAACTGTGCTCCCTATAGAAAAGCAGGGCTCAAAATAAGGCCTATTAATGGTTAACAGCTAATAATGGTTCCACATCATAACAATAGACATTTCGTAGACTCTGGTACTTACTTTATATTCATTATTGCATGAATTTTCACAACTTACGTGATGGCTATCATCATTATGCCCTTTTCTGTAATTTGTGGTTGAGAGTTTATGGAATTTTTATGGCAGTTGACCCAATATACATGTGGGGGGCATACTAGACTTGAATAAATTTAGTTGTCTTGAAATAAGCTTTAATTAATATAATATGAATATATTTGAGACTTTTATGACCACTGGTGTAGTAATTGGAGATATCAAAGAAGACAAATGACTCTGAATCCTAAATACACATAAAAATTACCAAGAGTTTTAAAATTATATCTGGGTTTCTTTTGCCCAGACTTCCTTGCCCTCTTAAAAAAAAAAAAGAAAGAAAAAACTTGTGTGTGGACTTGCCTGGTGGTCCAGTGGTTAAGGTTCTGTGCTTCCACTGTGGGGCTGGGGTGAGAGGCAGGTTTGATCCCTGGTCGAGGAACATCAGCATGCTGCAAGGCATGGACAAGAAAAGAAAACTCCCCAAACTGTGTGTTTATCTACTTTGAAGTGTATAATTTTAAAAAGTAAATTAAAAATATGGTACTGGCACAGTCTGCTGGTAATTCTTAATTAATAGCTAAACAACTACATGGACCAACTCAAATGTTTAGGAAACAAAAGGAATACTGAAAAATAAACAAATGATCAGGTTTCTGTAGAGAGAGACGCAGCACTTTTGGCCCTCGAAAATGGAGATGTTTTAAACAAGTGATGTGTTGGCAGAAAAGGGATTCTTATGGGTGGAGCGTTTCTCATTTTCTCACCACTCCCCCTCTGAGACGGCCCAGGCTGTTTACAAAGACATTGCAGTAGTTTCTTGTTAAAACTGGGCTCAGGCAATAGCTGAGGGCGGCGGGGGAAGGTCAGGACCAGAAGGCCAGAAATAGACTTTGAGACAGGCAGAATGGTGGGCCTCACACAGGGAATCAGCAGGCAGAAGGAATATTCTACAGATGAGCCGGGATCACTCAACAGGGACCAACTGCGGTAACAGGCAAAGCCAGCACTACCGAAGTTTAATAGAGCAGAAGTCTGCTCCTTGTCCGGTCAATGGACAGTGTAGGTCTGTGGTGGTGGAGCGGGCTGTTCTGTCCTCTGCCCCACACTTAGTCATGTGGGGACCCAGGCTTCCTCCAGTTCGTGGCTCTCTGGACTCCACGGCATTGGCATTCTCTAGAAGATTCACCCCTGAACAAAGCTCAAAAAGAGAGAGTAGAGAAACATGTATCAAATTCTAGCGGCCAGTCCAGAAACTGGTATATGTAACTTTTACCCTCACTGCCTCAGCCAGAACTCAGTCCTGTGGTCCCATCTGAGAGCAAAGGGAGGAAAATGGGTAGAATTACCTGCCAAAGGAGCCTGGGGATGTGCCATTAAAAGTAACCTTTGAATGAAAAGCTATTTCGAAATTATTTTCAAAATTACAGACTGAACTCTGTGGAGTATACCCAGGATATCACAGATATCTTTCAACATGATCTGATCAATGATCACATTTGAACTTTAAAAATAGAGTCATTGGTATATGAGATAATGAGTATCAACTTCCTGGGATGGACTCATGGTGAGTGAGGTCCAGGGCCGGACCCCACCTTCAGGGAGTCCTAATGATACACGTGAGTCTGAGCCAAGCTATGAGCAAAGTTTAGAGGTCTTTCTGTTCTTCCTGGTTTGAAACAAGATTGGAAATAGAATCTGAGGATAGACAAAATCAGGATGTGGATGCTTGTCACGGCTGCAGTGGATGGAGTGGAGTGAGGTGAACAAAGATTCAAGCATGGTTTTTATAGTTCAGAGGGCATGGTCTCACCCTGTGGGGCTGTAGTCCAGATGCTGGTCCTCTGGAACGCCTGGAGCCATCTCAACTGGGACCGGCTCCTAGAGTTGCACTGGCCCTTTGTTGGTGGCAGGTGGTGGGAGGGACTGTGGTTCAGAGGCTGAACCTCAGTTCAGTTCACTGAGCTCTGTGCTAGTGAGAAAACCACAGCTTGCCTTTTCTCAGAAGCCTCTATGGACAGACCTTATGATAATGTACGTTGCTATGGTCTAGCTCTCTTCTCACTGCAAGATGGGGAAACCTTTTCATAGTCTGCCATTTCCTGACATTCTCCATAACAAAGAGTGTTCATAGGTATGTGTATGTACCTGCGTGGAAGAGAACTATAGGAAACTAGCTTTAAAACCACATTTCTTAAGAGACTTCTGGTGTCCATCCAAGGACACGTTATGAGCTTTTGCTTTAGCTGCCCCAAGTGCAGAGCTAACATGTTGTCCTGAACTTCAGACCCTCCCTCAACTCATATCTCCGTATTGCAATGCCCATTTTTCAAGTTGGACATAAAAATCACAATGTCACAAAGGCAGGGGATCAGGTACTAGTTTTGTATTTGTGTATGTTTTCCCAAAATGTCATAAAATGTTTTATTATTATTCCCCCCGCAGCCAGTCATGCAAACAATTCTGATCCACAGGCTTGGAACCAAAGAAATAAAACATGAGTCTAAGAAGAAGAAACAGATCTGGAGCCTATAAGTTATTGTTTTTCTTTTTTTTTCCTTTTGCCCCAATCCTAAATTTCATTTTTTTTTTTTTTTTGGTTTAGAAAGTTTGGTTGAATTTGTCTCAATATTTTCTTGTATATTAATACTTTTCGCTTCATGATAGGAAAATCCATTGTTTCCTTTTGCCCACCAGTCAGTTAGCTAGCCAACCAATAAATGTTTATGGAGATCCTATTATATGTAAAGACAATCTGTTAGGTAGTTTGAAGATGAGGAAGGTAAATTTAGCCTATACACACACACGCACACACACATACACACACACACACACACAGAATATGTAGTCATATCAATGTGGAAAAGTGAAAGTGTTAATAACTCATTTATGTCTGATTCTTTGTGACCCAATGGACTGTAGCCCTCCAGGCTCCTCTGTCCATGGAATTCTCCAGGCAAGAATACTGAGTGGGTAGATGTTCTCTTCTGCAGGCGATCTCCCCAACCCAGTGATTGAACTCAGGTTTCCTGCATTGCAGGCAGATTCTTTACTGTCAGAGCCACCAGGGAAGTCTACGTTTTCATATATATAATTACAGGTAATATGCGGTATATACTTACATGTTATAATTATGTGTATGTAGCCATCCAGGAAAACATCTAATTCTGCTTCATTGACTACACTAAAGCCTTTGACTCTGTGGATTACAACAAACTGTGGAAAATTCTTAAAGAAACAGGAGTACTAGACCAACCTTTCCTGTCTCCTGAGAAACTTGTATGCAGGTCAAGAAGCAACACTTAGAATCTGACATGAAACAACAGACTGGTTCAAAATTGGGAAAAGAGTACATCAAGGCTGTATATTGTCATTCTCCTTATTTAACTTATATGCAGAATCCATCATGTGAAATGACAGGCTGGATGAATCACAAGCTGGAATCAAGATTGCCAGGAGAAATATCAACAACCTCAGATATGCAGGTGATACCACTCTAACCACAGAAAGAGAAGAGGAACTAAAGAGCCTCTTGATGAGGATAAAAGAGGAGAGTGAAAAAGGTGGCTTAACACTCAACATTCAAAAAACTATGAACATGACATCTGACCCCATCACTTCATGGCGAATAGATGGCGAAAAGGTAGAAACAGTGGCACATTTTATTTTCTTGGTCTCCAAAATCACTGTGGACAGTGATTACAGTGATGAAATTAAAAGACGCTTATTCTTTGGAAGAAAAGCTATGACAAAGCTAGACAGAATATTGAAAAGCAGAGACATCACTTTACTGACAGAGGTCCATATAGGTAAAGCTATGGTTTTCCCAGTAGTCATGTATGGATGTGAGAACTGGACCATAAAGAAGGCTGAATGCAAAGAATTGGTGCTTTCAGATTGTGATGTTGGAGAAAACTCTTAAAAATCCCTTGGACAGCAAGGAGATCAAACCAGTCAGTCCTAAAGGAAATCAGTCCTGAATATTCATTAAAAGGACTGATACTAAGCTGAAATTCCAAAACTTTGGCCACCTGATGCCAAGCATCAACTCATTGGAAAATACCTTGTTGCTGAAAGAGATTGAGGGCAGGAGAAGGGGGTGACAGAGGATGAGATGGTTGGATGGTATCACCAACTCAATGGGCATGAGTTTGAGCAAACTCTGGGAGACAGTGAAGGACAGGGAAGCCTGGCATGCTGCAGTCCATGAGGTTGCAGAGTCTGATACAACTTAGCAACTGCTGCTGCTAAGTCGCTTTAGTCGTGTCCAACTCTGTGCGGCCCCATAGATGGCAGCCCACCAGGCTCCCCCGTCCCTGGGATTCTTCAGGCAAGAACACTGGAGTGGGTTGCCATTTCCTTCTGCAGTGCATGAAAGTGAAAAGTGAAAGTGAAGTTGCTCAGTCGTGTCCGACTTCGTGACCCCATGGACTGCAGCCCACCAGGCTCCTCCATCCATGGGATTTTCCAGGCAAGAGTACTGGAGTGGGTTGCCGTTGCCTTCTCTGAACTTAGCAACCAGACAATACCAAATATACATTTCAGTTCAGTTCAGTTCAGTCGCTCAGTCGTGTCCGAGTCTTTGCAACCCTGTGAATCGCAGCACGCCAGGCCTCCCTGTCCATCACCATCTCCCAGAGTTCACTCAAACTCACATCCATTGAGTCAGTGGTGCCATCCAGCCACTTCATCCTGGGTTGTCCCCTTCTCCTCCTGCCCCCAATCCCTCCCAGCATCAGAGTCTTTTCTAATGAGTCAACTCTTCTCATGAGGTGTTCAAAGTACTGGAGCTTCAGCTTTAGCATCATTCCTTCCAAAGAAATCCCAGGGCTGATCTCCTTCAGAATGGACTGGTTGGATCTCCTTGCAGTCCAAGGGACTCTCAAGAGTCTTCTCCAACACCACAGTTCAAACGCATCAATTCTTTGGCACTCAGCCTTCTTCACAGTCCAATTCTCACATCCATACATGACTACTGGAAAAACAATAGCCTTGATTAGATGGACCTTAGTCAGCAAAGTAATGTCTCTGCTTTTGAATATACTATCTAGGTTGGTCATAACTTTCCTTCCAAGGAGTAAGCGTCTTTTAATTTCATGGCTGCAGTCACCATCTGCAGTGATTTGGGAGCCCCCCAAAATAAAGTCTGACACTGTTTCTACTGTTTCCCCATCTATTTCCCATGAAGTAATGGGACCAGATGCCATGATCTTCGTTTTCTGAATGTTGAGCTGTAAGCCAACTTTTTCACTCTCCTCTTTCACTTTCATCAAGAGGCTTTTGAGTTCCTCTTCACTTTCTGCCATAAGGGTGGTGTCATCTGCATATCTGAGGTTACTGATATTGCTCCCGGCAATCTTGATTTCAGCTTGTGTTTCTTCCAGTCCAGCGTTTCTCATGATGCACTCTGCATAGAAGTTAAATAAGCAGGGTGACAATATACAGCCTTGACATACTCCTTTTCCTATTTGGAAACAGTCTGTTGTTCCATGTCCAGTTCTAACTGTTGCTTCCTGACCTGCATACAGATTTCTCAAGAGGCAGGTCAGGTGGTCTGGTATTCCCATCTCTTTCAGAATTTTCCACAGTTTCTTGTGATCCACACAGTCAAAGGCTCGGCATAGTCAATAAAGCAGAAATAGATGTTTTTCTGGAACTCTCTTGCTTTTTCCATGATCCAGCGGATGTTGGCAATTTGATCCCTGGTTCCTCTGCCTTTTCTAAAACCAGCTTGAACATCAGGGAGTTCACGGTTCACGTATTGCTTAGTACCTATTATATAATAGGCATTCTGCAGAGTCATCATTGAGATAGGTTTGTCATTTTAAAACATGGGCAGGGACAATGGAAATTTTAAAAGTCAGGTGAAATGGCTCAGCCAAATACTTTTCCAATAATTGCTTGAGAGCCTGTTCCTAGGCATTTGTCTTCTGTAGGGACCAGCCTGACTCTGCTGGGAAAATGGGCCATGCAGACAAGGGGAATGACTTTCACAGCAGGACCCGGGCTCTCTGCCTGTCTGTAATGATACATAAAGGAGATTGGGCTGAGTTCAAAGATAGGGAACATCAATCCTTGATAACACACATTTTTTTAGGATGGTGCGAGGAGTCAGGAATGTGTGACATGACATGTAGGGCAAGAAAATGACAGATGAGGCTGCTGAAAGACAGGGCTCATGTTACAGTATAAGCCCTCCTTTTCTCCAGAGCTGAAAGTTCAACCCACAGGTCTCACAGTTCCGCGGGAAGGGTGAGGTTTTGAAACAGTTTGGGACATCCTGGCCAGGGGAGTTCTGGGATTTATGAAAGCCTCAAGTCACAGAGCACCATTGCGAGTGCAGCAGTTTTGAAGTCATAATTTCTTTAAATCAGATCTGCTTCATCTGCAGCCACAGGGACACTGAGCATCCACCTTCTGTCTGGATCAGCAGCCCTCTCATCCTCCCTGCGCCCTCCTGCCCAGCTTGCCATCTTGCCCTTGGAGAGGTCACCTTCTTTAGAAAATGTTTTTTTCATGACTCTAGAGCCTAGTTAGATTCCCAGCCTATAGACTCAAACAGCACTGCGCCTGGTCTGTGTAGCACTTTTCAGATTGCGTATTTTTCGCTTGTCTGCCTCAACCTCTGAATTAGTTCCTCTGAGGGCTGCGTTTGGGTTGTGCTTTTGATGCAGTGCACAGGGCCTGGCAATATGACACCCTCCATAACGCCGTTCACTATCAGATGGATCAGTGCCCTGCGTGTCTTCCAGAGCTCGGCCTGCACTAGAACGTGAGGCCTTCTGGGAGCCCTTGCTTCTGGTTGCTATGGAAATGGTGCTGCGTTTCACTTAATGCAGAACATCTGAGAACCGGCCTGTGTGGGAGGAGTCCTGGAATGCAGGACAGTGAATGGCTCATTAGTATCAGTGAAACTTTCCTCCACGTGCAGAGGCACGCACACCATTAGCATCTGGCCCCGAGTAAGTGGGAAACTCCGACAGATGTTGGAAAGGCTCCGTGGCCTGTGCCTCGTCATTCACAAAATTGTTTTTCTTGCTCCTCTCTTATCAGCCTTGAGAAAATCGGAATGATCTTCTCAATAACCTTAACTCTATATCCTTTAAATTGGACCAAATCCGTCTCCTCCTTGTGGCTTCTGGAAGGAAATGGGCACCATTGTTAACATTATAGGTGGAAATTCCCTGGTGGTCTGGTGGTTAGGACTCTGAACTTTCACTGGGAGGGCACGGGTTCCATTTTTGGGTGGGGAACTGCTGCTGCTGCTGCTAAGTCGCTTCAGTCATGTCCGACTCTGTGCGACCCCACAGATGGCAGCCCACCAGGCTTCCCAGTCCCTGGGATTCTCCAGGCAAGAATACTGGAGTGAGTTGCCATTTCCTTCTCCAATGCATGAATGTGAAAAGTGAAAGTGAAGTTGCATAGTCGTGTCCGACTCTAATCGACCCCATGGATTGCAGCCTACCAGGCTCCTCCGTCCATGGGATTTTCTGGGCAAGAGTACTGGAGTAGGGTGCCATTGCCTTCTCTGGGTGGGGAACTAAGAGCCCATAAACTGTGTTGTGGCCAAAAACAAACAAACAAACAAAAAAACAACCCCACTATATGTGTTAGGCACAGAGCCTTTGTATGTGTGTGTGTGTGTGTGTCCCTGTATTAATTTCTTAGGGCTGCCATAACAAAGCACTACAAACTAAGAGACTTAAACAACAGACATCTACTGTCTCACTGCTCTAGGGGCCAGAGGTCCAAAATCAAGGAGTTGGCAGGTTGGTTCCTTCTGTGAACTTTGACAGAGAATCCATTCCAGGATTCTCACCTATCTTCTGCAGCTGCAGGCATTCATTGGCTTGTAATGGGTCCTCTTCTCCCATTGTCTTCGAATCGTTTTCCCTCTGTATGTGTCTGCCTCTGTGTCCAAGTGTCCTCTATTTATAAGGACACAGTCACCATGGACTCAGGCTGTTCCGAATGACCTCATCTCACCTGGATTACCTACAAAGACTATTTTCAAATGGGGTCACATTCGCAGATACTAGGGGCTAGGATTGCAATATCTTTCTGATGGACACAATTCAATCCATATTGTACAGTAAATGGGTTAAGGCCATGTTAAGGTAAAAATAAGCTGAGGCACAGAGAAGATAACACATTTCACGATATTCTGTTGATCTGAAATCTGGTCTGCTTGATTCTGATCTTCTCCCTTTTCCATTATTTCATGATTTAAGAAAGAGAGACTGAGAGAGGAAAGTATTCTGCAAAGACAATTGTCTATTCACAAAAATGGCAAAGTCAAACTAAAGACAGATGAAAGTGGGAAAAGTTATTACCCATTGCTATCCATTGCTAAGGGGCTTCCCAGGTGGCACTAGTGGTGCAGAAGAAGTAAGAAGTGTGGGTTTGATCCCTGGGTCAGGAAGTTCCCCTGGAGGATGGCATGGCAATCCACTCCCATGTTCTTGCCTGGAGAATTCCATGGACAGAAGAGCATGGTGGGCTGCAGTCCATAGGGCCACAAAGAATCAGACATGACTGAAGCTAGTCAAAACCTATTTCACACATTTATTCTACAAATACTTATTGAGACCATGATGGGCTTACAGTATTCTAGGAAGTAAAAAGCTCTGAAGTGAACAAGACAGATCCCTGCTTCCATAGAGCTTACAATACAGTGTGCAGAGACAGTCAGCAAACAAAGAAGCAATTTCATTCATTTATGTTTATACTTGCTTACATTTAATCCCTCATAATAAAACTTCAGGTAATAAAAAAATAAATAAAAACCAGGTACAGGGATAGAAAGCTACTGGGGATGATAAGTTTGACTGGTCAGAGAAGGAAAGACAGAGTTCCAAGGGAGCAGGCTAAGAACCATACTGGTATCTGAGAAAAGGGCCTTTCATTGCAGAGCCAAGAGCAGGTGCAAATGTCCTGGGCCAGGAGCAAGCTTGGTAGGTTTGAGGATTTCAGAATGAGCCCTTGAAACCTTATTTAATTCAACAGTGAGGGCCAACAAGAAGAAAGGAATTAATTTAGACAAAGAGTAGAGTCAAAAACATGAGGCAAATTTAGAGCAAGGAGAAGAATCGTATTTTAATACATAGAGAAGAGATTATAAAATAAGGAGAAATATCCGCAACAATGACCATTTCAGTCTTTATTATCACAAAATCAAACAGTGTCAAAACAAATATCTTTCTTGTTTTTGTCCTTGACCTCATACATAGTTTGCCTGTTCTGGTCTAAACTTTCTCTCAGTGGGAGAAGGCGAGGGTGGGATGATTTGAGAGAATAGCATTGAAACATGTATATTACCATATGTGAAATAGATCGCCAGTCCAGGTTCAATGCATGAGACAGGGTGCTCAGGGCTGGTGCACTGGGATGACCCTGAGCGATGGCATGGGGAAGGAGGTAGGAGAGAGTTCAGGATGGGGAACACGTGTACACCCATGGGGGATTCATGTCAATGTATGGCAAAACCCACTTCTATTTTGTAAAGTAATTAGCCTCCAATTAAAAAAAAAAATAAACTTTCTCTCAGCCATCCTTTCTTTCTGGTCACCCACTGCCCATGGACACTCATTAGTGCTCACACAGACCATTGGTCATCTGTCCGCTTGATCCTTCACACAGTCACCAATTATTTTTGTAGCCATGCTTCCATTCCCAAAACACTACTCTCTGCCTCCAAAATATAAACTTATTTCCATTCCCCACAATTCTGAACCTGTACCCATCACTCAGGTCTGCACACCCAAAGACCCAAGAGCAAATAATTCAGAGCAGGAGCGTATTTGGGGATACTTAATGAGATACTTATCCATTAATATATTCATGTTTCTCCAGTCACTCTGGGAAATGTCCTGGCCCACTCCCCCTTCCCTCCACATTTGTTGCAGCTCTGGGACCCAGGAGCCATGTGTGTGCAAGGTGACCGTGCCCTTCGGGCCACTGTCATTTGTTCCAGGAAGTAATACTCAGCTAAGCACAGACACATGACATCTTCGATCTCCTCAGTTTAAGTGATGAACAGGAGAGAATTCACGATTGTTGCTGTTGTTGTTGTTGTTGTTCCAGAAATATGGATTTGTAAGATGTAAATTTCACAAACTTGGGAGAGGTCAGGTGTTCAGCACTTGGGTTTGAAGAAATCAGAGGAAATAAGCAGAGGAGTGCAGGGTGGGGAAGAAAAGGTGAGAAAGAGATTCAGATAGAGATGGAGATAGAGAGGAAGAAGGGTGGGAGAGGGAAAAGAGAACAGGGGGAGGGAGGGGAGGGGAAGAGAGAGAAAGTGAACAGAGACAGGAGGAGAATGGAGTAAAAGAAGAAGTCTCTTGATGGCATTTAAGCAAATACTTTAAGTTTGTTCCCAAAGCTTGGGTGCAACTCTGCTCCTGGATTTTGTGGCACACCTTTTTGGTTTCATTAGAAGGTATTTCTGCTAGTGTGCAACCGAGGGTTCAGATCGTTCCGTCTTGTTTTACTTTTTGCCTCCACCCCAGTGTCTGTCTCTGGGCACTCCCACCTGATAAGAGGGTGAATCTGATAGTATGACATTGGAGCTTGACAAGTGTGTCTACTAAGCCCATCATTCTGTCTCCTGAAGTCAAATTTGCATTCTTCAAGTAGCTACCATTTGCTGTCCTGAAAGAAAACAAGTAGGCTATTTTTAAGTTATACTATTGTGTTCTAAGTTAGGAAAATCTGAAGGACTGAATTATAAAAGGATTCTTCCAGAACTATTTCTGAGGGCACTAGATACTTAGCCAGAAAGAGGCAGAAGTGCTGAAAGTTGAAGTCTAATGGTTACTCTCAATTGAAGAATAAATAGAATGAAAGTAAGACACATCTGGAAAGATAATTGTCAGTACAGGAGCAGGATTCCATCTATAAATGTACACACAGATCCTCCAAACATAAGGCATACAGGATGCATAGATTTGGGTAGGATTACAGAGGTGAGTAGTAAAGAGATCAATAGGTATCTAATGTCTGTACACCAAGCATTCAATATGTAATTTTAACACATCTTGTGGAATGTAATTGCTACAAAACTCTATGACACAGATATGGATGAGGAAATTGAGATTCAGATCATTTAAACCACTTATCCAAGACTCTGTGGCTATTAAAGCTGGGACTAAAACATAGATATACCAAGCTCAGGTGTGCAATATTCATTCCTTTCTCCCTTCTGCCTTCCAGTTTCAATCTGTTCTGTCTTGCTCTTCATTTAGAGTAAAGGTTTACAAAGCATAGTCTGTGGGTTCCCAGCTTTCTGTGGGGGTGATGGCAGAGTTGAATCAGATACCTCTACTTCCATCTCAACCAGAGATGCTCCACATAGATATCTTTGGTTCAGTGTAACAGGATTTCTGTGTCAGATTTCTTTTGAAGGAAATATTCCATTGCTTTAAGAAGTTTGAAAGCCATAACCACAAGCTAATGCTAGATCATTTTTTCCAGGAATGCCAGCTGAATACATCTCATCTAGGACCTTAAATAGATACAAATCATGACTTTTGTAAGGAACAAAAAGGAAACTTAGTTATTTTTAACATGATATGTAAATAGGAAAAACTGGGTGTAGGGTGAAGTAAATACATCACATAACCCCACATGAAACAGGCGCAGGGACCTATATTCACCTAAAGTGGTGAGGAGAGGAAGAACATAATCTTTATATGACAATTAACAGATAATAACTTTAAACACAGGCACAATTCCCTTCATTGTATCAGGGTGCAAAATTCCAGCAACTCTGGTTTCAAATTGCCAACAGTATGTCTAAGAAGAACCCCTTTCTTGTTAGAAAGATGAGCTGTAAACATAGAGGCAAAGCTTCATGACATTGAATTTGGCAGTGATTTTTGGATACCACACCAAAAGCATAAGCAACAAAAGCAACAACAGGCAAACAGAAGTGTACCGAGTTCAGAAATTTCAGTGCTAATTGAGTTTTTTCCATTTCTCATGTGTTAGCCGCTGAATCTGTTGTCTGGACAGGAGCCCGTTCTTCAAAAGTTGTTTACAGGTAATGATGCTGATGAGAAACTTCACTCATGATAAAATATTGACTTGCATCCTCCTCCCCCCAAAACTCCTGCAATCTCCACCTCATGATATGATTATGACATCTAGGAAAACAGCCCCGTTTCTCTAGGGAATAAAAAGCTCTCTGTCTCTCTTTCTCATTGTTTCTCAGCATAACCTTCCTCTCCCTGCCCCTGGCCTCCGCTCCTATTCTTCTCTAGCTTCTGCCCACCCGCCCCATCCCACCGTGTCCCCAGGCCACGGCTTGAAGTGTGAGCTGCCTTATATGATTTATGGGCCCAGGGAGGCTGAGGTCAGAACACAGATTGTTTGGCAGGCATCCCTGAAGACCCTGTGCAGTGCTGGAGATGTAAGCCCAGGGGATGGTCATGGGATATGGGATCACATTTTCAACGAGCAGTGCAAAGTGGCACAGGATATCTGTCACCAGACAAGCAAAACAGTCATTGTTTTCTCCCCGCCCTGTGACCCAGACCTGGGTCTAAAAAGAGACAGCAGCTGTGGTCCTGACACCCAGATAAACACTGAAAGAAGGACAATGTATTAGAAGGAAGCAAGATGTTATGTTGTCTTGGTGGTGACCGGGATTCCTGGGGCTCCGTTTCTGTCTGGGGTTGTGTATACCTAAACAATATGGGTGCAGTAAGATTCCTGGTGGAATCTGAACATGGCTTGTACACATGGCACAGGAGTAAAGGCTCCGCCTGCCAACTCAGGAGACACAGGAGACACAGGTTCCATCTCTGAGTCAGGAAGATCCTCTGGAGGAGGAAATGGCCACCCATTCCAGTATTTTTGCCTGGGAAATGCCATGGACAGAGGAGTCTGGTGGACTACAGTCTATGGGGTCACAAAGAGTCAGACACGACTGAGCATGCACACACACATACCCCCAGTTACTTAATCAGCAACATGGCACTTACTGAGGGTCCTCACTATGCCATGTGCTGGGCTTAGGGGATAAGGCAGACAAAAGATGATGTTAGTATCCAAGCCCCCAGGCCAGGTGAGTCTGCTCCAGTTCTTGGTCTGCCCCTCATCCTCTGATCAACCTCAGACAGCTTGTCCAACCTCATGGAGGAGAAATGTTATGAGTATTATATTGAGATAGTATATATTAAGGCTTCCCTGGTGACTCAGATGGTAAAGAATCTGCCTGCAATGGGGGAGACCCTGGGTTCGATCCCTGGGTTGGGAAGGTCCCCTGGAGAAGAGAATGGCAACCCACTCCAATGTTCTTGCCTGAGAAATCCCATGGAGAGAGGAGCCTGGCAGGCTATAGTCCATGGGGTTGCAGAGACAACTGAGCAACTAACACACATACACACACACACACACACACACACACACACACACACAAAGTGGATATTAACACCTTGAGGTTCAATAGTGTAATATACACATGTATTTAAGTATAAAACACTCTCTCTGCCTTTAAGAGCTTCTTTAGCAGTCCTCTGCTCTTTCTTTGCTGTCTAATAATTACCTGGGGGACTTTTTAAAACTGCTAATACCCAGGTGTTACCTTCAGAGATCCTGAGGACATTGCTAAGGTGTAAAAATTTCTTGTGTCATTTTAAGACACAGCCAGGATTGAGGACAGCTCTGACAAAACCAAATCAACACAGGCAGATTTAGAGAAAAGTGTGTTGCCAAATACTTGCAGTGACTTTCAAATGACTTCAGCCCTGATGGCAATATTCTTATCTAAATTATCCAGATGAATTTTGCAAATTTCCTGCAGACTCATTGGATATTTCATAATGGTTTCCAGAGGCTGCTTCTAGAATCTGTATTTGCCTACTTTCAAAAGATGTCCCTTCTCTCCAGTAAAAGTCTTGGCTTTTTATGTGCATCCCCTTCTCTATGGGCTAAAAAAGCTTGAGACTTTCATCTCTAGAAGCATTGTCAGATGTTTTCTCTGTAAGCTCAATCCCCATGAAAGCCAAAACAAGGAGGGCAAGAAGAAGGGAGAAAGAGTATTAAGTGCTTTTTACAATCTGTCCTCCCTCTTCTCTCTCCCTTTCCCCCCTACCCCCAAGCCTAGGCTCACTGGATTCCTATTTTGCCCCCATTAGGTAGCTCAGAGGTTAAAGTGTCTGCCCGCGATGCGGGAGACCCGGGTTCAATCCCTGGGTTGGGAAGATCCCCTGGAGAAGGAAATGGAAACCCACTCCAGTATTCTTGCCTGGAGAATCGCATGGACAGAGCAGCCTGAAGGGCTACAGTCCACGGGGTTGCAAAGAGTCGGACACGACTGAGCGACTTCACCACCACCACCACCACCAATGTCTCCCAAGCCTTGGATACTTGGGAACATTGTCATCTCCACAGCAGCTACTTCATCCCTTCACTTCCTCCCTTCACCTCCTCTTCCTCCCATCACCCTGGCCCAAAGCACCAACCAGCTCTGACCTTGGATATTGACGACAGTGAACATCAAATACTTACAGGAGTGTATGACATCGGTAAGACCTTTAAACCGCCATCCTCCTCCAGTAACAGCCCACTTTCCAACCTAGGAAGTCAAAACCCTTAATACATATCAGTAAACTAATCTTCCTGGAAACGTGGATAGAAAGGTGAGACAAATTAAATGTAAGGACATAAATGGTCATCCAAGGCGTCTGCAAGGAGAATCAGATACTCCTATCTTCCACTTCCCAACTCAAGGTCTAGCTCTGTATTTACAGAGCACAGTGCGGCTCTAATGGCCTAATTGATTTATAATGTTTTTCTCCATATTGTACCATGTGTGCAATTAGTTACTGAAAGGAAATGTAGCTCAGTTCACTTGCCACATCTGCTGCTAGTCAGGGACATACGATTTCATGCCCTGTTTTCCAGATGGCTTGATTAACATCCAGGAAAACCTAGTGACTTTGCCAGAGCCGCAAAAGAAGCTGGGGAGCTCAGGTATGCTCGGTCCTGGGAGAACTGCCCCAGATGTAAAGAAAGCACAGTGCCGTCTCAAAATGTAAGTCAAATGTATGACGTCATGAGAAAGAGTCATAAGTGGGGGCTACCTTTCTTAATTCAGTTCATGAGTTTGTTTATTTGTACTCATTCATATCCACTGAATACTTAGTAGGTGCCAGTTTTGGTTTATTTATTTATTTTTTTTAAACAGTGGTAAGCAACATGCATGCCCCATGCCTTCGTGGACTCCCCAGTCAAGTGGGAGAGGTACATATTATTGAGTAAGTAACCGCAAAAATAAAGATATGGATGTGAGAGTAATGGATATGTGTTAAGAGGAGAGTACAGCATGGGACTGAGGGAAGCTTCTCTGAGAATGAAGTATCATAGGGGACTGAAGAATGAGTGCAGATTAACTCCAGAGAAGCACCCTAGATGGAGGGAGAGTGCAGATTAGCTCCAGAGATGGGGAGAAGCCCTAGATGGAGGGAGAGTGCAGATTAACTCCAGAGATGGGGAGAAGCCCTAGATGGAGGGAGAGAGCAGATTAACTCCAGAGATGGGGAGAAGCCCTAGACGGAGGGAGAGAGCAGATTAACTCCAGAGATGGGGAGAAGCCCTAGATGGAGGGAGCAACGTACATGCGCGTGTACTCAGTTGCTCAGTCATGTCCAGCTCTTTGCGACCCCATGGACTGTAGCCCACTAGATTCCTCTGTCCATGGGTTTTTCCAGGCAAGAATACTGGAGTGGGTTTCCATTTCCTTTTCCAGGGATCTTCCCAACTCAGGGATGGATCCTGCATCTCTTGCTTAGCAAATGGATTCTTTACCACTTGAACCACCTGGCAAGAAGTCCAGAGGGAACAGCCGCTGAGAGGAAAGGTCTTGGTGAATTTCCGGAATTGTGGGAAGGCTGGAGTGGTTACAGCACACAGAGGTGTGGGGAGTGGTGCGAGGGAGTCTGGAAACAGGAAGGAACAAGATACGTGAAGGTTTTGAAGTGTCTATTATGGATTTTATACAAGAAATCTAAAAGTATCATCAAACTCAGTAACAGATACTAGAACAGTGGTTTCCAGGGTCTGGATGGTATGTGTACGGAGGGAGGGATAATGTGGTAAGAGAACATAGAATTTCTTCTATAAGATGAATAAATGAAGATTCAATATACCACAGGGTCACTCTAGTTGGTCATAGCATATTATATCAAAGAAATTCCTCAGAGTAGAGCTTGAACGTTCATATATATGGTGATGGATGTACTAATTAACTAGCTGGGAAGAATCTTTTCAAAATGCATATATCTACCAAATCATCAAGATGTACACTTTCAATAGCTCTTAATTTTTTCAATTACATCTTGGTAAAGCTGAAAAAAAAAAACATGCACTTTAAGTGTTAAAAAACCTTTAAATTGAGCCTTTTAAGTAGAAGAGATAATATGATTTAAAACTGTAGACATTTCTTTTATCTGCTCCATAGAGAATGGAGACAAGATTGGGAGGAGAAGGAGGGGAAGCAAAGATAGGAACTGGAATCCAGATGATGGTGGTTGCGGTTTGGGTTTGGATGAAGACGGTAGAAGTAAATTGAAAGGGGTGATTCAGAGAGAGACATGAGGCAAAAATCAGAAAGATGTGGTGGTAAATTGAAAGTGGGAAGGGAGGGAAAGTGGTAGGAAAAATGTTCTGTTTTCTTTCCTAAGGAACTGTGTGTGTAGATGACATTTACTGAGCTGGGAAAATGCAGAGGGGGAGATATTAATTCTGAATCCTTGTCACAGAGATGGAATTTGAAACAAGAGAGGACAATAAATCATTTTGAGGGAATGTGTAGACTGAGAGGAGAAGAAGGCTTGAGATCGAGACTTGAAGAATTCCAATTTTGGAGGTCAAAATTGGAGGAGGACCTGGTCGGAAAAAAGAAGTGTATCTGGAGAAATAAGAGATAAGCAGGAGAACGTGGAAGCTCAGAAGCCTAGGAAGAACTATCAAGGAAGAGGAAATTAGCTCTGCTGGATGCTGTGGAATTAGCAGATAAAAGTGAAGATTGGGTTTAGGAGCTTGGAAACCATCAACGACTGACAGTAGACCCATTTCGGCAGATGCATGACATATCCTCAAAGAACCAAACTCAAGACCAGACTGACACTTAAGAAGTTATGTAAAGATCCCCAGCCTGCTCTGTGAGGATTAAAGAGGAATATTGTGTTGTTGAAAGGGTGGGTAAGTATAGACTTTGCCTACATCTCAAAAATTAAAATTTTCTTTTCATTTTTCTGAATCTTCTGGTTAGTCAGAATATAACATGGGAGAAACAAAGAAACGAGATAGCACTGGCATTAGGAGTTGGTTTTCAGTTCACTTCAGTCCAGTCCAGTCGCTCAGTCGTGTCTGACTCTTTGCGACCCCATGAATCGCAGCACGCCAGGCCTCCCTGTCCATCACCAACTCCCGGAGTTCACTCAGACTCACGTCCATCGAGTCTGTGATGCCATCCAGCCATCTCATCCTCTGTCATCCCCTTCTCCTCCTGCCCCCAATCTCTCCCAGCATCAGAGAGTGTTTTCCAGTGAGTCAACTCTTCGCATGAGGTGGCCAAAGTACTGGAGCTTCAGCTTTAGCATCATTCCTTCCGAAGAAATCCCAGGGCTGATCTCCTTCAGAATGGACTTGGGTGGTTCTCCTTGCAGTCCAAGGGACTCGCAAGAGTCTTCTCCAACACCACAGTTCAAAAGCATCAATTCTTCAGTGCTCAGCTTTCTTCACAGTCCAACTCTCACATCCATACATGACCACTGGAAAAACCATAGCCTTGACTAGATGGACCTTTGTTGGCAAAATAATGTCTCTGTTTTTCAATATGCTATCTAGGTTATCTAGTCAATGTGGCTATCTATGTTATCTAGTCGCAACTTTTCTCCCAAGGAGTAAATGTCTTTTAATTTCATGGATGCAGTCACCATCTACAGTGATTTTGGAGCCCACCCCCCCAAAAAAAAGAGTCTAACATTGTTTTCCACTGTTTTGCCATCCATTTCCCACGAAGTGATGGGACCGGATACCATGATCTTCGTTTTCTGAATGTTGAGCTTTAAGCCAACTTTTTCACTCTCCTCTTTCACTTTCATCAAGAGGCTTTTGAGTTCCTCTTCACTTTCTGCCATAAGGGTGCTGTCATCTACATATCTGAGGTTATTGATATTTCTCCCCCAATCTTGATTCCAGCTTGTGCTTCCTCCAGCCCAGCGTTTCTCATGATGTACTCTGCATAGAAGTTAAATAAGCAGGGTGACAATATACAGCCTTGACGTACTCCTTTTCCTATTTGGAACCAGTCTGTTGTTCCATGTCCAGTTCTAACTGTTGCTTCCTGACCTGTATATAGGTTTCTCAAGAGGCAGGTCAGGTGGTCTGGTATTCCCATCTCCTTCAGAATTTTCCACAGTTTCTTGTGATCCACACAGTCAAAGGCTTGGCATAGTCAATAAAGCAGAAATAGATGTTTTTCTGGAACTCTCTTGCTTTTTCCATGATTCAGTGGATGTTGGCAATTTGATCTCTGGTTCCTCTGCCTTTTCTAAAACCAGCGTGAACATCTGGGAGTTGGTTTTAGATTCTCCCATAATGCTCCCTGGAAATTCCGACACGGCTACATGACTCTGTTCCCTCTTTCCTCATTGTTTCATAAAATTTATGGGACACAAGGAGAATGTATTTGTGATCCACTCATAGTGCCAGGAAGTCACAAAGAAGTTTTTTTCTCTTATCAGAGGACAATAAACCTGAAAAGCAAGAGTGCTGTAGTTATTTACATACCCCGGGGCCTTGATTTGCTCCTCATAATATTCTGGATTGAATATTGGCAGGCTTTTATCAACTCCATCAACTCCAGTTTTCAGATGAGGAAACTGAGACAAGGTTAAATGCACAGCTATTATGGGATAAAATGGGGACTTTAATCTGGAAGTTTCTCTCCAAGTTCAGGTATTGATGGGGGTGCTGTTCACCATACTGATTTTGGGGATGCAGATGTAAGAGGTTACAGTCAGCCTGGCAACCTGTAATATAACCTGTACCTTGATATAGGAGCTTCCCTCGTGGCTCAGTGGTAAAGAATCTGCCTGTCAGTGCAGGAGACTCAAGAGTTGCAGATTCGATTCCTAGGTCAGGAAGATCCCATGGAGTAGGAAATGGCAACCTTTTCCAGTATTCTTTCTGGGAAATCCTATGGACAGAGGAGTCTGGTAGGCTACAGTCCCTGGAGGTTGCAAAGAATCAGACAGGACGGAGCGACTGAGCTCACACACACATCTTGATACAGATATGCGTGTACATGTATCTGCACACATTCTGAAGATGACCGCCTCTATATCAAGCACACAGGAAAATAAAGTGGAAACTACCATGATTTCTGCCCACAGAGGAGCTTATAATCTCAATGCCAAGATGTTACATCTATTTCTATAAAACCCAGACAACTAATAACAGAAGGCTGCCAGGCTAAGTGCAAACTGAGCGCTTTGGACCATAGTAGCTGCTGAAGATTGGACGGAAGTGGAGTTCATGTGTCTAATGAAGCTCAACTTCAGGCCCTTCGCTTGTACATTAAAGGTTCTGGGATGGACCCTATCAACGTGTTCGTGTGCTATTTTGGTAAAAGGTGCAAAGGTGAGATTTTTTAGTTGTAGGATGTTTTAACTTGTCTCTTTCTGCCTTGACTTCAACTGCATCACATTTCTCCTTGGGCTCCTTTGTGGAGGAGTGTCTTGGATGCTTAGACAGCTGGCTTGGGGGAATTTGAATTGGAGAGATATACTTAGTTCATGGTCACTCCTGTGTATTGTTAATCATGGGGGGCAGCCTTGATACAAGGATGACCTTCAGAAACCCTTCTAGTTGCTTATGCTACCAGCTCACTGGCATCACACACAAGGGCACTGGGCTAGAGTTCTTCTCCCACATGGTCATGTCCTGAGGCACCTGCTGTGTGAAGTCCCTATGTGGGTAGTTGTTAATGACTGTCTCAATTCAAATATTATTTATAACTACTCACTACATAAGAAAAGCTAAAATTCTTTGAAATTGGATAGGTCAAAATTGAAGAAAGCCTCACAGGGATTTCTTTAAATTTGAGAGCAATCCTCAACTATCAATTTTTAAAAAATCAACCACAGTAAGTCCCCTACATATGAGTTCTGTTCCAAGAGCACTTTCGTAAGTCTGATTTGTTCATTAAGTCCAACAAAGTTAGTCTAGGAACCCAACTCACACGATTGGCTATATGGTACTGCACTGTAATAGATTTATATTTTTCACATGAATAGTATGTACATAAAAAACAAACACACAAAATAAAGAAAACATTTTTACTCTTACAGTACAGGATCTTGAAAAGTAGAGTAGTACAGTACAACTGCTGGCATGCAGGGGCTGGCATGCACATTCACCTCTTTGCAAAATTACAGCTTAAAGGTTCATAGGTAAAGGACTTACTGTATTATTGATGCTAGAGGAAAGACAGGCTGGTCTTTCTCTTCTCTACACAGAAAAAGGTAATGCAAAATTACTGTCCTCTGAAGAGATGAGCAAAGGGAATGGAGCCAAAAATTGGTTTATAGACTTGTGTCAGGCCAGGTGGCGCAGTGGTGAAGAGGCCACCTGCAATGCAGGAGACCCAAGAGTCGCTGGGCTCGATCCCTGGGTGAGGAAGGTCCCCTGGAGTGGCAAATGGCAACCCACTCTGGTATTCTTGTCTGGAGAATCCCCTGGACAGAGGAGCCTGGCAGGCCACGGTCCATGGGATTGTGAAGAGTTGAGCATGACTGAGCATGGTTTGCTAATACATTGGGTTATATAATACTTGGGGTGTTTATCAACTTTAAAATTTTCCAAATAAAGATTGTATTCTAAAAAATTATTTACTCTGGAACATAATTGTATTTAAAAAAAATTTCACATTTTCTTCTTAAATAGAATCCTCCTCAAACTGTTTACCTTCAGGTCCCATAAAGAAATGGTTCTGCCTCTGAGTTTAGTGAAAGAATAAGCCACCGGGGAGGTTAGACAAGGCCTCATGACTTTGAGGAAGCGGGGGAAGCCTTCCAAGTAGATAACAGCAACACGAAGCAAGAGTCCAACTTGGAAGAAGCGCTTGGAAACGTCAAGTGTCCTTGAAGGACATCTATGCAGGCTGATTGTCACGGTTTCTTTGTTTCTGTTGGTTTTGCTCATTTTGTTTTGTTTTAATCATTTAATTGTTTTACATCTCACTGTTGCAGAACGCAAGCCTCTCCGTGTGTTTCTAGGTAGGTTTGCCTCATGAAATAGAATGCCCATTAAGTTTGAATTTCAGATGAATAATGTTTAGGTAGAAATGTATCCCCTGAAATACAGCAGACATATTAATTCTATAAGGATATTTGTTGTTCACCTAAAATTCCAGTTTGACCGTACACCCTGTATTTTTATTTGGAAATTCTGAAGAAAGGAAAACCAGTTTTAGTTTTGGAAAACTCTGATTCCAGGCCAAGGGTCTTCCTCTGAGACATCTCTCCACTGCACCAGCCACTAAGCAGTGTCCAAAGGACAGCTGTAGATCTGTGGAGCCTTTCACTCCACGCAGAGCAGGGCAAA
This sequence comes from Capricornis sumatraensis, assembly GCF_032405125.1. NCBI lineage: Eukaryota > Metazoa > Chordata > Mammalia > Artiodactyla > Bovidae > Capricornis > Capricornis sumatraensis. Next base: position 19,282,572 of record NC_091076.1, read on the forward strand.
TTGACAAAGAGACCGTGTCGGTGGCAGAGGGAATTTCCAAGTGAAAAGTGAAAGTGAAGTCGCTCAGTTGTGTCCGACTCTATAGATTGTAGTCCACCAGGCTCCTCTGTCCATGGGATTTTCCAGGCAAGAGTACTGGAGTGGGTTGCCATTTCCTTCTCCAGGGGATCTTCCTGACCCAGGGCTCGAACCCAGGTCTCCTGCTTTGCAGGCAGATGCTTTACCCTCTGAGCTGCCAGGGAAGCCCTAAATTAGCAACAAAGCTTTCGTCTAGGAAGCAAATGTTGGAGAGTGAAGGAAAGACATTCCCCAGTGAGCACCACTGCTATCACTCTGCATATTAAATCCAAGACTGCGTTACTCAAACATATCTAAGGGATGGAAAACTGAATTTGTGCGATCCAGGGGTGATTTAGTTTTATTAATTACTTATGTATCCTTTGACTTATATTTTGAACATGGTTTGGTTTCCTTAATTTAAAAAGTTATTTTTTTTTAATTTTCACAACTCACTCCTCTACAATATTGTTTCATTTATACCCTCATGAAATATGGGTTTGCTGTTTTATGGATAAGGGTCACTAGATTTAAGAAGTAAAAATAAAGAATGCCCAGTTAAATCTGAGTTGCTGATAGATAACAAGTAATTTTTCATTGTAAGGATGGGGTAGCATTTGTTATCTATCAGCAATTCAAATTTAAATGTGTGTCCTGTGGTTTACTTGGCAACCCTGCATGGGATACAATCTGATATTCCTGATTTTGAAATCATACTAAGATGAAAGAAAAGAATGAGGGAAACTGGAAGATACTTTTGTAAGTATACAATGTACTATATTTTATCACAGCCTTCTGGCAATGGGAAGATTTGAAGTCTCCCTAGGAGATGAGTAGAATTACATCCCTGCACAGTCCTTGAGCAAACTCTGGGAGATAGTAGGACAGGGAAGCCTGGTGTGCTGCAGTCCACGGGGTCACAAAGAGTCAGACACTACTTAGTAACTGAACAACACAGTCTTGAGCTACCCTTGGTTTTGTGACCTAGTCACTACCTGTGAAAAGCCAGGTATTTGCAGAGCACACTGAAGGGCACCTGCTCTCCACACAGACTGCTGCCCTTCCAACTCAGCCCCACACTGAGCATCAGCACTTTGCTGCACTGAGCCCTGAAGAATGGATGCTTTTGAACTGTGGTGTTGGAGAAGACTCTTGAGAATCACTTCAACTGCAAGGAGATCAAACCAGTCAATCCTAAAGAAAATCAACCCTGAATATTCACTGGGAGGACTGATGCTGAAGTTGAAGCTCCAATACTTGGGCCACCTGATGAAAAGAACTAACTCATTGAAAAACTAACTCTTTCCCTGATGCTGGGAAAGATTGAAGCCAAAAGGAGAAGGAGGTGGTAGAGGATGAGATGCTTGGACAGCATTACGGACTCAATGGACATGAATTTGAACACACTGGAGGAGATGGTAGAGGACAGAGGCGCCTGGCATGCTATGGCGTTGCAAAGAGTTGGATACAATTTAGTGACTGAACAACAACAATTCTTTAGATAGAAGCTACTGTAATAAAATAGATAAGCAACAAAAACCTACTGTATAGTGTAGGGAACTCTACCTAATATTTTGTAATAACTTATAAGGAAAAAGAATCTGGATTGTTTACATATATACATGTAAACAATCACTTTTCTGTATACTCGACACTAAGACAACATTGTAAATCAACTATACTTCAATAAAAAACATATCATAATATGGGTTTACCCTCTTTAAAAGTGTGACTGAGTTTTATACTAGAGGAAATTGTTGAAAGATAAAAGATCTGCTTCAGAAGGGAGTGAGTCCCTTGTGTTTGGAGACTGGGTGAACTTCTGTGGGCATGGAAGGGAGGTGACGCATATTTGGATGAACGTATTTATTGGGTGTTAGATTTCAGGACATGATTTTTCATATCTGGAAGTTGGTGTAGTATAGCACAGGCTTTAGAACTGTATGGATTTTGTTTCAAATTAATGACTTGGCCTTTGATTACTGATTTTTTTCTGAGCCTCTGTTGCTTTATGTGTAAAATGAGGACAAAATGAGTCGTTATAAATATTAAAGAGATAATGCATAGAAACTGTATAGCATTGTTATAGACACAACAAAGCAGTGAAATAAATGTTTGCTATGGTCCAGGTCCCTTCAAGTTTTGAGATTGTATATTTCCATGAACTTGGGGCACAGAAACAAACTATGAGGATTTAAATAGAGCAGGAATTTGGGTTTGTGAAAGAAACTGCCTTAGTTCAATAGCTTGAGATCCCGCCATAGTAATGACTGAAAATATATCACATGGTCTCTTTGTTGGTGTGTGTTTTTGGAATTGGCTCAAGGAGAATGAATTTGGGTTCTACTTTCCTTATTTCTCTCTCCAGCGCCTGACACAACATCAAGTACATATTTAGTGTTCAGGAAACAATGTGTTCATGGACAGTGTGCTCTTTGCCATCAGTGAGAGTCAGGGCTTTAATGTTTTTTCCATGGAACCCTTGGTTAGAAACAAACAAGAAAGAAATTCAGTCCTAAGGACGTGAGGCTTGTATGCCTTTCTGTCTCTCTGAAGAACTTCTAAAATGTGGTTAGTTGTGGACAAAGAATGCCTCCTGGGATTTTAAGCCACTCAGCAACGGGATCTCACTTTTTAAAAGGTGCAATCTCAAATGCTTTAGGTGAGAGTTGTATGACGGTTTCAGTTTTATGTCCATATTAGCACAGATTGCTATTTCCAACTGCCTGCTAAGGCATTTTTTCAGTATTTTGCAGAAAACGTAGCTTTTTCTTTTTTTAAGGACAAGTCATCTTGATATGATCCATTCTTCTAAAATAGCAATGCCACACAGGTCAGCAGGTCCCAATAATGAATACATAGGACACAAGGGCTTTATAAAAATTAGATTGTTTTCTGCTCATGTCAGGAATGTGTACTGTATGCATAATAAGCCAGGGAGATTAGCTTATGAGAACTTTAGGTCCACCCTGAGCGCACTGAGTGCACAGAGATAAGTTCTAAAAATAAAGCTGAGTTCTCTCCTTCTCCCCACTCCCCATCCTGGAGTAAATGCTGAGCATGAATCTTCCGGAGTCTTGAGAGTAAAGCCCAGAGTTGAGTCACCATCCTGCAGTCTGACAGCACCACCTTTTGGTACATGGTTTCTCCTTCCTCCATAACAGTGAATATGAGACAGCTGGTTCCTCTAGTGATTTTCTTATAATCCAACTTCCTTGGCTATGACTTGACATAATTTCCCTGGAGAGTTCAGGCTTAGGGTATGATAATATACCTTGGATCTGCAAAGCATTAAAAGGGAGGATATTGTCAGATATATGATCTAGCCACAGACACAGGCCAGATGCATCCGTAACTAAGGAGAAGGCCCTCTAGTCCTGGTCCCTTCCGAACTGGTTTGGCTTCCTTGCTATCTATCAGCACCTTCCTTCCTTTTGCAGAAAGGTCAGTTGATTTCTTTCTTTGCCTTCCAGCTACATTGTTGGGAGCTTGCTAGTGGCCGTATATAACAGGTGACAACAGTGTCTTCTCAGAGAAATACAACCAAGAGAGGAATAGCAAGGACTTTATGTCCTTTTCAAGATTACTTCTGTGGAATGTATATCCACAGTAGAGAGCAGCCTGTGATGAATTACTTATAGATGGGGCAGGCTTTATTCTACTAATTCATTAGTTAATTAGGATTTGGGTTGTATCTCTGGCATTCACTGAAATTAGACTTGAGTTACAAATAACATAAAGCTATTGAGGCCAATCTGTTGGAGGAAAAAAACTTCAAAACACCCTGAGATGATGAGATTTTTGTGCTTTATGCTTTTGGCTGCTAGCTGGAAACCTTGAAGGAAAACCTGGCTGAATTTTCTAAAATTAGATTTAGTGACTGCCAAGGGCTTAGAATTCCAAGTCAGTTGTTTGGGCTGAATTTTACCCTGTCCCAACAGCTAGTCAGCTCAACAAAAATACAACTCGTGTTGTTTTCTATCACGTGCCCAACAGAAACAGTTGTATTTTTCTCTTTTAATTTTCAGTCAGATATGTTGGCTTATTGGAGACATAGTCTGCATTGGCGTCATTGTCGGGCACTTGTTTTATTCTGAGTTTCAAGAAGAAGATGCTGGAGAAATGCTATAAATAGAATCTCTGGTCTCTACGTTTAGTTTGAAGTTTAGTAGCCAAGATGGGAAGGACATTTGGGTCAGAATGTTTGAGGTGCTCTACTTAGAAAAGCCTTACCCATCCATCACTTTTGAGATAGAATTTTATTTACTTCAAAAAGATACCCTAATTCCCACAATCGTCATCTCTCTCAGTTATGAATCTCTTTAGGTCTTTGACCTCGACTGTGGGCTGTGCAAAAAGATGGAAAATGGCTAGAAGTTTTAGACCTTGTCTTACCTGTGCATGCCAAGTCACTTCAGTCATGTCTGACGGTTTGTGACTCTGTGAACTGTAGCCCTCCTGGCTCCTCTGTCTGTGGGATGCTCTGGGCAAGACTACTGCCCTCCTGCATGGAATCTTCTGGACCCAGGGACTGAACCCGTGTCTCTTCCATCTCTTGCATTGGCAGATGGTTTCTTTACCACTAGTGCCACCTGGGAAGTCCCTTCTCTTACCTACGTTGGTGCTTTGCGCCTTGTAGGCTCTCTGTCGGTGTTTTAAATGAATGACAAAGACACACATGGCAGAAGCACCAGAACATTTCCAAAAACTCCGCAGCCTAGCTCAGTGTGGCGCAAACACCTCTGTGAAGAGGAAGCCACCATCCCATCCAGTAGTTTCTCTTTTCTCCTGCCAAGTCCAAATTCTGCTGCCAAAGAGCCTAAAAGCTGACTTGAGCACATTACCCTCTTCCTTTGAAAGCTCTGTGCCTTTTTCTGACTTTCCGATAGACTCCAAACACCTTCGATGGATCTACCAGGCTTATCTGTCTGTCTCCACGTGTGTGTGTGGTCAGTCGCTTCAGTCGTGTCCGACTCTTTGCCACTTCATGGACTGTAGCCTGCGAGGCTCCTCTGACTATGGGATTCTCCAGGAGAGAATACTGGAGTGGGTTGCCATGCTCTCTTCCAGAGGATTTTCCCGACTCAGGGATTGAACCCGCATCTCCTGCATTGTAGGAGGATTCTTTACAACTGAGTCACTGGGGGAGCCCTCAGTGACTTTCAATACCCTGTTTATTATTATTGTCATTTATGTATATATTGTAATCCTGTGATGCACTCTTCCTATAGGTGGAGATTTAGCCTGTCTGTGTGTTATGTTCCACACTTTTAGAATACAGTCATAAGCCCTCAATAAATGTTTGTTAATTGTCTGACCAACCAAGTTTTCCTGTTATTATATATGAGTATTAGGGAAACAGAAAACATCATAAAAACATCATGAATAACCACCTGAATATTCCCTTGAACAATATAAAGCCCTTTGGTTTTAGAAAGGAAACTTGTGATATGTGGATCTAAACTCAATGTACATAAAGGTCTTTCACAGTGTCTCCTTTTTCTCTTTGACAAGGTTTTAAAGAGAGATATATGTCAGAGTAAGTGTGTCATATATGATATATACACTGAAATATACATATGTATTTAATTAGCTAGCCAGAATCTAATAATCACCCAGAATTATCAGTTATGGTCCCCAAAGCAAATAGACAGCATACTGGAACTGAGTTATTTGAGGAAAGTTTAATAAAGAGATAATCTACAAGGATGTGACAAAGGTTTGCTGCTGCTGCTGCTAAGTCGTTTCAGTCGTGTCCAGCTCTGTGTGACCCCATAGACAGCAGCCCACCAGGCTCCCCCGTCCCTGGGATTCTCCAAGCAAGAACACTAGAGTGGGTTGGCATTTCCTTCTCCAATGCATGAAAGTGAAAAGTGAAAGTGAAGTCACTCAGTCCGACTCCTAACGACCCCATGGACTGCAGCCCACCAGGCTCCTCCTCCGTCCATGGGATTCTCCAGGCAAGAGTACTGGAATCGGGTGCCATTGTCTTCTAAAAGTGTTAAGGAGAGACAGGGTTAGCAACAAACAGTAGGGGGCTATTATTACTCCTAGCCTTGAAGGAGGAAGAAGCAATTGCCTGAAGTCAGAGTTACGTAGAGAAAAACGTTCTGATGGCTGCTGGAGGCTTCCCCGCCCCACCCCCCCCCTACATTTTGCTCCAATCTGTGCTCTTTTATTTTTTTTTTCCTCCCAAACTGGGGGATAATTGCTTTAGAATGTTGTGCTAGTTTCTACTGCACAATGGAGTGAATCAGCTATAAGTGTACATATATCCTCTCCCTCTTAAGCCTCCTTTCCACCTACCCTCATTCCACCCCTCTGTCTCATCACAGAGCCCTGAGCTGAGCTCCCTGCACTATACAGCAGCTTCCCACTAGCTATCTGTTTGATGGAAAGATGGAGCTAACCCCGCACAATCTACCAGAAATGGGACTCAGGCAATAACTCTGCCAACTGTACCCTTCTCATGCCTGCTGGGTCTCCCACATGCTGAGCCTCCATGAGCAGAGCTCCACCAGAAGCTGGGACCCCTCTCTGCTGCACACGTGCCTCGCAGGGCATAGGGCAGGCAGAGAATGTGCAAAAGCGATTCTTCCGTAAGAGTGAAAGGAAGATGCCCATCAATTCAGAGGCATTCACAGAAAGTATAAAACATGGTTCCATCCAAAAGTCAGCTGACCGGATGGGGACAGAGCCACGATCTAGCACTATAGCCAGGGATTGACAACCTTCTAAAAGTTTTCTCCCAAGTTTCAGATCCATTTTCTTCTCTGCTACAAGGAAAGGAAAGACGATGCCTGAGGTTGACTCAAAAAAGAAAAGAAAAAAAGTGGTTAGGGAAAGTGCCTGAAAACAATACTTTCTGTTTCTTTTTTTGTATTCACCTTTTATAAGCCTGGTCTCAGAGGTAAGGATCTCTCTCGCCTCAGAGGTAAGGAACCCTCTCGCCAAGGCAGGAGATGTAAGAGACATAGGTTCGATCCCTGGGTTGGTAAGATCCCCTGGAGGAGTGCACAGCAACCCACTTCAGTCAGTACTCATTCCTGGAGAATCCCCATGGACAGAGGAGCCTGAAAGGCTACAGTCCATAGGGTTGCAAAAGAGTTGGGGATGACGTAGTGACTAAACAATGTGTTTATAAGCCTAAAATGGTGAAACTGACTCAATCTTAGAAATGCAAGAGGGTATATAACAGGAGCAAGTCTAGTGACACGGCTATCACGTATAGTAGGGACACATTGCCAAGGTATGCTGTGTTCACCATGTTTATTTATTTTTAAAATTTTTGGCTCAACCCAAAGCATGTGGGACCTTAGTTCCCAGACCAGGGATTGAACCCACATCCCCTGCATTGGAAGGTGGACCCTTAACCGCTAGACCTCCAGGGAAGTCTCAACCAAATCTATGTTTTCAACACAACTGCACATGAAAGAAATAGATTTTAATAACTCTGAACCTAAACTGGGTAAATAAGCAAGGCAAAGGAACTGACATTGGATTTTACTCATCTGCGAGCTTCCAAGCATTCAATTAAGAAGAAATATCAAATTGCTTACTATTTCATATCAGCAATATAATAGCATGAACCTGATTTTCGGCAATTTTCCAAGGTAATTTTTTAAGAGACATCAGAAATGCTCAGAAGGAATAACCGATACGTTCGTCTCCAGCATGAGGAAAGAAAGCAGCAGAAAGGTAATGTGTTGATCATCTTTTTTAAAAAAAACGTGGTCCCAAACAAAAAAAAAGCATGGGGATATTTTAAATTTCTGCTTTCTTTTTCTTGACTCTGTATTGCTCTTTTATTTGACCCAAAGACATTTGGGAATGAAGAGTATTTTACACAGTCCTATGGACTTAGGATGGAAGAGAAGAGTTTGAAAGAAGAATGGGCAGATACATAAAGTCAGGAAGGGGGAACTTTCCAGGTGGCCCAGTGTTGCAGGGGGCCTGAATTGGATCCCTGGTCAGGGAACTAGACCCCAGAGGCCACAGCTAAAAGACCCTGAATGCCACAAGGAAGAGAGAGGATCCCAAGTGCCTCCACCTACACCCAGTGCAGTCCAATTAGAAATAAATGATCATGAACGAACGGGGAGCTGGGTGATGGAAGAAATACCCCCCAAGATCTGTCTCAAACTCTGAACTTGAACTAGGAATTCTCAACCTTAGAGTGTGGTCTATAGATGTCTACAGCTGTCAAAGAGAGAGTCACAAAGGAAAAGGGAGCGGGGGAGAGAAAGGATAAAGGATACAGAGCGAAATTACAAAGAAGGAAGGGGAAAACCCAAGATAAAGAGAAAGAAAGGAGAGGAAGTGAGAGGACAGGTAGAGAAGGGAGCAACAGAAAGTAGAGAGAAGAAAATGGAACTCTTGTGGGAAAGCAGCCTGTTTAGAAGACAGGAGGGCTGGAGGGATTTTATTTCTTCCAGGCGTGACAAAGCCAGTTGCCAGCAGTTTACAGTAGTTGAATTTTCAAGGTTTTTCTTTGTGTGTGTGTGTGTGTGTCTCGGAAATTGAGTTCAACAAAGGAAACCCAAACTTATTTTGACAAACGCATCATTAAAAGAAACAAAAAAGTATTCCATTAAAGATGATGTGGTACATATATGCAATGGAATATTACTCAGCCAGGGGAAGAAACAAAATTAGGTCATTTGCAGAGACATGGATGGACCTGGAGTTCTGTCATACAGTGTGAAATAAGTCAGAAAGAGAAAAGCAAATACTGTATAATATTGCTTATATATGGACCCTAGAAAAATGGTACAGATGAACCTATTTGCAGGGCAAGAACAGAGATGCAGTCACAGGCGACCGGCATGTGGACACAGAGGAGGGGAAGCGGGTGGGACGAATTGGAAGATTGGGATTGACATAAATCCACTCCCATGTGTGAAATACTAGTGGGAACCCTCACAGCACAAGCAACTCAGCTCAGTGCTCTGTGATGACCTAGATGGGACGGGGTTGGGGGGGAGGAGGCCCGTGGGGGAGGGCATATATGTATACATACAGCTGATTCACTTCATTGTGCCACAAAAACTAATACAGCCTTCCAAAGTAACTCTATCCCAGTAAACTAAACGAAAAGAGAAAAACAGTATTGCAAAATACATCGAACACCTGAATTATTTAACATGGTCAAAAAAATCTTCAGTTCCCAGTCCTTTTATGAGATGATCAACTTATAATAATTTGTGATTTAAAGCAATGTCATTTTAAAGAAAACACATAAAAGCTAGCGGCGGAGAAGGCAATGGCACCCCACTCCAGTACTCTTGCCTGGCAAATCCCATGGGTGGAGGAGTCTGGTAGGCTGCAGTCCATGGGGTTGCTAGGAGTTGGACACGACTGAGCAACTTCACTTTCACTTTTCACTTTCATGCATTGGAGAAGGAAATGGCAACCCACTCCAGTGTTCTTGCCTGGAGAATCCCAGGGACGGGAGAGCCTGGTGGGCTGCCATCTCTGGGGTCGCACAGAGTCGGACACGACTGAAGCGACTTAGCAGCAGCAGCAGTAGCAGCAGTGGCATAAATCGAAGCCAGATTGTAATAAGTCCGAATGAAAGGGAGCTTTTCCTCGTTTGCTTTATTTTCTCCTTCAAATTCTTTATGTTTCTATCTACTAGTAATACTACTGTTGCTAAGAACCACACACACACACAAACACACATACACACAGACACTGCCACACACTTTAGTAAGCACACACACACAGCTGTTTCGAAAAGAAGGCAGCTAATGTGAGTCACTGCATTAGTTAGTATATGTGAGTTTTTATCATATCTCCCTGACTATGTGACTGAGTGTGTGGTATGTCTATGTGTGTATGTGCACAGAATCTTAACACTAGCATATTGTATACACCTTAAAGAAACTTCAGAATTCAAAATAGGAAGCAGATTTATTAGGCTGGTGTCTTTGGGGAGCTTTCTCTTATGAAAGAGGGAGAAAGAAATACAGCATTTGTCACCCATGTCTTAGCCTCTGACAGTAAGGAATTGTTCTTGCAATCTAGTTTCAATTGTCCTAAGCAGTAAGATTTCCTTTGTTCCATTTGGGGAACCAGTTTCATAAATAACTCCTTCTGCATTCAAGGAAATATTTTCTGACATTCAGGGCTAAAGCCTTTCCTTTATTTACTTATTCCCAATTATACTTTCAGAACTCTCTGCAAAAATTATTGAATCTATCTGGTTAGGGATGATAACAGTAAATGAACAACCAGAGACTTTTCTATTCTAATATGTGTTTCCTGGAATAACACAAAGGGATTTTGATTAGATGGGAAGGCAATGCAAGTAGGGAGCGTGTTCATTTTCAGGGTTCACATGAAAGAGGCCTGTGTGAGTGCTGATGAAATCCAAGATGGGAAGATTTTTGGTTTGTCCTTGAGGGGAGATCCTAGCCAACAGCTGTCACATGGCTCCATGTTTGACTAAATGCGTCCTGAGATAGTGAATTCTTGACTATCGGTGAGAAACCACAGTTACTTGCCTGATGTTTATCATTAGCTCTGCTTCTGTTTCTGTCTCTTTCGGACAATAATATAAAAGTTATACAAGTTTTTAAAAATTAATTTTTATTGGAGTATTTGCTTTACAATATTGTATTAGTTTCCACTGTACAGCAAAGTGAGTCAGCCACACACATCCCCTCTTTTTTGGATTTCCTTTCCGTTTAGGTCACCGCAGAGCGCCGAGTAGAGTTCCTGTACTATACAGTAGGGTCTCATTGGTTGTCTGTTTTATACATGGTAGAGTTTATACATCAGTCCCAATCTCCCAATTCATCCCACCCCCTGCTTCCCCCCATGGCGTCCATATGTTTGATCTCTGTGTCTGCGTCTCTATTTCTACTTTGCAAATAAGATCATCTATACCATTTTTCTAGATTCCACCACCACATATGCGTGTTACTGTACAACATTTGTTTTTCGCTTTCTGATTTACTCCACACTCTATATGACAGTCTTTAGGTCCATCCACGTCTCTACAAACTTTCAACAGACAACTGCACTTTTAAAATTATTAGAGGTAAAGTAAATTGATAATTTTGGTATGTTTCTATTTTAAAAACATCTACTGTAGTGGGCACACAGAGAATGTTTCTTTTTTTTTTTTGAGAATGTTTCAATTATCTAATCTAAATCACCTTTCAGAAATAAATGAGAATGAAAATGAAAACTTTTTAGACTTTTCTGGAAAAGGATTTTTAATCAAGTAATATTTATCAAGAACTTTACAAAATTTTATAAAGTAATATTTATCAAGAACCCCTTAACCTTTAACCTCTAATTCTTCTGATAAGATGTTACTATAAAAATGACAATCACAAATGCACCCAAATATTGGTATATTTTGTAGGTATATTTATCATTGAAAAATAATGCTATTGAAACACTCAACATAAAAGGATCAGTTAAATGAATAGTGGTGCATCACTTAATGGAATATTATAAAAATATTTATATTATAAAAATATTCATCACTTAACGGAACTTTAAGTGGGCTTCCTGGTGACTCAGGGGTAAAAAAGAATCTGCCTGCCAATTCAGGAGACGTGGGTTTGATCATTGGGTCCCATCCTTGGGTCAGGAAGATCCCCTGGAGGAGGAAATGGCAACCCTCTCCAGTATGGCAACTCACTCCAGTATTCTTGCCTGAAAAATTCCATGGACAGAGGAGCCTGGCAGGCTACAGCCCATGGGGTCACAAAGACTCAATCCTGGCTGAATGACTGGGCATCCACAATGCAATATTATACAAATATATATGATCAGTTATATTTCAAAAATATTCACTGATATAACATTACTCATAATACAATCTTAAGGTTTAAAAAGTCTCCTGAATATGATACAGATTTTAGAATATGTACACCATATGGGTTCATTATGCTGATAACAGCTGGAAGCCCAACTATAAGTTCAGTTGGTGACTTGCAAAAAGGACAAATTTTCTTTTACACAAGCATACGTGGACCAGAGTCCGGAAGATGATACAAACAACTTAGTTTCTTCCCTGGAAAGTTTGCTTTCCAATTATAGTGAGTCTACTCGGAGGGCAGCTAATATTTCCTTCACATCTGAGAATCCCTTCTCAATCTTTCTCTTCTCGCACTGGAAGGCCTGCTCTGTCCTGGCTCCTCCTGAAGAGGGAGCACTGCGATGCTTGGGAGGGCTTTAGGTTTCATTAAAAAATCCTTGGGAGGGTTCAGAATAAATCATTCATTAGATGAAAAAACATTTCTTTTAGCTAATATTGACCATCCCCAGCTCACCCAGGTGGGATGCACAGGTTAGAAAGAAGAGGAGAAAGAAAAGTTCAGACATACACATATACAAATAATTGAAGAAATAATATTCAAAATATTTTGAGTGATTGTACTTGGGTTTACTTTGCCGACTAAGGTCCGTCTAGTCAAGGCTATGGTTTTTCCTGTGGTCATGTATGGATGTGAGAGTTGGACTGTGAAGAAGGCTGAGTGCCAAAGAATTGATGCTTTTGAACTGTGGTGTTGGAGAAGACTCTTGAGAGTCCCTTGGACTGCAAGGAGATCCAACCAGTCTATTCTGAAGGAGATCAGCCCTGGGATTTCTTTGGAAGAAATGATGCTAAAGCTGAAACTCCAGTACTTTGGCCACCTCATGTGAAGAGTTGACTCATTGGAAAAGACTCTGATGCTGGGAGGGATTGGGGGTAGGAGGAGAAGAGGACGACCGAGGATGAGATGGCTAGATGGCATCACTGACTCGTTGGACGTGAGTCTGAGTGAACTCCGGGAGTTGGTAATGGACAGGGAGGCCTGGCGTGCTGCGATTCATGGGGTCACAAAGAGTCAGACACGACTGAGCGACTGGACTGAACTGAACTTGGGTTTGGGGATTCTGGGTGACATTTATTTACTTAGTTTTACTTTCCTTTATCTTCAGGTTTTTCTAAAATGAATATTTTTTCATAACCAGAACGATTTTTTCTTGAAAAGATGCTTTCCATTGGAAAGCTAATATATAAACCTTTCAACTGCAAAATATCTATAACATTAGCCTCAATTTATCTCAGTGTTCAGATACCTAACTATACTAGTCCAGTTATAGATACAAGCGAACTTTCTGACTAGCAATTAAAATAAAAAAGAGCATCAACAAAAATACCCATCCCAGAAAGAGTCCGGTTAACAGTGTTCACATTAGCTTCTAAATTAAATATGGATGAGATATTTTCTTTTGATTCATTCCATTTGTTATTACAACTGAGTAATAACAAACTGTATTCATCTACAAATTTTGTCAAGAGGATATTATTTTAGGATCAAAGTAAACCCTTTGGCGACATTTCAGATTCCAATTGTGTGAGGCAATTGGATTTTGGAGACGCAATCATGTTATTATGCTACTAGTTAATACTGAGTCTCTCTTGGGAGTTGCAGAAGGGTGACTTCTGAACACCAACAACCGCGCTGGTCCAAACCCCTCCCACAACACCATGGACAACCCTGGCCTGTAGTTCTACAGGAAACACTTGATCATCATTTAAATATTGATGCCTAAAGTATGGAATTCAATAGGTTACATACAACCATTTGAGAACATATTTTAAAATTTAAGGGAACACTATAAGCTTTGGGGTGCAGGCCTTTTAAAATGTCACTTCTTGTGACTGGGCCGAAACAGAAATGTTTGTTTTGCTAGTTAGGTTGTTACTGTTTCATCTGCTTTACCACTGGCCTGGGAAATTCAAAGTCCCAAAGCTGGTCAACTGTGACCAACACTTGGGATTCACTCTTTTTTGTTTGTTTTTTAGCACATTAAAGCAGTGTGAATTCAACCCAGTGATAAATGTGCCTTTCTCCTTCCAAAGCATCATCTGTACCAGATTGTACATTCTGGCATCTGCCTTGACAACTCGAGCAAGCAATCATTTTGACAGGAGACCATCTGCGTTAAACAATATGCACAGTGTCTACGTAAAACAGAGAGGGAACCAAGTACCTAGGAACAGATAATTATCTGAAATGACCTGGGAGATTGGTATTTAGAGTCTCAGGGGAGAATATATGCCAAGAGTTGAACATCTGAGACAGATTCCTTTCTAGAACGGTTTCAGGGACAAAGGCTCTCCCTTGAGGATTGAAATGATGAGAACGAAATATTTAATAAACAACTACCACCCCTGGATTAAGAAGCTGGCTCTAACCCTTTCTCTTCCATTAACTGACTCTATTTATCGGGGTTGGCCACTTAACCTCTTGGTATCCTGTTCCCTTTTCTGTCTTCCCTAGCTGTGTGCTTCCTTGCGTAAGTCACTTAGCATTAGTTTGTCTATATAATGAACTTCACCATTTCTGGGAATTGTTTCTCCCTCTCTTCCATGAAATGCCCCAGCTCCATGCCAAACAATAAGCTCATCCCCTCCCACACTGGCTAAAATTCATTGCTCCAATCAGATTCTTTCTTTTGTGTTTGGAATAAGGACTAAAAAATTCCAACTCAGAATTGTCTGTCATTTCTCTTGGACTGGCATAAATTTGAGATCTCTGGGCAGCAGTGATTTTTCATAGTATGGATAAGGAAACTGAGAAAACAGTTCTGACAAACAGATCAAAAGAGATGAATAGGCAAAGAGAAAAGAAGAAAACTCAGGTGGTTCACTTGTTCTCAAAGTCTAGCTTTACTCTTCTCCCTGGATTTTAGGAGAAATTCTAGTATTCTTACCATCCATTCCTTTTCCCCTCCCTTAAATTAGTTTGTCACTTGAAACAAAGGGAAAGCCAAATAATAGGAGTTTGGTATCTGATTTGCTTCTATCTTTAAATGGATGTATCACTCATAAATCTGTCGTTCTCAGTGAGGAAAACAAATGATCCTATACGAAATCAGCACGCTAAATTATATGAACTCTGTCATTCCATCCTGTTCTAACTTTCTGTCTATAATTTTGTTGCTATGAAGGTCAAAGTTTTGATTGTGGGTAGAGAGGAATACAAAGACAATTATCCATCGTCTCTGTCTTTATGGAAGGGTGATAGGACATTCGCACACACAAATAAAGAACCTTTCAGCTCTTGACGCCAGCTCTGAAAGAAACAAGAGCAGGGAGTGTCTGCTCCATTCCAACTTTACTACGTGGTTCTGAATTCTCACATAGGTCTAACTGGGCCTTTAGTACTATCAGAAATTGCAAATGAAAAATACAGTCTAAATGAATATTTTTTTATTCCTTTGCAGCTGGCAAGATTTGACTTGTTCAGATCTAGAACTGGCTTTGGTGGAAGAATGAATTGTCTGGTTGTTGTAATAAGACACCTGCCCGAGGTGGGTCTAATTGCTTACAGCCAGTAGGAACTGAAAGACAATAGCCAAGCTCAAGACTGAATGCATAATCAAAGGCTTAGTGATAGCCTTTGAAGCCAGGAGCCCCTGGTACAGTTTATCTGGTTACTTTCTTTTCTGTCCATCTTCAATCTCCTGCCTTAGTCTTTGCTTGTGTACTTTCTCTTGTGCCGCATGATTCCTGTTCTATGAGTATACTTTTCAACTTTATCTACGGAAGGAAGCTTCTGGTCTACTTTTTCAAACAGCGACTGTTCCCTCTCTGAATTCAAAGTATTTGATTTTAGCCTCGTTCATTTGAAAATAATGTGGTATTTTATGAGGATACTGCTAGCTACTCTAACAAATAAATTCCAAAATGTCAGTGGCTTAACCCAGGAGAAGCCTATTTCCCTGGCGGCCTAGTGGTTAAGACCCCAGGCTTCCAATGCAGGAGGCGTGGAAACTACAATCCCGCATGCCTCGTGGCATGGCCAAAATAAAGAGAGAGAAAGAGAGAAAGTTACTTCTTATTTATGACACAGTGGGAGGTTAGGGCCATTTGATGTCATCTCTAAAAAGTGATTCAGGAACCCAGGTTCCTGCCAGCATTCTTTCCTATGTGATGTCTCAAGGCCTCAGAGTATTCCATATCCATCCAACAGAATAGACATCCAAGCACCTCAGTCTAGAAGTGATAACCTTGCATTCTTCTTATATTCTACTGGAAAAGAACTGGTCACCTAGCCTCATCTGCAAGTAAGATGAGAAATGTAGTTCCTGGCTGGATTCTGCCTTCTGAAGAATTTTGGCTACCTGAACTGGATTTGGGTTGATGGTTACCTGTCTTTTCCACGTGTTTCTTGCACTTCAATTCTTCTCTATTAGCTATATGTCTCATTCTAGGTATTAATATTCTTGGCAGTGAGGCAATAATTTTTATCTCCCATAGCATGTAATACACTACCTTGAGCATATTTTGTTCTGATTTAATGTTTCTTGATTGGCTTGTACTCAGTGAAGAAAATATTGAAAAATTACAGTTGATACTAAATTTCCCCAAAGTGGCAGGAATATTATTCTGTTATCTGGCTTGATGAAACCTGGAAAGAAATTTGATAAATAGAATGGAAACATCCTCTTAAAATGTGGCATTGTGCCTTATTCAACAATATTTAAAAAATTTATTTTAATTGGGGGCTAATTGCTTAAATTTATTTCACAAACATTTATGGAGCAACTGTAGTGTGCACAACATTATGCCAGATGCTTTGGCAAAGGAGATAAATATCTCAGAGCTCTTGACCATGAGAATCTACAGTAAGATGGATGAGAAAAAGTCAATTATGGATGTACAGGCTGACAGAAGCACAGAAATAGACACTCAGAATGGAATGGATTTGATGACAGAGCACAGACAGGGGTCTGTTGCTTTTCAGGCTGATCTTTTAACAGGAGCTCTAGGTAGAAGCCATGAGCTCATTCTTCATCATGACCAATGTTACTAATGAAAACAAAAGATTGGCACAACACAATATCAAACACTCTTGGGTATATCATACTGTTTTCCTCTACTACAATCTTTTGGCAAGATTAAAAAACCAAGGTTCCAGGGAGCAAAGTGAACTCCCTAAGATAAAATAAATAAATGGTGAAGGTTGGAGTTATCCCACTATTAGAATAAATGTGTTCTTGTGTATTAGATACTTTCTTCAAGCTTTATACTTTTTAGTACTTGGATTTAAAGAGTCCCAGGGAGAGAGTCAGTGATCTAAATACATCCAGGGATCCTCAGGGCCTGTCACCTTGTAGGTGCTGGAGAAATAAGAGTCCTAATGAATGGATGGATTGCCATTTTGCAAAGCTGCATGTGTCAGTTTAACTCACGAGGGGAGCACTACTAACTTGTTCTTTTCAGTAGGTGTGCTGATTTAGTAACTTGATTATACACTTCCGTGCAGGTTCCAAAACATGGGGAAAAGAATTAGGATGCCAACTTACTAGCCATTCTCTGACAGTAGCAACAGTCCTGAATGAGATAGAGTCCTTCAGTGAGACTGCGGAGAGCAGGGTTCACAAATCAAGGGTCCACCTTGATTCCAGACCAGCTTGCCAGTAAGAGAAGGAGGCTTGTGTAGAGCAGTGTTGCAGCTACATCTACTGGACTTCCTGTAAATCACACTTAGACTTTCAACAGAAATATTCAAAGTGTGACCATCTAAGAACACTAAGAATTTTCATGCCAATCCATCCTTCCCTTTAATGACCTGAACTTACACATGTGGAAAATAAGATAACTTCCTATGGAAAAAAAGAGTTATAAAAGGTTATCTTACTCTCCGTCTGTGTAAGCATCGTTCCTCGTGTGGCAGAGAGATGATTTATCATTAAATGTTCAATTTGAGACCAAGAGACAGTAAAGGAGGTTTCTATTTTTGCCGCCCAAAGCAAGAGTGGAATCACTGATAATATAGAAATGCAAAAACATTGGAGCCTTTAGAGAGTATACCTGTAAAGTATACTGATCTGCAGAGTAATCAGTGTCTCTTTTCTTCTGGTTTAAAACGAAAGGTGAAATTTAGTCTTCAGCGAGAATCCCGGGGAGGGTTCTCAGTTTGAAGTTCGACATGCTACCCTCAGCCACAGCTCAGACTATGCTTTTTCTTTTCCTCTCTTTTCCCCCCTCTTTCTTTCTCTTCCAGATTCTTCCACCCCCACTGCTCTCCCTGTCCCCCCATAAACATCAGGCAAACTGTAGCCATAAACAGCCATGCCAGCCACGGCATCTTGGATTCGTTAAAAGCTTTGCAGATGAGCTCAAGCTCATTTTTCATTTTATTCCTGAAGTCATCAGATTCAAGCTTGTCACATTTTCTGGACACAAAGCTCCAGGCATGTTTTATTCATTATCTGTTCTCATCTTTGAGACAAACACCTGCAATCCATTTTAGAGTTGGGAGACGTTTCTGAAGTTTCAACCTACCATGCATAGGTTTTTGCCTCTTTCCTTGGGCCAAGAATTCCTGTAGCAGTGTGTTTCATCCCAGCTACTCAGTGGACCTTCAAAGTCCCAGGGCCAGCGGTTCACAGGGGTGTAATTATTGTTCACATTTGAGAACAAATTGAAATTAAAACAGAAAAAATAGTTTATTAACCTTTCACATCATATGACTTAGGTTTAAACCGTTTTCTCAAAATGGTTGAGAATGAGAATAGAGAAACAAAGGTAAGTTATATTGAATTAAGGGCTGCTGGCTCAATTACTGTTTTAGCAGACTATGTACCACCTCACAGCTATGTGACCATTAGTGGCAAAGCATTGGGCTGCCCAAGATTCGAGCATCAAGCCTGGCTTTGTCAATACTTCCAGTTAGCCTTGGACATATGCTCGATTTCTCTGCCTTGGTACACCTCCTGCTGAGGGAGGAAATTGTAAGCTGATCAATCCTTTGCAAAGGAGAGAGTGAGTGGGATGAACAGAGAAAGCAGCATCAATATATACATACTACTGTGTATAAATGGATAGTTAGTGAGAAGTTGCTGTATAATGCAGAGAGCCTGGTCTGGTGCTCTGTGATGACCTAGAGGGGTAGAATGAGGGGAAGGGTTAGATGTATAATTATGGCTGATCTGTGTTGTTTTATGGCAGAAACCAAAATAACATTGTAAAAATTAAAAAGCAAATGACGAAAGGTAGGGGAAGGAAAGGCCTTCTTCATCAAGTGCTTAAGGAGCTTCCATGATACAGACTGTGGATACTTTTTAGAATGTTTAGAGTAAGAACAAGGGTGAAAGTGTTCTAAAACTAGATAATATGGCAAATCAGTGAAAAAGGAAATGTACCTCAAGTATCCTGATTCCTAGTCTGTTGATCTTAGGAGAATAGAATTTAACATTGCTGAAGTCATTCAAAATATTAGAGGAACATCAAAACTGGTTTAAAGTTTAGAGAGAACAGTGAACATATGCTAGCAAATTCGATTCCAACTTTCTCTATATGTTTATCTTGGTATCGTGTGACAAAGCTATGTTTAACTAACTAGCTAAGTAACTAACTAAACATATAAATAAAAGGTGAAAGGCCCCCAGAAGTTTAAGTGCAAATTATTGGCACAAAGAATTTTATGGGGAAGTGAAGTTGGAAAACAACATATCCTCTTGTCTTCTTTTCGCAGAAAAACGTATAGAAGAACTATGTCCAAAATCCCTTGGTCAGTCAGAAAATAACCTGGACACCAGACCTGGGACCCCTTATAGAGTCATATTACTTCAGAAAGGGATAGAATATTTGGCAAGCAACACACAAGGATGGGAGCTGAGCCAGGTACAAAGGATTGTTTTACTCTATTCCAATCCTGCTGTCTCGTGACCACATGCTGGGCAACATAAAATTCCTCCTCACTGCCTGTTGGTAGGATAGCCATCATGCCCTAACACAGACTATGCCTTCCCAGAAATGGCTAATCTAAAGAGAAACAGTCATATCATAGATATTTAGTGAGAGCACACGTTGGGATTTTAAGGTATACAAACATGTCTGAGATATAATCTCTCATGACTAGGAATTTGCAATCAAGTTGGGAGAAACAGCAGCTCCTGAGAATTTAAGCAACAGCAGAGAAGGAGCCACCATACAAGTTGGTGATGCCAATAGCAAAAGAGCACAACAAGCAGAAAATGCAGAGGTTCAGAAGAGGCTGCCTATGGACTCAAAGGCTTGAGACAGCTTCTCAAAGGAGAATCTTAAGCTGGGTTGAAAGATGGGTAGGAGTTGCATGGCAGAAGTAAATCCAGCTGTGGCAATGAACAGAAAAAATAAAAATCTCCGTTGCAAGAAAAGTCATAGATGGGAACAAAAAAGCCATCTGGCTGGATTCAGTGGTTCAGACACACACGACTATGTTCACTCTTACACGAAGCCACTTAGATCAACAGAGCTGCTGGTCTGCTGCAGAAATTCGCACTTACTCCTCCCCGCCTCTTTTTAATTTATTGTTCTGATCACGGGGCATAATAGCAGCCAAGTCATAGGAGGATGGTGCTGTGACAGGATAATGGGCTCCGGCTTTGAAAATAACGTCTCAGTTTCTCCGAGGCCTCTTCTTTCGCAGAAGGAGACCATTAGCTTGTCACGTTGTCCAGCCCTATTGACATTATCTTTTAATTGCCCTTGAAGACCCATCTCCTAGGCAGCATGTCTGAGATTTTCAGAGCACTGGGCTTTTTGGACTGACATCCCAATCCATTTTATCATCTTAACTTCAGAAAATCTAAGGAGCAAGGAAGATTAAAGGCTTTTATGAACGAAGAAGAGCATTATGGGAAGATGTAAGAAAGGCTATATTCATGATAACAATTAAAGACAAAATGAAGTGGCAAGACAAGCAAGTTATTCTGCAAGAATTCCAGGAACAGATGTGTGTGCATGTGGCTATATGTAAGGATAAGGATCCCATGTTTAATAAGTTAGTCAAGACAAAAATCAAATTTCTAAGCTGAATGTTTTTATAGCTTTGTATGCGCCATAATTAGAGATGCAGAATGCTGCCAAATCCTGGCATATTTGCTCTGTCCTCAACTTTTCTTGTGAGACAGAGCTATATGTCTGGGTGGTCCCTTCTGTTGGCTCCATTCTTTCTGTCAAGTGTCTGAAGTGCTATTATGCCCAGGAGGTTGGCCAGCTGTTCCCTGTATCTCCTGAGGACAAAATAAAGTAAATAAGCTTAAAGCATATGAAGAAGCTAGAGGAGAGTAATTTCATAGGCTAATGAGTAAGAGGAGTATTCTAGATATTTTGGGGAAGGGTTGGAAATTTCCAGGAATTGGGCCGCCACCCACTTTTTGGTCTTTATGGTTGACTTTGGAACTGTCATGACGCCTCTGGGTGTGTCATTCAGCTTACCGATGTGTTACAGTGAGCACATGGGTGTGTGCACGCTCAGTCACCTCAGTCCTGTCTGGCTTTCTGTGACCCCATGGACTTCAGACCACCATGCTCCTCTGTCCACAGGATTCTCCAGGCAAGAACACTGGAGTGGGTTGCCATTCCCACCTCCAGGGAATCTTCCTGACGCAGGGATCAAACCCGCGTCTCTTGCATCTCCTGCATTGCAGGCAAATTCTTCAGCATTGAGCCACAGGGGAAGCCTGCATTGAGCATATACTGAGACTCACGATGTAGCAGAAGTTGACTCATCCGCCATCTTGGACCTATTTGGTTTTAATCACTTATGTCATATCTATGGCTATGTCACTCTTTTAAAGATTGTGCCCTGACCCCTTCCCTCCTGTTTCAGAGGTAGTCTGGTCAGAAACCCCTAAGCATGTGGAAGGATCAGGGTAGACCTTCTTCCAATTGAAGCAGTCACTGGCAGGGTGGGCTGTCTTTGGATTTGTAACAGAAAGGGAGAGCTGCTATCACTTACATGTGGAGTCTAAAAAGATATAATACACAGGAACTTACTTACAAAATAAGAAGAGACTCAAAGACTTAGAGAAGGAACTTATGGTTGCAAAGGGTTAAGGATGGAAAGAAGGGATAGATCGGGAGTTTGGGATGGACATGGCCACACTGCTATATTTAAAATGGATAACCTACAAGGACCTACTGTATAGCACAGGGAACTCTGCTCAATGTTATATGGCAGCCTGGATGGAAGGAGGGTTTAGGGGAGAATGGATATATGTATATGTATGGCTGAGTCCCTTTGCTGTCCACCTAAAACTAGCACAACATTGTTAACTGGCTATAGTGGAAGTTAATCATGTCTGACTCTTTGTGACCCCATGGACTGTAGCCTGCTAGGCTCCTCTGTCCATGGAATTCTCCAGGCAAGAATACTGGAGTGGGTAGCTGGTCCCTTCTCCAGGGGGTTTTCCCAACCCAGGGTTTGAACCCAGGTCTCCCACTTTGCAGGTGGATTCTTAATCGACTATCAGTTCAGTTCAGTCACTCAGTCGTGTCCAACACTTTACCCCAATACAAAATTAAAAGTTTAAAATAAATAAATATGCAAAAAAAAAAAAAAAAGAGAGAAGAAGAAGAAAGAAAGGGGGAATGCTGTAGGGAATTCAAGACAGAGTGGGAGGTGGACCCAGTGTCCTTTAAGGTCACTTCTCTCCAATTCCAGGCCTAGGAGTCAGCCTTCCTCATCTTCCTGGCTGGGAGCGTTCCCTGGAGATCATCAGTTAAGAAAATGAGCTCTGTATAAATACGTCCGTGCCCATGTAGGGTCTCAGGACACGAGTCATAGTGACACCAGGGCTGTTCTTTGGGGATGCAGTCCGCCCCATCCTGGCTCTGAGAGCCATGGTTCCTCCCCCCTCACCCCCCGCCCCCATTTCCAGCTCACAAAAGCATCATGGCTGCCAGGCTCTGATTAAAGGCCTCCAAGGGGCCAGCACTTGCAGGCTGTCTTCTTTCCCTCCAGCCCCACCCTCCCCGACATTCTAGTGTCCCCTCCCTCTTCCTGTTATTGTCCTGTTCCTTTCTGATAAGATTGCATTTGTCCCCCCAAAGAGGAACGTTTCTTTCCTGTACGTTAATAGTTTTCAAAGGCACACTAATGAAAAGATCTCTATCCTAACACCAGATAATTTATTCTAAGTGTTAAAGGACCAAGAGGAGGAGAAGGCCTGATTCTCCTTTAATCACTTAGGAAGCATTTGACAGACAATCACCAAGCTTGTAACTCTGGTTTCCAAATGCGGTTTTGTTTTGGCTACAGGGAAAGGAATTCAATTTTACAAGCTAGGGTTAATGGTTCAGCTAGAAAGGAGAGTCAGAAGATCCAGGTTCCGAAGTTAACGTTGCTACTGTACTGAGAGGCTCACATATGGTTGGCTGGCAAGTTCCTTCTTATTTGGGCTTCTCAAGTGGCTCACTGGTAAAGAATCTGCCTGCAGTGCAGGAGATGCAGTTTTGATCCCTGGGTCAGGAATTTTTTCCTAGAGAAAGAAATGGCAACTCACTCCAATATTCTTGCTTGGGAAATCCCATGGGCAGAGGAGCCTGGAGGGCTAAGTCCATGGGGGTGGCAAGAGCTGGGCACGACTTAGCGACTAAAACCATCCACTGCCACCACGCTTTTACTTACTTGAGCTTCCTTGTTTGTGACATGGGGGCCATCTATGTAGTTCAGGGTTCTTGTGAGGGTTAGTAACATAGCCTGTCCACCATGTTTTTTAAGTGGAGAATATCAATATAAGGTGGTTTGATCATATAAATATGTAAATTGGGACTCAAGTTGAGATGCATGAACTCTAGGAAACAGGTCCCACAAAGGGCCTGTTTGTGAAAGTCAGCATCATCTTTGTCCTCCAACCCAGCTCCCAGTCAGTCAAACTTTGTTTAAAAATATTGTGGAAGTCTGCTGAAGCCCTACTACATGGAAAACAGTCCTTAGCAATCTACCGTAGAGCACATGGAACTCTGCTCATTGCTATGTGGCAGCCTGGATGGGAGGGGAGTCTGGGGGAGAATGGAC
Organism: Capricornis sumatraensis; assembly: GCF_032405125.1. NCBI lineage: Eukaryota > Metazoa > Chordata > Mammalia > Artiodactyla > Bovidae > Capricornis > Capricornis sumatraensis. The sequence goes on from NC_091076.1 coordinate 19,306,436, forward strand.
ACATATAAATGTACGGCTGGGTCCTTTCTCTGTTCACCTGAAACTATCACAACATTGTTAACTGCCTACAGTAGTTAGTAGTGTTAGTCGCTCAGTCCTGTCTGGCCTTTGAGACCCCATGGATTGTAACCTGCCAGGCTCCTCTGTCCATGGGATTTTCCAGGCAAGAATATTGGAGTAGGTAGCCATTTCCTTCTCCAAGGGATCTTCCTGACCCAGGGATCAAAACCAGGTCTCCAGCATTGCAGGCAGATTCTTTACTGAGTTTCACGGAAGCCTCCTCTCCCCCAATACAAGATAAAAGGTTAAAAATAAGAAAAAAAAGAGAGAATGGTCCTTAGAAATCATTACAGATGGCAAAACTGAGCCTAACCTCTCACCTCTCGAGTAATAAGAGAATGATTTCAATTGGTGCATCTTTTAACAGCAAAGTCAGTACTAGAATTCAGTGGAAACTTGAGCCACCTGGGCTGTGCTCTTTCCAGTCAAACATGCAGTTTCTCCCACCAGGAATGTGATTGCTGTGTTGCCCTTTAAAGACATGTTAGATATAAACTGAATAAACCGTGGACTGACTATGGATTCTCTAGCATGAAAGCAAAGGGCTTAGATGCAAAGTTACAGCCCTTCTATTTCAAGGCTGTTGTGGGACTTCTGAGTTGATTGTCTTCTAATCTGTCTTCCTGTTTCTCTTGGCTCTGCTGACTTACCCCTCTCTTGGCCCTGCATCCCTTGGCTGGCTACCTTACCAGAAATTGCGCTGGAGGGCAGTACTTTGGTTTGTTATCAGTGGTTCAGAAAATCTGACACCCCTTAGTGCAATGGCAAACCTGTCAGCCTACCTAGAAATAAGAGAAAATTATTTCCATAGAAGCCATAAGAACATATGGAAAAGCCATTGATTCATATAAAAGTGAGGATGGAGACACAGAAGACTTAAGAATTCTCAGGGGAGAGAAGGGTCTAACACAGTGGTGCTCTAACCTGGATGCAAATTAGAATCATCAGTGGAGCCTGTAAAACTTTCTGATGCCCAAGTTCCACACTAGATGGGTGGTTGGCGAACATCAGAAACACTTGGAGGGCTCCTTAACACAGATTTCTGGGCCCCACCCACAGAGTTTCTGATTTGATGGGTCTGTGATGGGGTCTGAGGATTTTCAATTCTAACACATTCCTGAATGATGGTGTGTTGCTGGTCCAGGGGTCTCATTTTGAGAGACACATCTCTAGACCAATTATTATCATTGTTTCTAGGGACAGGATCCAGACGTATGTACTTTTTAAGGTCCATGGGTGATTCCAATGTGTAGCCAAATTTGCTAACTACTGATGATACAGGGCAATGTGGATTCTAGAACAAGTAGATGGCCCATTCACAATTCTGATCTTCTCAAGAGGATGTTGTCCTCAATCTTTTCAGGAGAGCATGTCATTCTGGTGATTAGATGGGGAGGCGTCTGTTTTTTGGTATGTGCCATTCAATTGGAAAAACACTAAAAAGTCGTTGTGCTAAAATATTCCTTCCTATGCTTCTTTAGTCCTTCTCCTATCTTTAATTAGTTACCTAAGTTTCATAAGTTACCTGTGCTTGCTGTCTGTGCCTTAACAACATTGGAAAGGCCAGTCTGAATTTCCAGTGGAGCCTGGAAGGAGTGAAGGGAGAAACTGGCCACAGCTTCCCATCTTCTCCCTGTAGTCTGAAGACCTTTCTAGCTGAAAGAGAAGCATGATAGGACACTGCAACTGTGAAATGCCAGAGGTCACTATCTTGTCCTCATGCACTCATCAGTAGTCCTGGTCACACTGAGGACTGGTACTGGGGAAACTGCATAAAATATGTAATAACTTCTCACCATCTGGGGTCAGTGGAATGACACCTGCAAAAATGGAATCAATAGATAGAAATTTCCATTTAGTCATTAATTGTGGTGGTGGTTTAATTCCTAATTCGTGCTTTGAGACCCCATGGACTGTAGCCAGCCAGGCTCCTCTGTCCATGGGATTCTCCAGGCAAGAATACTGGAATTTATAGCTATTTCCTTCTCCAGGGAATCTTCCTGACCCAGGGATTGAACCCGAGTCTCCTGCATTGGCAGCGAGATTCTTTGCCTCTGAGCCACCTGGGAAGCCCTAGTCATTAATTAAGGGGGTTTGATAGTGAATGCTGATCTGTTCTATGATCAAGCTCATTTCATGCGTTTTCTTATGTCGTTTGATCACAGCAACCTTAGGAGACAGCCATTAGGGTTCTGTTTTATAGAGAGGGGCACAAAGGTTCAGAGATCACATAATTCACCAAAGGTTATAAGGCTAGAATTCCTACTAAAGTCTGACCTAGTACAGCACTGAGAGCCAGAGACTTGTGTCCACAAAACAGATCAGGAGAGGAGACTGAGTATCAGCAGGGGGCTCAGGTGAGTCACGTGCAGTGGCTGCAGCCCCTGTGGGTAGGGTTGCTGCTAAAGAGGCTTGAGAATGAGGCTAAGTTGAACATAAAGGGAATGGTTCTGAAGACAGTGAAACCAACCTTTTAATGTGGCATAAAGCCTCCATCTTAGGCTAGGATAGTTCCTGGTTAACAAAAAACTAAACACTACAATGCGAGCTTGAAAACATTGTTCACACTAGAAAAAGATATTGTTAACATGACTTAGTTATTTATGCATACACATCCACAAGTGATTTGCAAAGCCTGGAGACATGTTACAGATACTGATTTGTAACTTTACCTTTTTTTTTTTTTTAATCTGTTAGTAATTCAACCTGAAACGTTTGTTGATATTGATCAATATTTTTATAAAACATGGTTTTTATGGAGTGTATTTTATTACATGATATGTATGTGCCATACTTAATAAGCTCTCTACTCTAAGGCTTTTGCTTTTATCAGGATGCACTCTTTATAAGGGGCTTCCTCAGTTCAGTTCAGTCACTCAGTCGTGTCCGACTCCTTGCGACCCCAAGAATCATAGCCTGCCAGGCCTCCCAGTCCATCACCAACTCCCGGAGGTCATTCAAACTCATGTCGGTGATGCCATCCAGCCATCTCATCCTCCGTCGTCCCCTTCTCCTCCTGCCCCCAATCCCTCCCAGCATCAAGGCTTCCTAGGTGGCGCTAATGGTAAAGAACCCACGTGCCAATGCAGGAGACACAGGACACGTGGGTTTGATCCCTGTGTCGGAAAGATCCCCTGGAGGAGGGCATGGCAACCCATTTCAGTATTCTTGTCTGGAGAATCCCATGGACGAGGAGTCTGGTGGGTGCAGTCCATAGCGTCGCAAAGAGTTGGGCAAATGTCTTAGTTTCAGATGCACAACACAATGATCCAGGTGTACTCATAAATACATATCTATTCTCTTTCAGATTCTTTTCCCATATAGGTTATTACAAAATATTGAGTATATTTCCTGTGCTATACAGTAGGTCTTTGTTGGTTATCTATTTTATATACAGTAACGTGTGTATGTTAAAATAAAATTCCTAGAAGTTGAATTGCTGGATCTTACATATGCATATTTTTAAGGGTTTTGATACCTATTACCAAATTCCTCTACAGAAAGTTCTTTATTTTATTAAACTAGTTTTCCACCTGCATTGTCAGAGGTCATTCATTTCTAGCAACCTTGAAAACACTGGATCTTAATACTTTTAAATACCAGATGGATAGGTGGAAATTGATGCTCATTGAATTTCTTGTTGGCATTGCATTCTCTTAGAAAATTAAAAAAATTATTTAACCAAAGAGAATTTCTATACTGATTACAAATTTATCAACTCTGTAATCCCAAATTTTTGCTTAAATCAAAATTTACACCTACTGACACATTTGCTCTTCATGTTTCTATTCTAACTTCATCCTCATAAACTCTAGCTTTTCTGAATTAGAACTCCTACATACATAGTTTGTGTTTGTGGGGGGAAGGGTTATTCCCACCCTCAAACCATGTGTTTCTGAACTAAAAAAAAAAAACAAAAAAAAAGAATGTATTCTCCTTAGGAAAAATCCACATTTCTTCTTGTCTTCATTTCTCTATCGTTCTCTACCCTCTGTTAGTCACCTCATTTCCCAATTAACCCAAGCATCCTTGATTCGGGGGCTAAAAGGCAAGACTGAGGGCTGTGCAGACAATATATAATACCCCCACGAGGGCGTCAGAATTTGACAGCCTTCAATAGGTTAATTTTTCAAAGTGGTAAGCTGATATTTGTGTATAAAATGCACATCTGCAGGGTAAATGGTATTAAGTGTTGGTGAATTATGGTCCCAGCCCAGGGGTCACTTGGGCTTCAATGCTACAAGCACCTTAATGCTTTTTTGAATGAAGGCTCCACTAATTGCTTCCATATGATTCTCCCCTGGCCCCTCCCCACAGCCCCCATCACTGTCCCCACCCCCTCCCCACTTGTGCCCTGGCATGGGAATAATGAGCTATGAAATTGTGCTGTATTGACTGGGAGCTGATGTTAGAACAGAACCTGCCATTTTCCCCGGGATTTGCTTTGACTCTTGAAGTTCAGACAGCATCGGGGGTCAAGTCCCAGAAGCCCCAAGTCCCCCCTCCCCTGCTCCATACTCCCCATTCCTTTAAACCACTGGGACTGCACACTTACCCTGCAAAGGGGCAGGCGGATCATTAATTAGCTCGGCTGTTAGGGCTGTCTGCTGGGAGGGGGATCCGAGCACATTTTAAAGGGTGTGCTTGTGTGTTGATGGGAGGAGGAAGAGGAAAGGAGTTGTAAGCATTCCCCAAACACACTGGTGGAAGGGCCGCCTGGGCGAGGTGAGCCAGTCCAGAAATGAGTCTTCTGAGATTTCATCCTCTCCATCCAGATAGCCACGCGCAGCCTGAACCCTAGCAGGCTGGAAGGAGCACTGAGAGACAACTCAGGCTGGCCACCCAGACCGGAGTTAAAGTCAAGAACATCTTCAACTTGGCTAAAAGAGGATCAGCAGGGGACCTGGCAATGAGCAAACATGGAGAAGCCCTGCATATATGATGCACCTACTGCACACCAGGCACTTCCGTGAGCATCCCTGCCTCTACCCCCTGGCTCCTTCGGGAGGCAGGTAGGAATGTGCCCATTCACATCAAGCTGCTTGGCCAGGATGACCACTGGATCTGAGAGCTGTCAGATCTGATTCACACTCGAATCTGCCTGGCTTCAAACCTGTGCTCTCCAGGACCGTAAGCCTATGGTGTCTGTCCTGGAGTTACTCAGACCTGGGCTGGAGGCTGACCATGTCACTCAGAAACTGGGTAACCCAGAGATGCTCAGTTTTCATGTCTATAAAATGAGATGCTTTTTCTATATGCCATTTACAACTGTTGTGAGAATAAAAGAATGAATATGAAGCAGTCAACAGAGTGCAGCGCCTGTGTAGCGTGCTGAAGTTGTTAGTTGTTATCAGGCATTGCTGTTTGTTGTTACTATTAATATGTTTCCTCCTAGGAACCACTCATCCAGCCACTCACGCTCCTGACACTCAGTCAGTCTAGAGCTCCCCGTGCTAGCCTCCCTGGACTCTAAGCCCCCGCTTCTCCCAGTCAGTCCAGCTTGAGAGGACTTGGCATCTCTGAGTTCCTACAGCTCCCTGTCCTATTTCTTAGCAGTGATACACTCTGTCCTTTTTCTTTGATTGCATTGTTGAACTAGCAGTTTTATTATATGGCTGTTTAATTTCCCCATGTTTATGGTCTATTCCCAACTAAATTGTGAGGATCTCTGTAGAACAAAGATCTCTCATTTCTTTGAGTTTCTTAGTGTACCTGGTTGGAAGCCATGCCAATATTGCTGCTCAGAAAAGTTTGAGAATTCTATCCTAATAAGCAGCAATTTAATAAAGAGTGTAAAATCTTAGGTTCCCCTGAATAAATTGAGTGGAGTTTGTTTTTATCTCTCCTATCACAGGTCTGGTCTGCAGTCTCTACCCTGCTCAATCTGGCCTCTAAATACTAGTCGGCATTTGGTAGGGGGATTCTCTTTTGAGATAATTAGGTATTATTTTGAAAAAACAAAAAAGAACACCTTGGTAAATGAAACAGCTCAAAAAGTGGATTCAGGAACTTTCCTGGTAGTCCAGTGGTTAAGACGCCATGCTCCCAACGCGGGGTGCGTGGGTTTCATCCCTGGTTGGAGAACTAAGATCTTGTATGTCACTTGGCCAAGAAAAAACTTAGTTTCAGCCAGACTAAACTGTATCTGTTCTGAAAGGTTCTTTTCTCTCCACCATGGATTTGGCTTTGTAGCCAGACAAATAGTTGGCATTTATGTATCTTTACGCAGCACAATGTCATGCTGTATGCTTACATTTAGAGTTCTTTCAGACACGTTTTATAGAAACTCAACACAAAGCAGCTTGAGACAAAAATGGATGTTAGGAACGAATTTGGAAACCAGGACAGCTTTCAGAGCTCTTAGAAATTGGAATCTGTGAACAGCAGACACTAACATAGCATTGTAAAGCAACTAAATTCCAATAAAAACAAAACACAAAAGCAAACCTGGGATCTGAACCATCTTGCTCTTTCTGCATTCCCTACCTCTCCCTCCCCCATCCCAGGTGGTAGACTTACTCCATCTTTTCAGCTCTAAGATTATACTCTTAACCCTCCACAATCAAGTAAGAAAGGGGTTTTCCCCAGCAGCTCCACTTAGGAAACTATGAGGAAGAATTCTTATAGAAACAGGAATATGAGTATTATATTTAGCATAGTCTGGGTCCTGTGTCTCCTTTGCTCCCACCCTTGTTATAAGCAGAATGATTATAACACTTCAACTCTTCCCTCTTCAACAGTCTTAAGACAGCTAGCATGAAAGGTTAAACAACTGAACATTGCTAGATTGTTTTGTTTTGCCCTCACTCATCATATTATTTATTTAACAAGTATTAGGTCCATCTAGTCAAGGCTATGGTTTTTCCAGTGGTCACGTATGGACATGAGAGTTGGACTATAAAGAAAACTGAGCACCGAAGAATTGATGCTTTTGAACTGTGGTGTTGGAGAAGACTCTTGAGAGTCCCTTGGACTTCAAGGAGATCCAACCAGTTCATCCTAAAGGAGATCAGTCCTGGGTGTTCATTGGAAGGACTGATGCTGAAGCTGAAACTCCAGTACTTTGGCCACCTGATGCGAAGAGCTGCCTCATTGGAAAAGACCCTGATGCCAGGAAAGATTGAGGGCAGGAGGAGAAGGGGACAAAAGAGGATGAGATGGTTGCATGGCATCACCAACTCAATGGACATGGGTTTGGGTGGACTCTGGGAGTTGGTGATGGACAGGGAGGCCTGGCGTGCTGAGGTTCATGGGGTCGCAAAGAGTCAGACACGACTGAGCAACTGAACTGAAGAGAGAATAAACAGGGGAGATGATTACTATCCTTATGTAGTTAATATTCAAAGGTGGAGGAATGGTGATTAAATAATTTCAAATAGGGACACCCCCGGTGATCCAGTGGTGAAGACTTCACCTTCCAATGCAGGGGGTGTGGGTTCAATCCCTGGTCAGGGAGCTAAAATTCCGCATGTCTCATGACCCCAAAAAACAGAGCATAAAAACAACAGATGTGATACTGTAACAAATGCAATATAGACTTTAAGAATGATCCACGTCAAAACAAAATCTTTAAAAATATTCATTCCTAACAAGATTTGATAAAAAGTTGTGGAAGAAAAACTCTGAGTGGTCCAGGAGCATCCAATTCAAGGAAGAGATGGATTCCGGGATGAAGAGAAGTGTTGTAATTGCCCTGGTGAAGAGGAAGAAAGAGAACATTTGCCACCTGTGAGAATGCCTACGGGAGAAAAAGCAAGCTCGGTCTGAGAAACTGAGAACAAAAGGCTGAGAATGCTGACACCCAGGAGATGTGTCCTTCTCTGGGATCCCCCACACAGGGTCTTTACTAGAATCCTGAGTGGTATGCTCAACCCAGCCTCTTCATCAACCTTTCCGCGTGTGTGTGTTAGACCTTTGACTTTAGAAGGTGGAAAACCTTGCTTTCTACCATTCTCATCATGAAAGGCAGCCCATTGTTTACTTGAAACGTGCTTTGGACAGTGGAGATCTCTGCAACTCACTTAGACACCTGGGGATGGAGAAGGTGGAGGCCACATTGTTCTTTTCCATATCATCTTGTCATTTGATCATGGACATCCATGTTAGGAGATCATCCTTCTCCTAACCACATATCACACTATTAATATCTCTCTTGTGATACAGATTTTCTACCTGTTACAGTTATCTGTGCTCACTTCACACCACAGCTGATCCCCAGGAACATGATGAAGTTGGTTATCCGTCTGTCTTCTGCGTCTCTTTCAACAGGGTATCTACCAGAGTAAGTGCTTATGATGAAATTCATGTTTATATGGTAAATACTATTTTCCAGGTATTATTCTGTGTAATCTATATAACAATTCTATCTGGGAAGCAAAATTAGCAACATTTTTCAAATGAGTAAACTGGGTCACAGACAGGTTAAGTAACTAGTGAAATGTCACAGAGCTTATAAACATTGGAGCCGAAATTTGAACTGAAGAAATCTGGAGCCAGAATCCAAGATCTTATCTATTATGCTCTACTGTCTATTGAGTACTAAATAAATTCAGAAATGGATATAAGGATGGATGGAGGGATGGATGAGTAAGAACAAACCTGGAGGCATAGAATCCTGGAAATGGAGCATTCAGGAAGAATTCTCAACAGAAATTCACAGGACTGAGTATATCTTAAAACCACAGAAGAAAACATGTGCAATTAAATACGGTTGTCTTAATGCCCAGTGGAAAGCTTAGGAGGACATTCCCCGGGTTGCAAATCAGTTCCTCAAATCTATATACAGACCTTATCAGACTACTAACATGTGGTTCACGATGATTAAGAGTAATCTTGAATTCCACAATTCTGAACTCCAAATAATTTTGTAATTTCCCTTTCTCCTTATTTCCCCAGATTCCTCAAATCATTCGTCAGTACTCACTTTTGCTGTGTAAGTATCATCAATGTCAATGGCTCAGCCACGTCTGACTCTTCGCAACCCCATGGACTGTAGCCTCCAGGCTCTTCTGTCCATGAAATTCTCCAGGGAAGAATACTGGAGTGGGGAGCCATTCCATTCTCCAGGGATCTTCCTGAACCAGGAATCAGACCCAACTCTCTTGTGTCTTCTGCATTGGCAGGCGGATTCTTTACCCCTAGTGCCACCTGGGAAACCCTCTGTTGGAAGCTACTGATTCTTAACAAAGCTGATGAAATAATTTAAGAAGTCAACCCCAAGGAAATAGCACCTTAGAATACAGCAGAAATAGGATCAAGACAGAAGCTGCCAGGCCTACTGCTAGCAACACGATTCCATAGTCTGCATTTTATTATGAGACCCTGGGGGGGTTCTAGTGAAACCCACTGGAGCTAAAGAGTTACAGACATTCCTATCTAATTTACGGTTCTGCAAAACATGCTAATTTGATTGAAAAAAACACATTGTTGAGATAACTTATGTGCTTTTATTGTTAAACATGCATTGTAGCTTATAGACTATTGGCATTTATTTATTTATTTCCTGGAGAAGGGAATGGCTGCCCACTCCAGTGTTCTTGGCAGGAAAGTTCCATGGATAAAGGAGCCTGGTGGGCTACAGTCCATGAGGTTGCACAGAATCGGACACAACTGAAGAGACTTCGCACACTTTCATGCATGTTGGTATGACTGTCTTGATTACAATGACTCTATAGAAAGACTCAGTTGCAATTCGGAATTACATGTTCTGCCATTTTGATATTCTTTTTCAAAATTGTTTTGGTTATTCTCAGTTCTTTGCTCATCAGTTTCTGTAGAAATCCTGTTGGAATTTTGATGTAGATTACATCAAGTCTATAAATCAAGTGGAAGACTTTGCCATCTTAAGAATTATTGAATTTTACAGTTCCTTAGTATAAATTTTTTATTTCTTAATTTCAGGAACTTGGGGTTTTAAATTTCTCTCAGCAAATTTCTATCAGTGGTTTATTTACCACTTCCTGATAACACTGTCCACTTTATTTGGAGTGGAGTTATAATTCCTACTTAGTGTTGAGTATCCTTCTTTTCATCCTTTATAACATTGTCATTCATTTAACTTATTTGTATGTCATAATCACCCTAAATTGTTGTTATTACTAACTTAAGCAAGCATTTATTAGACTAATAAAATAAGTTAAATCAAAGATTTCATTTTGCCTTTATTTTCCTAAAATTCTCTTTGTGCAGATTCAAATTTCTGACCTATATCTTATTCCTTCCCTCTGAAGAACTTTTAAGAATTCCTGAAAGGCAAGTCTATAGTTTAAGTTCTTTGAACAGTTTAACTATTTCACTACACACTTTTCTTGCTAGCATGGTTTCTAACAAAAAGTTCAGTGAGATGTTTAAACTTCTTTCTCTGTAGGTAGGTATGCATACCCTTATCTTTGAAGATTTCTCCTTGTTTGTGGTTTGCGCAATTTGAATAGTATATGCATAGGTGTACTTTTTGGGGGGAGCGTTCATCCAGCTTGATAGTCTCTGAGTTTCCTGCATCTATGGTTTGATATCTGTCATTAATTTTGGAAAATTCTCGGCTTTATAACTTCTCAATTCTTTCCTTCACCTTCTGGTTTTTCCATTACACAGATGTTACATATTTTAAATTGTCCTGTAGTTTTTGGATATTGTCTTTAAACTTGTTTTTCTTGTTGATTATCAGTTTTGGAAATTTCTATTGATATATCTTCGAGCTCTCTGATTCTTTCCTAGGTCATATCTGGTGTACTTATGAACTTATTAAGGTAATGTTCAGTTTTGTTGCAGTGTTTTGATTTCTAGCATTTCTTTTTGACACTCTCTTGGACTGTCCATTTGTCTTTTTACATTGCTCGTCTGTTCTTGAATGTTGTTTTTTAGTCACTTTTTCCTTTAGAGTCCCTAAGCTATTAATCATAATTTATTTTAAGTTCCTCTGATAACCTAAATCTCTGCCATATCTGCGTCTGATTCTGATACTTGATCTATCTCTTCAAAATGTGATTTTTGTCTTTTAAGGGGCCTTGTGATTTTTTTTGTTAAATGCTGGATGCAACTTACTATGTAAAACGAATTAACTGAGGTAGACAGGCCTTCATTGTGGGGTTCTATGCACTGGGGCCAGAAATTATACTGTTAACTGTTAACTGAGGCTATAGGTGTCAGAGGCTAAACTTTTCTGTGGTATCCTTGTAATTTTTTCCTCTTTTTTCCTCTGATATCTTTGAGTTTTCCAGGAACTCTTTCTTAAATACATTCTGAGACTTGTCCTTCTCTTTTTTATTCACAGCACCTGTTGTTATTTGGGAATACTCCTGATGTGATAACAAGTGTGGGGGATGGGAAGTTTTCTATAGTCCTATGATTAGGTGTCAGTCTTTCTGTGACTTGTGGCCCTACTGTGATCTTCACAGGGTCCTTCAGTGGCACAGGAAAGCTGGAGAGGAATGCAGTGGGTGTTTCTATTCCCCCATGTGGAAGACTGGAGCTGATTTAACTTAGGTATTTCCCTTTCCCTTGGTTGATTAGACTCTTGTAAAGTACAAGGTGTTTAGGCTCAGATAAAACAATTTCCCTTGATGGCAGCCTTTTGTTAAAGTAAACAGAATGCTCCTGCCTTATTTCAAAATGGTTGCTGGTCTCTCCCTCCTGAAGGAAGCATGGGAAGGAAGCAGATTTTTCTCAGTTCTTCACCCTCACAACCTGGTGGGTAAAACTTGTGAAACTGTGGTGATTCTCCTAAGGCTGGGGCCTTTGGAGTTCTTAACTCTTAAGATTACCCTGAGCCTCTAGAAATTGATTGGTAATAGTTCAAGTTCTCCTACTGTGGTACTCACTCCAGAGACAGATTTCTGTTTCTGGGCTGCTGCTCTGGGAAGCCACAACTACATATCTGTACCCACCTATCTCTCCAACACTGAAGCGGTGGTTTGAGCAATGTTCATCCAGAAGGGTGTTGGCCAATCTGAGTCTCATCTGAAGGTGTGGAAACTGGACTTCTAGGTTCAGAGCCTAACCATTCAGCTAAAGCATCTTCGTGAAGTGGGGTTACTTCATTAAGTGAGAACTCAGAACTGTGGGCATGGTGGCGAGGTAGAATGTGTCTGGTTGAAGATGCAAAGATGCTGCTAATGTTATCATGACCACTGTCTGCTCACCAGCCAGTGGTCTGCTGCTGCAAACAGATCATGAAAGGAGGATTGCCTCTGATGTAACTTCCCAGCTTCAGAAATCGTAAGCTTTATGGGAACCCTGAGCACAGAATGAGGGTGGGATTGGGGGTCTTATAGCTGAACATATTGAACTTCTGGACTTCTTACTAGTAGGGTCATGTGGTTACTTGATTACTCAGTGAATGGTCTGGAACATTCTATCTTAATCCAGACCCTTGTCGAGGGATATTCCACTTAAGTAAATATGCTGTAATGAATTGACTTTTTAAAAACTCACTTGAGGTCAAATTACACAGCTATGTTTTCAATAGATTAGGAACAGGCATATGCTATAACAAAAGAGACATAAGATGTAGGGAGAAACTAGACCTTGCTTTTAGTTGAGGCAGGCCACATGGAGGGCAATGTTGGCGTGGTTATAGGACAATAATCCCGTGGGTCAGGAGACCCCGTTTGGGTGAAGTTTTAGAACACCAGATGGCATGAGTAGTGTGCAAAGTTAAAACATCTGCAGATTTTTCTCTATGGAATGAAAAGCAAATAAAACTTTAAGAAGCAGTGAAACTCATAAAGTTTATGGATTGGCTTTGAAAGGGGACAAGCAAGATATATGGAGACACTGGAGAAGTTAAAAATGAGTACTTCAAAGAGATCAGCAAGTGTTTTCTGGAACCCTCTTTTCCTCTTTTTATATGAGGGATTTCCCCCCCTCCCCCATTTTAAAAGTAATTATAGAAAATTCTGAAAACACAGAAAAGAATAAAGAAGACAATCTGTTCCCATTTCAGTTATATATTATTACATCCTTTCATTTTCCCCCCCAATAATGGGACTTAAGCCAGAGATATCAAGCGAGAACCTCTCCGTGGATTTAAAAGTTTGAGAACAGACCTAAATGACATTTTAAGTCTAACACTGGAGACAGCACCAGCAAAGAGAAAGTGAAGATATAGGAGCTTTGATTGAGGGTTCATTCAGGGCTTGATTGCCTCTGAGGGCATTTTCAACTTAGTGCATTTGAAATTTGGAAATAAGAAGAGCTGTTAGGTAAAACAAGAAATTCCTTCATCTGGTATTTTTTTGGAAAATATGTTCCATGAACAACCAGGGCTAAAGATGTTAATTAATATTCACTGCGAAACACATTTCCATGCTCAAAGGAGTTAAGAACACGGCTGGGCTGAATAAAACCAGATTTATCCACTTCAGAATTTCTTATACCATTTAATATGCTACTAGGCAGTGCCAGTCTCTGAGACAGGAAGTAGAGTACGTAGTATTTCTCAATTACTGACTGAGAAGGTGACTGTAGAAGGAGCTAGTTTCCAAAGTAGCTACTTTGGGAAATTCTGCCTTCTATCTGTTGGGAATGATGTTTTGCTCATGTTTCTAGAGATGTGGGAGGTAAGCATGCTGCAAAGGACAGTCATGAGACCCTGTAGCAGAGTCACCAAGATGACTTTGCCAAGCATAGAGTAGGGCTCCAGGGGTTCTCCATCAGGTGTTCAAGATCTATTACAAAGACCAGCTGGGAAAGCAATCTAGGGGCTTCTGCCCTGGAGGGAGCTAGAGAAAGGAGACAGTGGACCAGGCCTGAGTCAAAGAGGACCACGGAACTAAGGCAAAGCAGACACTGACCCAAGCCAACTCTGCTGGTGCCCGCGGCAAGGAGAAAACAAAGCAGACAGGCTAATCAGAGCCTCTGGGAAGGTGAATTGCTTCTGAGTTATCTCTTTGGGATTAGAAGCTACTTTTTGCAGTTGAAAGTATTCACAATGGAGCCTCCTTTCTTGGTTTTAAAGAAAGCATGTCTTCAGTTCAGTCGCTCAGTCATGTCCGACTCTTTGTGACCCCATGAATCGCAGCACGCCAGGCCTCCCTGTCCATCACCAACTCCCAGAGTTCACTCAGACTCACATCCATCGAGTCAGTGATGCCATCCAGCCATCTCATCCTCTGTCATCCCCTTCTCCTCCTGCCCCCAATCTCTCCCAGCATCAGAGTCTTTTCCAATAAGTCAACTCTTCGGACGAGGTGGCCAGAGTACTGGGGTTTCAGCTTCAGCGTCATTCCTTCCAAAGAAATCCCAGGGCTGATCTCCTTCAGAACGGACTGGTTGGATCTCCTTGCAGTCCAAGGGACTCTCAAGAGTCTTCTCCAACACCACAGTTCAAAAGCATCAATTCTTCGGTGCTCAGCTTGTCTTATTACCTTCTAAATTGGGCTATGAGGATCCAGTTCACCACCCTACAGAGGATTATGTTGATTTTAACTTTTACTTTCTCAAACACTGTAATACTCAGGTGGGAGATGAGGCACATTATGCAGTTTAGAGAGAGGTTACATAAATGAAGTCAAGAGTTAGCAACACGTATACTCTACTGATAGCATGTACAGAATAGATAACTAGTGGGAACCTACGGTGCAGCACAGGGCGCTCTGCTCAGTGCGCCCTGGTGAGCTGAGTGGGAAAGCAGTCCAGGGAGGAGATATATGTATATGTGCGACTGATTCATTCTGCAGTACAGTCGAAACTAACACAGCATTGTAAAGCAACTATACTCCAACAAAATTAATTTTAAAAAGAGTGTAGTGGTAACAAGCCAACATGTCCTCAAGAGCGTTGTAGCTATTATTTTATGAAAATACATTATCTGTGAAGATCATCAATGGGCTGGAAAATGGGCCTTGTGATTCCCATTCAGAGACGCTTGAAGTCAGGAGGAACCTTTACTGCAGAGAAACTGAAAGTAGAAGAAATGATATGGCTTTCAGAGTACGACAGATCTGGACTTTAATTCTGAGATTCCTGAATCTCTTTTGCCTTGCAGCCAGGCCATGTCTGGAGTCATGCTGTATACATATATGCGGCCATAAATATTAATAGCTACGAGATCCCAAGTCACTTTCCACATGCTCTATGCTGGCTCATTAGCAATATGATGTGAGCAGTTTATTGTTCTCTCAAAGCTTCCATTCCTCACCTGAAAAACTGGATTAGTGTTATTTTTTTAACCTCAGAGTTCAAATAGGGTAAATTTTAAATATACATGAAGTATCCAGCAAGGTTCTCAAGTATATACTGACAAAAACTACTCACTGAGCAAGTCATTGGCAGGCCAGCCATGTTTTGCCTTCTTTAGTGTTCAAGTTACAGGTTATCAATACTGACATCCTGTTTAAAATGGCAATAAAAGACCTTGATTATCAGTCACTCATGTTCCAGGGAAAAGCTATTTAATCTGAGATGGCTGTATAACTTCAGAACAATTATTTAACAGCTCTGCTATGTGTCATGTATCTTTTGAAATAATTTCATCCCATCCTAGAACAGAATCAATTTGGACTTTGGAAACCCGAGTAGGAGGTTCAGATTTTTGCAACTTTAGATCAAGCTCCTGAACGTTTCCAAGTCTGTGCTTCCTCATGCATAAAATGCCAATGATATTTGTCCAATCTATTTCACAGTAGTGTAGTGAGGAAAAACTTAGATAAAGTGTTTGGAAGTGCTAGGTAGGATGTAGCTTTAAGTTACCATAAGTGGAGGAAGAGAATTCACAGGTTTCTGCGGTGACAGGCTCCATAAAGATGTAGGCACCTCGCGTTAGAAAGAGATCAAGGTGTGCTAAGTCGTGTCTGACTCGTTGTGACCTCATGGACTGTAGCCCGCCAGGCTCCTTTGTCCATGGAATTCTCCCAGAAGGAGTAATGGGGTGGGTTGCCATTTCCTTCTCCAGGGGATCTTCCTGACCCAGGGATCGAACCTCAGTCTCCTAGCTTGGCAGGCAGATTCCTTCCTATTGCCACCTGGGAGGCCCCAAGAGATCGAGGTACTCATTCTAACTCTTTCTTCTTATGTTACCTTTGATGTGTAGTTTTACCTTTCCGTTCCCCATTTTATTATCTGGTAAACAGTTTGGTACTAAAGCTGAAACTCCAGTACTTTGGCCATTTCATGCGAAGTGCTGACTCATTGGAAAAGACTCTGATGCTGGGAGGGATAGGGGGCAGGAGGAGAAGGGGACGACTGAGGATGAGATGGCTGGATGGCGTCACTGACTCGATGGACGTGAGTCTGAGTGAACTCTGGGAGTTGGTGATGGACAGGGAGGGCTGGCGTGCTGCGATTCATGGGATCACAAAGAGTCAGACGTGACTGAGCGACTGAACTGAACTGAACTGAAACAATTTGGAGAAGTGGAAGGGAGGGAGATTTGACTAGGAATCTAAGATTTCTCAATGCTCCCCATTCTAAAAGTCCAAGAATAAACTTCTCTTTTCTGCTGCCATCTTAAGGGAGGAGTCAACATTTATAAATCTACTTGGCGGCACTTGTTGTGGAAAGATACCTGCCAGCAGCACATAGTTTGATAAACCAACTGTGTTTCTGTAAAATTACATCTTTTACATTTTCCTTCAGAGGAAACAAATACACAGGTTGGCCTCTTTCAAAAGAACTTTTGCCCACATTCTTGCTGGTCAGATACCAGGTGCCAAGAAGCAAGGGATCCTGTAAGAATTTCACTTTCGTGCTGCTGAGGACAAAGGGGTCATTTAAAAATTTCACAATCATGAACAGGCTCAACACTTAGTTTGAAGCACGGAGCCTGATTAATTGAGTTGTCACTTCCAACAGTTCTGAGCTTTGGCCTTTCCACTTGCCAGAAAGAAGGAAAAAAGAAAGCAACATTCCTGTACTTAATTTTCACAACCTTGAACCAACAGAATGTGACAAAGGCTGGCTATGTCTCAACCATGAGTTTCTTCTCCCTATAATACTTAACTTCACTGGTTCTTTTCAGTTGTCAAATGGAGGTAACGTGTAAAACTAAAATTTGAATGCACGAAACCACTTCTATACATATGCCCCAAACACAACACACACACACACACACACACACACACACACACTCTTGAGACAGATGCAAAGGCGCACAAACTTTCACAAATCACATATGCACAGCTTTTTGGAACAAGCATGTAGATCTTATTCTTTGTTAGTCTCTTTGGGGATTTTTAGGGGAGAGAGTTTTAGCTTCCATTATATGTTTGCATTCGTCTTCTTATTTCATATATAGCTATTAATATTTATAATTATGGAATGGCAGCTGGTGTCTAATGAGTGCTTACCATGTGCGAAACTTCGCATAAAACACTATTTCCACAAACTCTAGGAGATCAATATCATTGTTATTGTTTGAACTTTATAGATGAAGAAATCAAAGCCTAGGGACTACATCACTCACCTAAAGACACAGGGTTTAAACTGATTCTCAAATCAAAACATGTCTGATCCTTAATCCCAAGCTCTTGGCTATTCTTTTCTACTCCTTGTCGCACTAATGCCCAAATTTAGCAACTTGATCCATCAGAATCTTTTTAAAGCTAACAGATTTTGAAGCCCTAATCAGGCAGTAACTATTAAGCATTTATTGTGAATCTTGAATGGAGTAACCTCCTAGGTATGAAGCAAAGAGACAGTAGAATCCATTCTCAGTCTCAAAGAAGGAAGGGCCAGTATATTATGGGTTGAACTGTATGAAATAAAAGAGTATGACACACGTCCCTATGCTCACAAAAGCAATAATTTAATATTTAACCATCCCAGAGTTCTATCTCGCGTGCTCAGTTGCTCAGTTACGTCTGACTCTTTGTGACCCCATGGACTGTAGCCTGCCAGGCTTCTCTGTCCATGGGATTTCCCAGGCAAGATAATCAGAGTAGGTTGGATCTTTGTAACCCAGGTATCAAACCCTTGTCTCCTGCGTCTCCTGCCTTGGCAGGCAGATTCTTTACCACTGTGCCACCTGGGAAGCCAAGTTTTATCTTATATTCAGCCTTTTGTGAAACTTCTTTTGTCAAATGGTGTTAACATTTTGTCCAAGGCCCTGCCTGCTTCACTGGGCAGAGAGGACTGTCCGGCTCCCTAGCGGCTCCTCCCTGGGGAATTTTGATCCTGTGTCAGGGTCATTCCTGGAGGGGGAGGTGCAGTTCAACCCCAATTAAGGCAGTGCTGGGAGTGACAAGTGAATGAGCACTGGGCTACTCTGGCTCTGTTGCCCTTTCAGAAAGTAATCAAGTCAAATTATCTATGAGAAGAAGCTCGGCTCACGGTTATGGGGGCGTGCAAATGAAAACCAGATTCAGGCGGAGGTTGGCTTGAGAAAGCCCAGGAGCTTTATTTAAGGGAGAGAAAGAGAAAAGAAGTACATGCTCTCTCCCTATCCCAGACTCTCTTACTTCACTTCACTTCCTCTCTTGTTCCCTTCTCCCTGCCTCCGTTTGTTCCCTTCTCTGAAGGGAGAGTGTGGAGTGGGCTCTCAGGCGTGAATGTGCCTGGGTTCTGGGTGACCTTCCAGCATGATGGGAGGATAGGAAGGAGTAAGGGTAATTTGGTTTTGGTCTGACTGCACAGACTGCAGCTTTTGGTCCAGACTGAACGACTTCACTTTCACTTTTCACTGTCATGCATTGGAGAAGGAAATGGCAACCCACTCCACTGTTCTTGCCTGGAGAATCCCAGGGACAGGGGAGCCTGATGGGCTGCCGTCTATGGGGTCACACAGACTCAGACACGACTGAAGTGACTTAACAGCAGCAGCAGCAGCAGCAGCAGCAGCAGGTCACTGGTGGACCCTACAAAATACACATGAACTTTTCAGGCCACTGGTTCTTCAGACAATGTTACCCCCTGTCCCAGGGTATATTTGGCAATATCTGGATAACTTTTTGATTGTCACAACATTGAGGAGCTTTGCTACTGGCATCTATTGAACAGAGGCCAGGGATGCTCCTAAACATCCCACAATATGCAGGACCATCCCCCAAACATAGAATTATTTGGCCCAAAATGTCAGTAGTGCCCAGATTGAGAAAACTGCTTGACTAGGGACTGAATGGAGTCTAGAAATGAAGAATTGGGAGATCAAGGACCCTTCCCAGTTGTCCCTGTGGAATTCTCCTCTTCGCTGTGCACTTGGCCTCTCTTATGCCCTCATTTGAAACTGGAGGCTAAAGCCACATTAGAGCTGACCTCTCCACTGATGATCTCATCTCCATGGAGATAAAAGTGTGGTGATGCGCACTTACCTGTGGGCTCTCTCCCTGGGTTATAGTCCTTGTTCTTCCATTTACTCCCAAGAACCATAGTTCCCTCTCTGAACAGAACTAACTCCAAAGAAGTACCAGTCTGGTTGGGCACCCGCCACATCACCCTCTTCTCCTTCTCCTCCCCACACTTAGTTATGCGTCCAGGTGAAATCAGGAGGACTTTAAAGAGGAAAAGAAGCCCGAATATGGTAGTGTCTGGGGAGTGTGTGGATGGAAATGGAGAAATCCAATTGCTTGGTCTTAAGGTCACACACTACTTGGCCAGTGGGTCTCTCAATCCAGGCGTTGCTAGATAGCATGGTGATAGTGGGCTTTCCTGGTGGCTTGGATGGTAAAGAATCCATCTGCAGTGTGGGAGACAGAGGTTTGATCCCTGGGTTGGGAAGGTCCCCTGGAGAAGGGAATGGCAACCGACTCCAGTATTCTTGCTTGGAGAATCCCATGGACAGAGGAGCCTGACAGGCTACAGTCCGTGGGGGTCACAAAGAATCGGACATGACTGAGTGATTAACACTTTCACTTTCACCTGGTGAAAGTGAACAATGTTCACACCAGGTGATATGGGTCGGGGAGCTCAGCAGTGGGACAGAGGCAGTTAGCCTCGGGTTGGGGTCACCATAATGCCCCTTCTTGCTGGTGCACTGTATCTCCTGACTTAAGTCCATTCACGTGCCTGCCTTTCCTGGTGATCAGTCCCTCTGCATTCGTTCCACTCTCCCTAATAAAATTCATAGTCAACTTCTGTTCATACTCTGTGTATTCTAGGGAGGGGCTGCCCACCATTTCTACTTCTAATAGAACAGACGCACTTCAGCCGCGCTGGTTGTTTCTAAGCTCCACAAGGACAGAGAGAAGAAACTGTGGCTCTTTGGAGCCCACTCAGGGTTTGCAATGATGAAGCGAACTTAGAGGGAAGAAATGAAGGTGGGAGCCTGGGCTCTAAGGGAGAGGATTCTGCAGGGGGGCTGGAGCAACATCAACAAGCCTAGCGATCAAATGGCCAGTTACCCGAACTTGATCAGGTGTGTCTGGGAATGGACATTCCAATTCTTAGGGTCCGGCTGGCCTCACACAGAGCTGGGAAACACAGCATCTCACGCCAGACTTCATCAGGGGTCAGTGGGAGGAAGAACGCACAGCGTCACCTTAGAAAGATGTAATATTTGGTGCTAATTCTTACCTTCTTCCTTCTGTTCTTTTTTCCTTAGCTGGTACCCCTTCTCTCTCTCTCTCTCTCTCTTTCTCTCTCTCTCTCTCTCTCTCTCTCTCACATATACTGCAAAGCTCTAGTTCAAAGGGATTTTCCTTTACCATGGCAAAAATATCATTTCACGTTTCCAAAAATCTCAAATGAAGACGCTCAGAGGGTGGCTTGAGTCCTGACAGGTTCGAACAAAATGATTTTTGGATGCAGTGAATGTAACTCAATCAGAAGCATGTGGATTATATTTCTCTTAAAATCCACACCATTTTAAATGAAAGGAAGAGGCATTAGATCAAAGAGACGCTAAATTTTTTGTTCAGCCTCAGCCTCAAGACCGTGGGCCCGTTCTTCATCTCGCTTGTTTCGTCTTTACAGGGAAAAGGAGGTTCCGCCAGACAGTCTTGCGGAATGTCTCTGAGAGTCTGTGGCTTTCAGAGCCAGAATTCATCGTGTTCAGATACTCTTTCAGCCACTTTTATGGTGAGAACGGGGCTCACGACAGGCCCACAAGGTCCAGACCTGAGACTAAATGTGGTTGGTTGAATCACTCTCATTGGCCTTCGCTCGTCACAAAAACAGAAAGAAAAGTGAAAACAAATGAAACTCTCCAACACGCAAGCCATCTGGAAATGAACACTTGTTTCGCTTTGTTTTCAAGGAGGCAGCAATGATTAGGCAGTTGAGAAGAGCCCCCACAATTTCTGATGGAGCATCAGGAAATTGCATTGTTTTAAAGAGCTGAGTTATGCTTCATTGAATGAAAAGCACAAGGAGTTGAGGAATTTACACCACATACCACCCCGCAGCCTTGTGTGCAGTTAGCTGCTGTCGGCTGGCAGGGAATAGTGGCCTAAGTGATTGCAAACAGATGCTGGAAAAGTAACAGTGTGGTCAGAACAGAGGGGAGACTAATATATGAAAGTCCACTTTTATGGGGCCCCTCATATGGCCTTAGAAGATAAGAAGATGGTGCTCCACTTTGCTACAACTATTTTAGGCTGGTGGAGAACATGCTGCTCTGTTCACATGGGCTCTAGTAACAAATGTTAATAAAACTGCAAAAAAGTAGCTGGGGTAAGGGAAACATCAGTTGCAACTCTGGTTAATCAGCTACAATATCAACACTTCCTTCATCTATTGAAGAAATAGTTATGGAGTGCCTATATGTATTAGTTAAGCAGTGTGCTAAATGCTGGGGGTGTAACAGGAAATAAAGCAGAAGTGTTCCCTGCCCTCAAGGAACTTACAAAGAAGAATTACAAAACAAACCCTTAAGAGCATAATGCAAAGCTTTCCGATAGGTGCAAAAACAACCATCTCGCAAGTAACTGTCTTATGTAACCTCCCGCCAAACTACTGTTTGTTTGTTTTTTTAATTGTTGAATAAACGGATGCTCAGAGAGGTGAAAGAGTTGGTCAGCTTGTCAATATAATCCAAATTCTTTCAGATCCTTGCAACCTGACATGCTCTCACCCACAGCACAAACTTCAACTCTTCCAGGACTTCAGTTTCCTCATCTCCATAGTAAAGAGATGAAGATAATTGCTTAGAAAGTGTCTTCCAAACATAATGTTCTATTTGACTGCTAGCAAATTCCAGGGGCTCTTCTTCCATATTTGAACTTCTTAAAATTTTGTCTTTTTTTTTTTTTTGATCTCTTTTTCCTTTCCTAGGTCTCTTTCTTATTTCTCAGAACGCTCTTCACTCTTCTTCGCTGGATCATTTCCTCTGGCTCCTTGAAAATGCTGATGTTGTCCAAAATCTCATTTCGGGTATTCTACTTTTCTTTGGTGAGATAATCAGTCCTAATACTCCCACTAGTTGATGGCCCCAGGGTTTAAGTCCAGACACCGCCTCTATTCTAAACTCAAGACTGATGCTTATAACCACCACCACCACCCCCACCCGCCCCGAGAATCTGTCCATGTGCTGGAGCACAGGCACCTTACTCTTTGTGATGGGCATGATGGATTGGCACTCTGCTTCCATTTGAATTCGCTTCTAGTTTGCTTGTCCGTAGTTCAGAGGCTGGGACCCGTGTGCAGTATTTTCCTGGTTGTGAATACTGGGTGTCAGTAGAAGAAGTGAAAAGTGAAAGTTGCTCAGTCGCGTCCGGCTCTTTGCGGCCCCGTGGACTATACAGTGCGTGGAATTTTCTGGGCCAGAATACTGGAGTGGGTAGCCATTCCCTTCTCCAGGGGATCTTCCCGACCCAGGGACTGAACCCAGGTTTCCCGCGTTGCAGAACTTGCACACTCTTTGGAAGGTGGCAGAGAGGCAGGGATAGTTTGTGGCTGTTTTCTGAGGTCACTGCTGGTAGGCAGGCGATGTTGAGACATTTGGTTTAGTTTTGTTTGTTTGTTTCTGCAGTAGCACTGAAGTAAATGACTTCATAGATGTTGACACAGGCATTTTAGGGGAACTACTTAGGCTAAACATACGCATTTCAGAAATTCTACTCCTCTGTACACACTCAAAACAAATGCATATGGTTGTTTATCAAAAGTATGAGCTAGCAGGTTCATAGCAACACCATCTATACTGATTTCAAAAAGGAAGCCACCAATTGCTCATCAACAGCAGAATTGAGAGATAAATTATGGTACATTCATAGGATGGGATATGAACAGCAATTAGAATAAATGATCTTCAACTACACACAGCTATGTAAAGGAATATCACCAGTTTGTCCCATTTGTAAAAGGAGGCTTCTTGCCTGGAAAATCACATGGATGGAGAAGCCTCGTAGGCTATCGTCCGTGGGGTCGCAAAGAGTCGGACACAACTGAGTAACTTCACTTTCACTTTAATGATAAGGTCTATCTTGTAAGAGATTAACACTAAGAATGCATTTAAAGATGTAAAACACCCAGTAAGGTACTTGAAGTATAGTAAGAATTATAGTAGATTTTAGCTATGTGGTTATTACCTCTGATTATCAGAGAGTTCAGGAATGGGGAACAGTGTAAGTCAGTATTGAAGGAAACAGGATTTGGAAAGCTAAGTTCAAAAATCTTCAAGGAAGGCTGGACAGCTGCTGGAGAGTCAGGCAACACTTAGGAAGGCACCAGCTGTTGAAAGTAGAGGATGTGAAAGGCTAAGGATGTGAGTAGTGCAGAGAGATTAATTTTACCAGTTCCACAGTTTCCCCAGGACTAGTCTAGGGAAATAAATTGCTGAAGGTCTAAGGTTCCTTCGGAAGTATGTTCATACAAAAACAGTTCTTTGATGACTTTCTTCAAGTGTGAGGTTGAATGATGTGATAGAGGTTAGGTTCTCAAATGGAGTGGTTTCTCCTGGCTTTATTCCTTGGCTCTGCTCTTGGAATCAGTTCTTCCCTCTACCACTCTCTCCACCTACATGCAGGATACCACCCACTCTTGCTTTTTGAAGGAATTTGCTCCCCAAATTAACAGCCTACATTTTTCCTCTCGTCTGAATTATTTTTTCCATCAACACACAACCTTTATAGTTTCCATCTCAAAAACAAAAATAAGACATCCTCACTCTACTCCTAAAGTGAAGTGAGTGAAGTCACTCAGTCGTGTCTGACTCTTAGTGACCCCATGGACTGCAGCCCACCAGGTTCCTCCATCCATGGGATTTTCCAGGCAAGAGTACTGGAGTGGGGTGCCTAGTCAAGCCTAAAACCCCATCCTGCTTCATTTCTCTCCCTACTTCACACCAAAAATCTTCAGATGATTTGTTCCTACTTATTCCCACCATTTCCTTAAAATATCTCCACCCATTAACCTGTTCTAATCAAGGTTTTTTCCCACAACTGTATTGAAACTGTTTTTGTCAAGGTCGCTAAAGACACTCATCACATCAAATCCAATGATCAATTCTCTCTCTTCCTCTTTCTTGATTTTTATACAGCATTTGACATGGGACCACCTAGCCTTAAAGAATTACTTTCATTTGACTTCAGAAACACACTACTTCCCTAGATTTATTCCTAGACAGTTATCCACCTCTTTCTGATTTTACTTTTCTGGCTTCTCATTGCTGGACTGCTCCAGATCAGTCTCCAGTTCCATTGTTCTTTATATGCATTTTCTCTTTCCCTCCACAGCCTGACTTTTAAACCCATCTCTATGGTGATGGATCCCAGAATGACATTTCTAGCCCTAAGTACGCTCATGAATTCAGAGTTGAAAATTTAATCACCTCCTTGACATCTCCATTAGGCTGTCCAATAGCCATATCAAACCAATCTAATAAAAACAAATTTTTCTTTTTTTTTTCCTCTTAAACTTGTTTTTTGCACTATGGTTTCCAAATCAAGAAATATTAACTTCATCCTCTCTCTGTGTGGACGTGCTCTGCGTCCAACTCTTTGTGGCCCCACTAGGCTCCTCTGTCCATGGAATTCCCCAGGCCAGAATACTGGTGTGGATTGCCATTTCCTCTTCCAGGGGATCGTCCTGACCCAGGGACTGAACCTGCATCTCCTGTGTCTCTTGCATTACAGGCAGATTCTTTACTGCTGAGCCTCCAGGGAAGCCCCATTCTCCCTGCGATTCAGGCCAACAACTTTCTCTGATTCTCTGAATCTGATCCATCAGCAAGTGCTGTCAGCTCTCCCTTCGGAGTGTGTGATGTCTCCAACAACTTAGCACCTCTAAGATCTTGGTCCAGGTTGCTCTGTCTCAGCTAGCTCTCTCTGGCCTACCTGATTCTGCTAGTGATTACCTACAGACCTTTCTACACGCAGCAGACACAGCTACTTTTTGAAAAATACTCATAAAAACAAACAAAACAAAATGAGTATGATACATGTTTCTTTCTGTCATAAAATTCTTTAGCGGCTTCCCTTTATGCCTTAAAGGCAAATTCCTCACCAGGGCGTAGAAGACGCTATATGACCTGTCCATCACCTGTTACCTCCTACAAGTTTTTTTCCCCTTTTAAATGTTTTAGCAACAATAGGCTTCTGGATTTTCTTGAATACACCAAATCTATGCCCACCTTGCAGCCTTTATACTTTTGCTGTTCTGTCTGGTATATTCAGACCTAGTCATTGCACAGCTACATTCTTCTCTGTAGCGGATTTTCCACAGGATTCCCTCTAGAGCCCTTTCTTGACCTTATTTAACATCTCCTCCACTCCTGATATTCTGTTCCTCTTTTCCCCATTATCTGGATTTTATTAACTTTGTACATATTTACCTCTCTTCGTACATTCTTTGTACCCGGTCAGTATGCATCATTATCTCAAATTATAATGTGTTTTTAATGGACTGTTGTCTTCTTTAGAACATAAAATCCACCATCTCTAAGGATGAGCAGAGAAAAAAAAAAAAAAGAAAACTCTGAAGGCATAATGCAATTTAAAAGATTCAGATCTATCCATGGAGCGAGAGCAAGTATCTTCCATGTAATAACTCCTCAGTTATTAGGAAAACAAATTTAAGTTCCCATTCAGATTGGAAAGAAACATTCTGCCAATTAGACTATGGCAAGATGGAGGAGAGAAAAGAAAGCTGTTTGGAGAAAACACTATCTATCATCATCAACTCTTTTTTTTTCTCTTTAACTTTATAGCTTATTACCAGATATTGAATATAGTTCTCTATGTTATATGCTATACAGTATTTGTATATGCCATACAGTTTGGTATTTTCCAGGTGGCGCTTGGTAAAAAATCTGCCTGGAGACTCGGGAGATGAGAATTGATCCCTGGCTCAGGAAGATCCCCTAGAAAAGGCACTGGCTATCCACTCCAGTATTCTTGCCTGGAGAATTGCATAGACAGAGGAGCTTGGCGGGCAACAGTCCATGAGATGGCAGAGAGTCAGAGACAACTGTGCGTGCATGGACGCAGGACCTTGTTTTTTTAATCTGTGTTATCTAGTTTATATCAGCTAGTGATATTTGGCATCAACTCTTCTTTTAGTTAGACCCCATGATCTGAGCTTAGCAATCGGGTGGAAATCACAAGATGGGAGAAATGAAACAAGGAATGCCTCTCTTATTCCAAGCAAGCTCAGGTGTGATAAATCACATGCTGCTTGGCAGTAGGTCCCATTAGATCTCGCCTGGGCACAGGCTTCTGGGGCTTGGACAGGGTCCAGTGGCAACCCACGAGCACCACAAACCTCCCAGGCTGTGCTGTTTGCTTGAGCGCAAAGCTGTTTGCTAGAGAACAGGAAGGTGTTTGAAATGGCTGAGTTGTCTGGGGGCTGAACTGGCTGATACTCAGGAAATCTGGGGAGAAAGATGAGAAAGACTAGCAGGAGGACATATGCATGTACTGCCTGAAGGGAGAAAAAGGACGGAGAACCGGACGCGCTCTGATCCCTCTAGGTAAAACCCTATTTGCAAGACATGCATGCGTTTCAGAGTTTACTGGGCATAGCCGAGTGGAGTATTGGGTTACACCTACTGGTCATCCTCTGCTGTCTAGACTGGGAGAGCACAGATGAGAGACCTGGGAATAAGATAAGGGATGTGGGGTCAAGGGAGGAGAAATAAAGACTTGATTATTCTGTGTCTCCAAGTTACTCCTTTCTGCTCTAAGTTGTGCAGCAACGAATCTGTTACACCTTATCCAACGGAGTGCATATTTATCAAACCGAGGGTGTTGTTCTGAATATTATCCGAGGGCAAATCAAGGCAAATCATCCCTGAAAAAAGGTTTGTGGTAGAGGGAAGGGGGTCTTTTCCAACACTCCTGCATCCTTTCTTTTCCTTAAGCTTCAAATGGATGTTAAATCTGGCCTCATATAAATGGGAGGAACAGATGTGGAAGCTTCGCTGCTTGGATTACATTCCCTGCTCCTGCACGTGTTAGTTTCCCTCTCTCAGACGGCTTACTTAACCCTTCTGTACCTCAGTCTCCTCATATGTAAAGTGTAAGAATTCATTTTGTTAGTAAGTATAAGTTCTTGGAACAAATACTGGCACATAGTAAGCACTGTGAGAAGGTTCCCTTGGAGGAGGGCATGGCAACCCACTCCAATATTCTTGCCTGGAGAATCCCATGGACAGAGGAGCCTGGTGGGCTACACAGTCCAGGGGGTTGGAAAGAGCTGGACATGACTGAAGTGGCTTAGCGTGCATGCAGGCTAAGCAGTGTAACGTGTTCTCTCTGATAGTCATGCTCCCCATCCCTGCCAAAATCAAATCAAACCTGGTCCCAAGGCCCCAGTCACCAAGGTCCTTAAGATATCAATGCAAATCATTTTGGTGGCTCCTTTTTCTTTTCACAATGGTACGAAGGCTCGAGGATTATGCAGTCCAAGTGAAGGTGAGCAGAAGCACATGGTTGTTAATCCATGCTCATCCCAGTCATCACCTTTCTGCCACACGATGCCCTTGTGAAGCAGTCAGGGTTCTTCAAGATCACTGGGTACACAGAGATCCCAGTCATAATCAAGTTCTTTACATGGGTTCTTAACAGGCTGTCAAGAACGTGACGCTCAGTGCCCAGACTCTCCAAACTCCAGGGAACCGTCTACAAACCGGGGTCCTGACACCTCCAGGAGGTGTGCAAGGGAAGCACAGGGGTTCGCCACCTTGCATTCCACAGCCTGATTGCCCCAATAAGTAGAACACCACCTCTGACAAGTCCTCCCTTCCGCCAATAGCACAAGTTGATATCCCTTTCCTTTTCGGAACGTCCATCCCAGTCCTCTTCATTAAGTCTAGGATCAAAGTGATAAGGTTCTGTTAACAACCCCATGGGTCTGTGGGAAGCACAGACTTCCGCAACACAAAATCACCCTGCTGGGGCTTCGCTAATGGCTCAGGGGTAAAGAGTCCGCCTGCCCATGTGGGAGACATGGGTTTGATCCTGATCCAGGAAGATCCCACATGCCTTGGAGCAACTAAGCCCGTGTGCCATAACTATTGAACCTGTGCTCTGGAGCCTGGGAACTGAGATCACTGAAGCCCGCGCCCTAGAGCCCATGCTGCACGGCGAGAGAAACCGTCACAGTGAGAAGCCTGGAAAGTGGAAAGTGGAAAGTGGCCCCTGCTCGCTGCAACGAGAGAAAGCCCGAGCAACAACAGCCAAAACCAACCAAATAAATAAAAGTATTACTTTTTTAAAGTTACCCTCTTAAGATATTTTTGCCTTTGCCATTAGACATGGCAGAAAGAAAAAAGCCACTACTTACCAATTCTAAATCACTAAAAGTGGGGAAATTAAATCTTATGTTACTCCTGATGATGTAGTCAAATGTAAACAGAAACACCTTTGAAGTATTAATGACAAAAATATAGTTTGGGTGTTTGGGGTGGGCTGGGATGTGGAGATGATGGAAACACAGCCCTTTCCTTTGCAGAATGTAGCTGCTGCTGCTTTTTTTTTTTTTTAATTGGAGTGTAATTGCTTTGCAACGTTATGTTAGTTTCTGCTGTGTAACAATGTGAATCACCAGTATGTATGCACATGCCCACTCCCTCTTGGATCCCCTGCCCCCATCCCACCCCTCTAGGCCATCGCAGAGCA
Organism: Capricornis sumatraensis; assembly: GCF_032405125.1. Taxonomy (NCBI): domain Eukaryota; kingdom Metazoa; phylum Chordata; class Mammalia; order Artiodactyla; family Bovidae; genus Capricornis; species Capricornis sumatraensis. The sequence continues at coordinate 19,335,421 of NC_091076.1, forward strand.
CTGAGCTGAGCACCCTGTGCTAGGCTGCAGGTTCCTACTGACTATTAATATCTCTCACACGTGGTAGCGTATAAGTCAAACCTGGTCTCCCAATTCATCCCACTCTCTCCTTCCCCTCTGTTTCCACACGTCTGTTCTCTACATCTGCATCTCTATTCCTGCCCTGGAAATAAGTTCATCTGTACCGTTTTTATAGATTCCACATGTATGCATTAATATACGGTATTTATTTTTCTCTTTCTGACTTACTTCACTCTGTATGACAGACTCTAGGTCCATCCACCCGGCCAAGAGGCACGTGAAACAATGTACGACATCACTCATTGTTACAGAAATGCAAATCAAAACTACAGTGAGGTATCACCTGTTGTAACTGGTACACCAGTCAGAACAGCCATCATCAGAAAATCTACAAACAATAAGTGCTAGAGAGGGTCTGGAGAAAAGGGAACCCTCTAGCACCGTTGGTGGAAAGGCAATTTGATACAGCCACCAGGGAGAACCGTATGGAGGTTCCTCAAAAAAGCTAAAAATAGAACTACCATATGACCCAGCAATCCCACTCCTGGGCATATACCCTGAGAAAATCAGAATATAGCCTCTTGTTGGGATGTCACAAGCTTTAAACTCAGCAGGAATGCTTTAGTATAATGCCATGCAAATACAGAACAATTCTGGCAGGCCACTGTGAGCCACGTTTATAAATCATATATCTATTCATCACCTGCTCTGTACTGTAGCCGAGTACATAGGGAAGGGATAATAAGATGATAGTGATTATCTCTGTGTTGTCGGCTTAAATCTGGTTAGCATATTTTCCATTCTAAACTGCTAGACTCATCCGCACTCAGGGAAATAAAGTCATGAAGATTTTGTTTATGTGTTCTTGGTCAGCCACATGACCTGCATTTGGATCACAGACTTTGAAAATATAATGAAAGCCATGGGCTTCCTTCTCCCACAAAAAGCAACGTGTGTGTGTTTAATTGCTCAGTTATGTCTGACTCTTTGCACCCCATGGTCTGTAAGCCGCCAGGCTCCTCCATCCATGGGATTCTCCGGGCAAGAATACTGGAGTGGGTTGCCATTTTCTGTTTTACTCCCTAGACTGACACTTTTGATCAGATCTGTGGCCAACAAGATTGTCTCATACTTCAGTGGTTTCTCCCTGCTCTTGGTATTCATCCCCAGAGTCTGTATTAATAGAAACTAATGCTCTGAGAACAAAGCTCCACACAAAAAAATAGACAGGTGTCTACATTTAATCGGAAATTCACTAAACTGCAGCTGAGGAAATTATGTGAAAACCCAGGTGAGGGAGTTACCATCAGTCAGAGCTAGGAACACCAAGTAACCCTAGAAGAATTTTATTTGCATCTGAATACAGTCTCCATCTGTAAGGAGCCCACTGCTTTGCTTCCAGGCTATTGTGAACTTTTTGCTGGGAAAGTCTGCTTTGAATTAGGGATAGAAACACACATACCTCCTCTCCTGACACCTGCCCAGGATCCACTGAGAAGATTCCTGAAAAAGAGGTCTGGACAAAACCTTTTAGGCTTTGTTGCTATGGTACACTGGCCTTTCCTCTCTGGTGCAGATGTGGGAAAGGAAATACAAGGAAGTTGAAGAAGATTTAGTTTAAATAGAATTGGCTTGATGCCAAATGGCTTAATTTTTGCATAAGCAAGTCCCAAATCAGATCTAAAACATAATCACTGCTAGAGTTGTAAGCCTTCCTTCTAGCTATCGGATTCCGCTAATTATACTCCAAAGTGTGACAGAGATTTGCTTTGTTTTTTTGAATCAAAGCACCAGTCTTTCCTAAAATCGGTGCCAACTTATAACCATTTTCATATCCTTCGAATGAGTCAAGGAAGTTTCTCTCCAAAGGCAGTGTAGTCGAGCGGTTATGAGCATGGCCTTTGGGTCAGATTAAAATCTGAGTAAATAAAAACACTCTGCTGACTTTGAGTCAATTACTTGCTGCCCACTGCTTCACAAGCTTGGACCCGAAGTGTTTTCTAAGGGCTAGATGCTCTAATGAATAAAGAAGTGCTTGGTATGCAGCCGAGTGCATAAGGAAGGGTTAATAAGATGATAGTGATTATCTCTGTGTTGTTGGCTTAAATCTGGTTAGCATATTTTCCATTCTAAACTGCTAGACTCATCCGCACTCAGGGAAATAAAGTCATGAAGATTTTGTTTATGTGTTCTTGGTCAGCCACATGACCTGCATTTGGATCACAGACTTTGAAAATATAATGAAAGCCATGGGCTTCCTTCTCCCACAAAAAGCAACGTGTGTGTGTTTAATTGCTCAGTTATGTCTGACTCTTTGCACCCCATGGTCTGTAGGCCGCCAGGCTCCTCCATCCATGGGATTCTCCGGGCAAGAATACTGGAGTGGGTTGCCATTTTCTACTCCAGGAGATCTTCCAGACCCAGGGATCGAACCCACGTCTCCTGCACTGCAGGCGGATTCTTTACTGCTGAGCCACAGGGGAAGCCCTAAAAAAGCAATACGTGTTTTGAAAACAGCACCAAGATACGCCAACAGTCATAGCAGCTTTATTCACAATATCGAAAAGGAGGAAACAAGCTAACTATCCACCTATGGAGAAATGGATAAACAAACATAATATATACATACAATGAAAAGAAAATGCACTCCTTTAAAAGGAATGAAATTCTGACACGCTACAGCAGAGATGAACCCTGAAGACATTATGCTAAGTGAAATAAGCCAGAAACCAAAGAACAGATATATGATTCTCCTTACTTGAAGTACTTGGAGGAGGAAATGGCAGCCCACTCCAGTATTCTTGCTTGGAGAATCCCATGGACAGAGGAGCCTGGCAGGCCATGGTCCATAGGGTTGTAGAGAGCTGGACACGACTGAAGCAACTTAGCACTTGAAGTACCTAGAGTAGGCAAATTCATAGAGACTGAAGGGGAATGGCGGTTGCCGTGGGAGGAGGAGAGAATTCTGTTATTGTTTAATGGGTAGAGACTTTCAGCAGAAGATGATGAAAATCTTCTGGAGAAGGATGGTGGTGATGCTTGCATGACAATATGAACGTGCTGTTAATATGCCATTGATTTGTACACTTAAAAATGGTTAAAATGGTCAATTCCATACTATTTATATTTTTCTGCAACTGAAAATAAGGTATGAGGGAACACTGGTTTAGTAAATCTAGAGCAAGGCTTAAATACTTTGTAAGCAGCTTTGTGTTTGACTCTTGCAACCCCATGGCCTGTTGGTAGCCCACCAGGCTCCTGTGTCCATGGCATTCTCCAGTCAAGAATATTGGAGTGGGTTGCCATTTCCTCCTCCAAGGGATCTTCCTGACTCAGGGATCGAACTCAGATCTCCTGCATTACAGGTGATCTCCTGCATTGTAGATGGATTCTTTACCGACTGAGGCACCAGGGAAGTCATTATTTACACACATACCATAAAATTCACCCCCTTTAAGAGAGCAATTAGTGGTTTCAGTAAATTTATACAGTCATACAACCATTACCATAATCCAATTTTAGGATATTTCATCACTTGAAAATCTTACCTTGTGCACTCTAGCTTTGTCTGTTGTACAAATTTCATAAAAAATAAATCACACAATATACAATATTTGTGTCTGGTTGTCTTAATTTAGGATTATGTCTCTGAGGTTTATGCACACTGGTGTATGTATCAGGATTTTATTTCTTTTTGTTGCCTAGTACTATTCCATTGTGTGGACTTATCAAAAATTGCTTATTCATTTACCAGTTGATGGACAATGGGGTTCTTTTCTGGTTTGGGCTATTAGGAATAATGCTGCTGGGAACATTTGTGAACAAATCTTCACTTGGACATAAGATTCTATTTCTCTTGTGTAGATACCTAGAGTACAATTGCTGAGTTATAAGTTAACTATGTTTAACTGTTCATGAAACTGTCAAATAGTTTTCCCAATGATCTGTACCATTTTACATTCCCCCCAGCAATGGATGCAAATTCTTGCCTTTGATGTTGTTTCATTTTACGGTTTTCATTCCATTTCAGATTCCACTGGTGTCTGATGAACATCTGTGTTTGTGGACAGAAAAAGTACATTGAAACCACTTGATCATGTATTTAGTTGTTAAAAATTTTGTGGTCTGTGTGTAACCATTGATAAAGAAATTCTTACTGCCCTCACAGTCCTTTTCTCAAAAATATAACAGAAATTTTGTATGCAATCCTTCAAGTTTTTTCTTACTTTGCTCTTTTAACCTCTCTCTTATCCGAGATCCCAGGGCTCTGTAAGTCTGGGTTACACCAACTCATAAGGAAGTGTTTAATAGCTAACGTGCTACTTTTTCAAGATTATCTCAATTTCCAAGAATAATTGTAGACTGGGGAAGAACGTGTCTTGTTTCGAATTCTGGCTTCACCACTAACCATCCTTATGTCTTAAGGGACATTATTTAACCTCTCTATGTGACATATTTTTTAACATAAAGTGGAGATAATAATAGTATTTGCCTCACAGAGTTGTCATGAGAATTGAAAAGGAAAACATATGTAAAACATTCAGAACAGTGTCTTATATGTTATACACACACTTCATCAGAGGCATACCTCACAGATGTCACAGGTTTGGTCCCAGAACATCACAATAAAGCAAATCACATGGATTTTTTTGGTTCCCCAGTGCATATACAAGTTAATATTTACAATATTGTGTAGTCTATCAAGGGCGTCTCAAAAATTTGTATGTTCATTAAAAATTCTTTACTGCTAAAAATGTTAACCATCATCTGAGCCTTCATTGAGTCATACTCTTTCTACTGGTGGAGGGTCTTGCCTCCATGCTGATGGCTGGTGGCTGATCAGGGTAGTGGTTGCTGAAGGCTGGGGTGACTGTGGCAATTTCTTAAAAGAGACAACAATGAAGTTTGCTACATTGATTGACTTCTGCCTTTACAAATGACTTCTCTGTAGCTTGCAGTACTATTTGAGAGCATTTTACTACTTTGGCCACCTCATGCGAAGAGTTGACTCATTGGACACGACTCTGATGCTGGGAGGGATTGGGGGCAGGAGGAGAAGGGGACGACAGAGGATGAGATGGCTGGATGGCATCACTGACTCGATGGACGTGAGTCTGGGTGAACTCCGGGAGTTGGTGATGGGCAGGGAGGCCTGGCGTGCTGCGATTCATGGGGTCGCAAAGAGTCGGACACAACTGAGCGACTGAACTGAACTGAGCTACCTACAGTAGAATGTCTTTTAAAATTGGAGTCAGTCCTCTCGAAGTCTGCCTCGGCTTTATCTACTGTTTATATAATATTCTAAATTCTTTATTGTCACTTCAACAATCTTCACAGTATCTTCACCAGGAGTATATTCCATCTCAGGAGACTGCTTTCTTTGCTCATACAAGAAATAACTCTGTGTCCGTGAACATTTTATCATAAAATTACAGCAATTCAGTCACACCTTCAGGCTCCAATTCTAATTCTAGTTCTATCGATATTTCCACCACATTCTTCAGTTACTTCCTCCACTGAAATAATGAACCCCTCAAAGTCATTCACGAAGGTAGGAATCAACTTCTTCCAAAGTCTTGTTAATGTTGACATTTTGACCTCTTTTCATGAATCACAAATGTTCTTAATGGCATCTAGAATAATGAATATCAAAATGCAAGATTTTTGTATTTCTTTAATTCTTTAGTTTCCTCACCCTGCTTTTGCTTTTCAGTCACAAAGTTGTGCACAACTCTTTGCAACCCCATGGATTGCAGCATGCCAGGCTTCCCTGTCCTGTGCCATTACCCAGAGTTTACCCAAACTCATGTCCATTAAGTTGATGATGCCATCCAGCCATCTCATACTCTGTTGCCTCTTTCTCCTCGTGCCTTCAATCTTTTCTGGCATCAGGGTCTTTTCCAATGAATTGGCTCTTTGCTTTGGGTGGCTGAAGTATTTGGAGCTTCAACTTCAGCATCAGTCCTTCCAATGAATATTCAGGGTTGATTTTCTTTAAGATTGACTGGGTACATAACAGTACACATAAGAAATAAACACAGAGAAGGGAGTATATATAGTTACCATTTATGAAGCACTTAAAAATTGCCAGACTCTCTTTTAAATCTTCTACCTGGAGTAGGTCATATATTCTTCACAACAGTCTGAGATAAGGCAGTTTTGTTATCTCTATTTTACAGATGAGGAATCTGAAGTTAGGTAGTAATACAGTGAAACCTGAGCACAGGGGCCTATGTTCTTATAACCACAATATCATTGATGCATCTTGAATGAATTGATCTCTGGCAACCTTGGGAAAATTCAGTCACTCTGTCTGAGGTCCCTCAAATATAACTTTCCCATTACTTTATTAGAAATGCGTTCTGCTGAAGGGCAATTGTTAATTTACATGGCATGCTGTTTTGTTTTGTTTTTTAATTCCTGGTGCCTTGGGTATAATGTAAAAAAAAAAAAAAAAAATCTTCACGACTCAGATAATCAGGATGGTGTTATCACTCACCTAGAGCCAGACATCCTGGAACGTGAAGTCAAGTGGGCCTTAGGAAGCATCACTACGAACAAAGCTAGTGGAGGTGATGGAATGCAAGTTGAGCTATTTCAAATCCTGAAAGATGATGCTATGAAAGTAATGCACTCAATATGCCAGCAAATTTGGACAACTCAGCAGTGGCCACAGGACTGGAAAAGGTCAGTTTTCATTCCAGTCCCAAAGAAAGGCAATGCCAAAAAATGCTCAAACTACTGCACAATTGCACTCATCTCACATGCTAGGAAAGTGATGCTTAAAATTCTCTAAGCTAGGCTTTAGCAATACATGAACTGTGAACTTTCAGATGTTCAAGCTGGTTTTAGAAAAGACAGAGGAACCAGAGATCAAATTGCCAACATCCACTGGATCATTGAAAAAGCACGAGGTTTCCAGAAAAATATCTATTTCTGCTTTATTGACTATGCCAAAGCCTTTGACTGTGTGGATCACAATAAACTGTGGAAAATTCTGAAAGAGATGGGAATACCAGACCACCTGACCTGCCTCTTGAGAAATCTGTATACAGGTCAGGAAGCAAAAGTTAGAACTGGACATGGAACAACAGACTGGTTCCAAATAGGAAAAGGAGTACATCAAGGCTGTATATTGTCATCCTGCTTATTTAACTTATATGCAGAGTACGTCATGAGAAATGCTGGACTGGAAGAAACACAAGATGGAATCAAGATTGCCGGGAGAAGTATCAATAACCTCAGATATGCAGATGACACCACCCTTATGGCAGAAAGTGAAGAAGAACTAAAGAGCCTCTTGATGTAAGTGAAAGAGGAGAGTGAAAAAGTTGGCTTAAAGCTCAACATTCAGAAAACGAAGATCATGGCATCTGGTCCCATCACTTCATGGGAAATAGATGGGGAAACAGTGGAAACAGTGTCAGACTTTATTTTTCTGGGCTCCAAAATCACCGCAGATAGTGACTGCAGCCATGAAATTAAAAGACGCTTACTCCTTGGAAGGAAAGTTATGACCAGCCTAGACAGCATATGAAAAAGCAGAGACATTACTTTGTCAATAAAGGTCCATCTAGTCAAGGCTAAGGTTTTTCCAGTGGTCATGTATGGATGTGAGAGTTGGATTGTGAGGAAAGCTGAGCACCAAAGAATTGATGCTTTTGAAGTGTGGTGTTGGAGAAGACTCTTGAGAGTCCCTTGGACTGCAAGAAGATCCAACCTGTCCATCCTAAAGGAGATCACTCCTGGGTGTTCCTTGAAAGGACTGATATTGAAACTGAAACTCCAGTACTTTGGCCACCTGATGCGAAGAGCTGACTCATTGGAAAAGACCCTGATGCTGGGAGGGATTGGGGGCAGGAGAAGAAGGGGACGACAGAAGATGAGGTGGCGGATGGCATCACGGACTCCATGGACGTGAGTTTGGGTGGGCTCTGGGAGTTGGTGATGGACAGGGAGGCCTGGCGTGCTGTGGTTCATGGGGTCACAAAGAGTCAGACACAGCTGAGTGACTGAACTGTGCTGGGTGTAATGAGAAATCAATATATATTAGCTGGTTAAAAGATAAAAATAATGATGTCCTGTCTCTTTTTGGCTGTGCCACACACAGACTGTGGGATCTTAGCTCCCAGACTAGGGTTTGAATCTATAACTGCTGCATTGGACATGTGGAGTCTTAACCACTGGACCAGCAGGCAAGTCCTCATAATGATATTCTCTTTATCTCTGTCTTGCTTTGTGTGTCTTTGTCACTGAGCTTATTTCTTAATCACTGGTCTGTCCCTTTTCCTGAAATTTGTTAGTCGTAGAAATACATACACATACATACATTTTTGTTTATTTAACAATGAAAAACATTCCATCTCTATGAGGCTGGCATATTCTTGTTTTAATAAGCTCTCTCATCACCATCACCCTAATCTGATTTGACTGGTGTATTTGGGGCATAAAAAAGGTTTAAGCTGACATTCTCAAATTATATTTGGCAGAATATAACGTGTTTCCCCTCTCTCAGCACCAACTATACCAAAAAATACCTGATCAAGTTTCTAAAATAATACAAAGGTTTAAAAAATGATGTAGTAGAGGTCTCGGCTTGAGCCTGAGCCAAACCCACCCCTGGGACTCAGGTATGTTTGGATTTGATTGACAATTAGGGAGACAAGCAGAGTCCTGGCGTCTAGTTGAATGATGGGAAAAGGGCCTATAGGATGAAGTGAAATATCGAGAGGATTGTCTGAGTTCCCTGGACTAGCATTAGTGGTTCCTGGTTGAACCCTGTAGTCGACAAAGATAATCAAGCTGTCTGCACGTTGTCATGGTTCCCTGCAGGCTCTCAAGTAGGAGTCCCCAGCCTTTTTGGTACCAGGAACCAGTTTCAAAGAAGACCATCTTTCCGTGGATGGGGGATGCTTTCAGGGTGATTCAAGCACATTACATTTATTTTGCACTTTATTTCTATTATTTTTACAACAGCTCAACCTCAGATCCTCGGGCATTAGATCTGGAGGTTGGAGACCCTTGCTGTAGAACGCAGCTGAGTTCTGCATCAAAGCCCTGGTGATACAGTCAGGGAGAGGAACCTGTGCTGACATGCAACGTAACGCAACATAAGCTTGATGAAGTAAGAGCTCTCCTCTGGCATCAGGAGGGCTTACAGTTTCTTACATGACAGATGCTCTGGGGGGTGGGCACTGAAGCGGGGACAAGACGATGGCACCCTGGACTGGCTTATCAGGAAGCAAACAGTGAAGAGGGGACTGAGGAAGGAGACAAGAGGAAGAACCTCGCTGATGTCACACAACCATCGTAGCCCAGGGGTTTGTTTGCAAGCACTGGTGACAACCGTTCAAGTCGTTCCCAGGAACGACTAGATTTGATTTTGAAGGTTTTCGGAGATTTGTGAGAGCAGGTGGGAGATGGAATTTGTAAACTGATCGATTCTGTGCTAATTATAATCGCAGTTGGCAAAGCCTGTAGAGATATCCATTATATTGTTTTATGTCTGTAAATTCAGATTCTGATCAATCAGTAGATAAATGGTTAATTTTCTCCCTCATCTAAATTTTTTCACTTTTATTTTTACTTTTTCCACTTACAGTTTTATTTTTTCCACTTATAGTTTTATTTTTTCAGTTATACTTTTATTTTTCTTCCTTAGATGTTTTAAATGGGTATTTGGAAATGGGCTTCCCTGGTGGCTCAGATGGTAAAAAGAATCTGCCAGCAATGCAGGAGACCCAGGTTCAATCCCTGGGTCAGGAAGATCCCCTGGAGAAGGGAATAGCTACCCACTCCAGTATTCTTGCCTGGAGAATTCCATGGACAGGTGAGCCTGGCAGGCTACAGTCTATGGGGTTGCAAAGAGTTGGACAGGACTGAGTGACTAACACTTTCACTTTCATCCATTTATTCAGGAAATATCTTTCAGAATCTATGAAATATAATGAGTAATTTATAGGGCACCAGATCAGGCAGATATAGGCTTGAATTCTGTCCTTGCAACTTACTAATTGGGTGATGGTAGTCTATTTCCTAAACTGTTTGTGCCTTAGTTTCCTTGTGGGAGTAACGCTCACATGCAGACACCTACATACAACTACCTTACTGAGCTGTAACTGTTGTTTCTAATAATTTCATGAAATACCACAAAAGTCTTCTAATTTTCTCTGAATATTTTAAATAGTTCATGAGATTCTTTACTCCAGTTTATGAGTTATTGCCTTTCCCGAATTCCTGATATCTCCTTACTTAAATAGTTTGAGATTTTAATTGTATTTCATCTGACCAATGAAACTAGAAGTACCCAGGCTGTGTTCAGTGTGCCTGTCTGTCTTTTAAAATACCATGGGCATGTCCTGATTCATAATAGGTGTTTAATAAACATTTGCTGAATCAAGGAATTCTTTCAGACCCTTGTTTATTTTGTTTCTTATTGTCCTTGTGTCTCTCATTTTGAGCAATTGTCCTGTGTTAAACACCGCACTTAGCACCATTCATCCATTTTCTCATTTAGATATATTTATTATCTTCCTTTTGGGGCTTCCCAAGTGGCACAGTGGGAGAGAGTCTGCCTGCCAAGGCAGGAGACCCATGGTTTCGATGACATGGGTTTGAGACATGGGTTTGATCCCTGGGTTGGGAAGATCCCTTGCAGGAGGAAATGGCAACCCGCTCCAGTATTCTTGCCTGGAAAATCCCCTGGACAGAGGAGCCTGGAGAGCTACAGTCCGCAGGGTCTTGGAAGAGTCAGACATGACTGAGCAACTGAGCGTGTACACACACGCACATCTTCCTTTTATAGTTACGGAGATGGAGTTTGTGGGCTTCTTTTGCATTAAGTCACAAAGTTTGAGCCTTCATAAGCCGGATCCCAGAGGCCAGCCTTAGTCACCACAGTATTTTGCCTCAAGACCACCCATCACTGTGGTAATGGGACTTCAACTCAGGAGCACTGGCTTCTTGGTTGTCAGAGTCATCATTAGACCCTCCACCAGGGGAAATTAGTCAAAAAGCTGTTCATTCCCTCCCAGTGAGCTCCCTCCACCTGGACTAACATGGCTATTCCCCAGGGCCACGTTCTAGCCTGGCACACACACTGCGAGTGAAAAACCTGGGGAATCAAACTCCGGCTTTAGTACCATAAATACTCTACCTAATCACCCTCCTAAATCATCAGACTGTGTCCCCAGATTGCTAACTTTCCCTCTTCATTCCTCTCTGCCTCTCCTGAGGTTTTCACAAGCCTTTCCTTCCCAACTAAAACCAGATATGTACGGATGGCATTATGTTTCTTCACAGCTAATAGCTAGACTATGAAATCATTCAACAGGCAACTCCCAAGCCATGGGAATCCGTCATAACAGATTTCCTTCATTTTTATAACCCTGAAGATGGAAGAGGGGCCAGGAGGTGGATGAAGGAGAGGGATACTGCCAGGTATTGTTAACTTTGTCCCTGGGTAGTTGAAGAGAGAGCAGCTCAGGTCAGATTGGAAGCAAGATCTCCTTGGAAAGGCTGGGGCGTAACAGGGGACTGGTTGAGCCATATTGGATTGATTATGACGCAGGAAGTGAAATCTGACATGGCTGACACTTAACGCCCTCACACACATCCTGACTCCTAGCCGATGAGAATAAAGATATTGTATTTTCAGTGGCACTGACATTTTTATACCTCTTAACGAAAGGGGTAAAACTTTTTTGGTTCAGGTTGAAAGGATAAGGAAGCAGAGAATGCCTTCATAGACTTTGGGAAGATAGGAGCTGTGAGTAGGAAGTTGTATACGGAAGGAAACATCAAATCCCATATTTTGGGTGAATAAAGAAAACGAGTTAGCCTCAGCCTGCTCTAAGAATGGCATGGATGAGAGAGCAAAAAAAAAAAAAAGAAATAGCAATTCAAACAGAGAAATCCAATATTGACTTCTTTATTAGCTAAAAGAGTGCAAGCTCTTTTTCGATGTTTTCACTCCCACTACATTCTACAATTTCCAGAACTGAAAATATTTTCAAAACTGCATTAACTCTTCAAGGCTACTTGAGGATACATGGAACTGAAGCATGACTCTGAGTGTCTAGATCAATAGCACATGCTGATTTGACAAAAAGATGACAACTTATCATAATACGGTCTGGAGATTTGAACAGACCCCTGGAGTCACCCCCTTCAGCAACCCCTGCCCTATCTCTAAGAGCGTTCCTTCTGAGCATCTGAAGGCAGGCAGGGGGCTATTTCTGACCAGCTCCAAGAAATAGAAGTGCTGCTTCCCTCACTAAATTTTTCCATGCATAACAGTAGGAAGTTATTTTATTCCAAACTTAAATCTCTGTCACTGTGGTTGGTGACCATCTCTTCATTTCCACATCGGGTGAAAGTGTAGAGGAGCCAGTTTACTGCTGTCAGTTTCGTGGAAAGATGTGTAGACAATGTCCGCTCTGCTGTCTCCAGAAGGGTAGCTGGTCAGGGCTTTCTCTACAAAGAGCCACAGCACCCAAATAATATGATGGAGGTGAGGGCCTCACTGGGGGCAGGGAGTGAGCCAGGAGTGGTACTGAAGGAAACACCATCGGTTATGACGGTGAGGGGCTTCTCTGCTAGTCCAGTGGTTAAGGCTCCTTCCCACTGCAGGGGTCATGGGTTCAATCCTTGGTCAGGGAACTAAGATTTCACATGCCCCGTGTCATGGCCAAAATAATAATAAAAGAATTAAAATATTTTAAAAAATTATTATGGTGAAAACAGCAATAATAGCTACAAGAACATCTGACACGACAGTAGAATTTCATAATATTTTGAGTATTTTCACATAAATCACTTCATCTGACAGCCATTTTAATTCTTACTTTAAAAACACTTATGTACAACTCTTACCATCACAACAGCCCATTAATTTATAAAGAGAAAATAGAAATTTCTCAAGACTCTCTGACATCTTTTTCAAATGGATTTCATTCTCCTCCATGGCCAAAACAACAATAATAATAAAAGAATTAAAATATTTTAAAAAATTATTATGGTGAAAACAGTAATAATAGCTACAAGAACATCTGAAACCATAGTAGAATTTCATAATATTTTGAGTATTTTCTTTTTAGTTCTTTTCTGAACTGCTTTCTACATTCATGTGATTCCCATGACAGCAATTCTCTTTTTCTGCTTTCTACTTTCATTCTGTACAATTGCATAATTCTCTGTAGCTGTTTTTTTTTTTCCTTCTGCTTTCTACCCCAACTGCCATTAAACCTATCCCACAGCTCCCTCACAAATCTTCACAAAACAAACAAACAAAAAACAACAACAAAAATAACAAGAGCAACAAACCCAACAATAGCAAAAGGATGAAAATCTTTCAGTTACCTGGATCAAAAATTTCTTATTTTTCAGCAGACAGTACATGTGTTGGTTCTGTCTCTCTTCACTCATTATACTTAGAAAGCTACTCTTTTCTTGCTTTTTTAAAATTCCTACCACGTCTGTGTGCCTGCATGCATGTGTGTGCATGAATGTGTGGGAAATCCCTCCTAAGCTTATCTTACTGTGCAGCAGAAACATATCCTGAGTCCCCTCTTGTTAGTGGGAAATGTTTGAATGCATTATGTAAAAAAAACTGGCATTAGGAATTTGATCGGTTTTAGCTTGTTTCTGGTTGAGTCAACAGCCACCTTGTGGGAAAAGTCAAGGAACTTGGAGTCAAAGAGACAAAAAGATATAAAATAAAAAATTTATTAAAAAAAAAAAAGACCAAAAGATTTAGGTCAAAAAGACCTAGCCCTAACTGTGGGACCGTGGGTAACACACCCATGGCTCCCTAGGCATCTACTTATTTCAGCAACAACATAAGAATGGCTCTCTGTGAAATTTTCCTCATTATTGTTTCATCTGATTTTTTTTTTTTAACTTAACCTTTGCACATGGAATTCTAGTGGTTTTATAACCTCTATGGCACACTGTGAGTTTCCCTAGTGGCTCAGATGGTAAAGAATCTGCCTGCAATTCGGGAGACGTGGGTTCGATCCCTGGGTTGGGAAGATCCCCTGGAGGAGGGAATGGCAACCCACTCCAGTGTTCTTGCCTGAAGAATCCCATGGACAGAGGAGCCTGGTGGGCTACAGTCCTCAGGGTTGCAAAGAGTCGGACATGATTTAATGACTAAGCATGGCACACTGTACTCCTGTATTGTCTTAGAGGGAAGGCAATTGTTTCATTAATCAGACGTTTGTAAATAACCTTGATTTCTTGTTCTGGAGATATTCTCTGCTACCACTGAAATTCAGCAAAAACACAACAAAACCACAAAACAGAACAGTTACCTTCCCCTTGCACCCGTGTGCTCTGGCTGCACCGTCTGGCATTTCCTTTATTCTGACCGGGTTTTGTGGAGAGTTTCCTGGCCCAGCTGTTTAGCTGGAACTTGCAAAGCTTATTGATCCTTACTTTACAGTACCACCTTCTTGCTTCTCTCAAAAAATGTCCCTAACGGCTCCTTTCCTCCTTTCCACCAATCGTTTTCATCTTTCTCCCACTTGCCATCAGGAGCTAAGGGTAAACTCTTGTCCCAAAGCAGCCTCTGCAGTGAGAACAGTCCTCCCTGCCGCTCTGCTTCAGAAGTGCTCCATCATGTATACTCTAAGCTGCTGGGGCTGCGGCTCCATTACTGGATTCTTCCTTCTCTGATTAATAACCACCTTCTGTTCCGCTGTCACTTACCTTGATTCCCCCCCACCCCTCTTAAAGGAGTCCTAGACAAAGCCTCTGCACCATCTCTCTTCCAGGCGGCCTTCCCCTAGGTGTCCTGTCTTCAGATCCCCTGCCACCATATACCTCTCCCTCTCGCCTCGAGGGCTGGAGCTGTGGCTTTGATTCTTCCTTAAGCTCTTCATCATTCAACGCTTTGATCCTGTCTTCATGAATCTCTGCCTTTTGGTCTTTGATTTCTGCTATTTCTGCTCAAATTTCCTCATCTTTTTTTTTTTTCCTTTTCAAGAATTCTATTAAATGATTACACAGCTGGAAATATCTATTCACCTCTTCAAAGCGGGTGACTTTATATTTTTTCCTTCAAAGCCCTCTCTCTCTTTCTTCCTTTCTCCCTCCCTCCTTCCCTTTTCTCCTTCCCTCTCTCCTTTGTTCATTTTGATCTAAACGTTCATTATTTTCTGAAAGCTTTGGAAGTAATACAGGGTATTCTTCATTTCTCTTGCAGTTTAAATTTGCTCTTGTTTTAACAAGAACTTTGTTCATCTTTTAAGTGCTTCTGCCAAATTGTTCACTTCTTAGAAATTTAATTTAAACTTTACCAAAGCATGACTAAAACAGAAACTATTGTTATTCATTTAAGAGTCCTCAAAGTCCACCACAGTGGGCATAAATCCAATCCAGCCTATTTCTCCACATTTTTTGGCCAACGTATGTCATTGTTGGGTCATTTTCCCAATTACTCCTTTCTCACCAGGTGTGTTAAAAAGTCTTCTGTCAATTCCACTCTTCTAGCTGTGTATAAGTTTGGTTATGAACATAACAATAACTATTATAATGCTATTTTTTAGATAAAAGTAATGTTTTATGAGGATTTATAGTGTTAGACATTATACTAGGTATTTTCTCATATTAGCAACCCCATGGACAGTAGCCTGCACCAAGCTCCTCCATCCATGGGATTTTCCAGGCAAGAGTACTGGAGTGGGTTGCCATTGCCTTCTCCAGGCCCAGGGATTGAACCCAGGTCTCCTGCATTGTAGACAGACGCTTTACCATCTGAGACACCAGGGAAGTCCAGAATATTTTTTCAGGTAGGTAAAAATGTAGCCAAGCAATTTATAGGGTTTGCTTTAACATATACAGATTTTATTGATAAAAGCTAAGTATTGACTTGAGTAATTACTATTGAACAGCAGAATCAGAAGTCAAATGTGTGTCTCCCAGTTTCTATTACATCATACAAGTCATTTTTTACCTTAACTTTTTTGTCATTAAAAAGATCATGAAACCATGACACAGTGAGAAATGGGGACAATAATCAGCATAGCTGATTAAATGTTAACATTTTACTGTATTTCTTTCAGAATTATCATTAGTAATAGTACTGGCATTTGTAGTAGCAGTAATAGTAGTAGTTTTTACATAAATGAAATATTAAAATTGCAGTTGAAGAGCTCTCTGCACTCCAACCCAACCCCATTGTGTGGAATTTGGTGAATTATCGTTATTCCCAGCCAGAAAAGCCAAGCTGTAGTGTTGGGCTGGAGGAAGAGTTTAGTGTTTATTGAATGATTTTATTTGTGTTTTTGTTCGTCTTGTTTTATGTTGCTAAGGATAGTGTTTCTTTAATTGGTATCTTATTACATTTCTCTCTGCGGCATTAATAGATGGCTGAGGTCAGAGGGCACGAGTGAAAATAAAGCATCTCTCTACTTAATACATGAGTAGGGATGGGAGATCCTGTGCCGTTCCCAGACTCTGTGCAGTAGTTTGTATTTCCCAGCGCTACTTATGTCATTCCTTATTTAACTTTTGAGATTTTATCATTTTTGAAGAAAGGGATAAGCTGGGTGACTTCTTTGAGTTGAGTGTAAGGCGCTCTTAATTATTTATGGAAGCTACTTTCAACAACAAATGTTAACAATGTCATTGTAAACGGGGTTTTCATTTCCCCGATTTCAAGTCATGTGGCGTTAATAGAGGAGTTTGTACCCTGCTCCTCCCAACTAGGGAATTGGATTTGGGGAGAAATAGAGGATGTGTATTATTAGAATGCTCATGGACAAGGCTGATACCATTCCCAGATGTGCTAGTAACCTAGGACCAGGTGATTATGCTTCTAAAAGCCATAGACCTGAGCTCTTGTGTTTAAGAAGACTGATAAAGAACTTACCCAGTTAGAGTTTCCATTATTTAAGACGGACATTGGGCTTCCCTGATAGCTCATTTGGTAAAGAATCTGCCTGAAATGCAGGATACCCTGGTTCAATTCCTGGGTTGGGAAGATCTGCTGGAGAAGGGATAGGCTACCCACTCCAATATTCTTGGGCTTCCCTTGTGGCTCAGCTGGTAAAGAATCTGCCTGCGATGTAGGAGACCTGGGTTCGATCCCTGAGTTGGGAAGATCCCCTGGAGAAGGGAAAGGCTACCCAGTCTAGTATTCTGGCCTGGAGAATAGGATCTCAAAGAGTCTGAGTGACTTTCACTTTTGGGAATTTTAATAAAAGGAAAACATTTTTGCAAAACTAATATTATAATAAAGAGTCAAATTAGCTTTGCTATAATAAAGCTAATAATTATATTAATGCATGCCTACTTGGATCAGAGGCAGTGGAAACTACAGTGAATATATATTTCCTCATATAATTCTCCTAATTACCCTATTAAGTGTTCTTAGTCTCATTCTATAAATAAAGCAACCGAGGCTTACAGAGTTTAAGCAGTTTATACAAAGTACCCACTTATTATGTGAATAAAAAAAAAAAAAATTCTGTCTAAATCTGGTGATGGTTTCTTAACCACCATGCTGGGAGCTAACCTTTTCCCTGCAGAGTCTGTCAAACTCTAGTATTTAATGTATTAAAATTATCAAGCAAAGGAGGAAAAAGTTAAATGAAAATGAGAAAGATTTGTCTGTTCCTATATGTATCCCCCCAGCAAACACTGCATATTAGCCATCCTCTCCAACCTATATTGCATTTTCAGTATTTGACCTTTTATCTGTTTTATGATCACATCAGATCACGTTACTTGTACAGCACTAAGTGCTAATAAAGGGAAGTTCAGAATAAAGCGGGTTTTTCCCCTCTAGCTTTGCATTCCCTAGCTTCACGAACTGCAAGAGCACGTTCTTTGTTTTGGCACAACACACCTTTTCCCAAAGGAGTTCCGAGTGTTTGTTTTTGTTTTGTTTTCCAAATAAAAGATAATAAAGATTACAAAATGAGTACTGTTTCAAGAATGTCATTTTCTTAGGATACTGAAAACAGCAAATAGTGTCAGTCCCTGCTAGCACAATGCCTGTTGCATAGTAAATCATCAGTCAGTGCTACTTAATATCATTATTATCTTTAGCAGAAGACATCTTGACAAGCATAGCTGCAACAGTGCCAGCACGAGATACATGGCAATAAAAACACATAACCACAAAACTTTGAGACTTCTGATCTGGTTATCTTGGCTTAAAAAATATCACAAAAAAACTTGACTCGTTTTGAGTATATGGCAAACTTTTTTCTTAGGCAAAAAAGACATGTTTAATGTTTGCAGCCTGGAATTTCTAGTAGAAATTACATTAACCAGGGTCTTATTTATTTCTGTTTTAAGAGATAACCATCCATGAAATGAAGGAAGAGCCTCTGCTTTCATAAGAACTGATATTATTGCCTGAGGCGGAGATCCTGCAGTCATTTTCATAGTACTTACCTAGAATTTTCATGCACATTATTTTAGCCTTTAAAATGCTCTAATAGAAAAGCGGTAGCAATTTACAGACAGGGAAACTGAGCAGAGGTTAAATGACAGGGACAGAACAGGGAACAAAATAGCCCACATTTTCCATCTAAAAATCAGGGTGTTTTGAAAATTCAGCCTCCCATCTGTGGGTGTGAAGCACATTACCAGCACTAATTACCATAATAAACTGTGGGAAATCTACTTCAGAACAATGAATTATTAGGCTTGGATGGCAACAAACAATTAATCATTACCAAATTAATAAATGCATAACATTTGCATTTTCATTGTTGGAGTAGCACTTTGCTTTTGTGCTTGGCCAAGGCACAGTGACGTTCCAGTTCCGATCTCCTGCTGTGTGGAGAAAAACTGACTATCTGCTGATCTTCTGGGCCTCCCACTGGGGTCACTCTTGGTGAACTATTTTTTAATATTCAAAATAAAACTATAATTTAAGACTGACAGCCTACATAGTATCATCATAATACATGCTATTGTTTTCCCCCAGAGATTGACCTACCATCATTATTTTGGTATTTGTGTGTATAGGATGTGCTTAGCATTACATGTGGCATTTTACGGCATATTTCCATCAAGAGCATAGCTGGAAATTGTGTTCATCCATCACAAAATTAAATCCCACAAAGATTTGCTTTATCCTAAACACTTTCTCCCTCATCTAAATTAAAATCATCTAAAGACAAATATACCCAAGACATGGATTTGGGCTGAATATAATTTTTTATCACACCCGACTTTCAGAGCAGGAAAAAGAAACACAGAGAGTTTGAGTCACTTTGTGAATGTCACTTGGCCAAGCTGGTGGACCATAAGAAGGGATTTGAACCAAGGTGGTTCAGCTCTTAACCACTCTGCCCTATTACCTCCCAAAGTCTCACCCATTAGTTAAGCAACAAGATTCTAAGGAATAAGATTGGAAGTTAAAACAAGAAAACTTTGGTTTCAAATTCTGCCAGAAAAGATTTTCAACACAAAATTCTCTATCCAGATAAACGATTATATGTGGGCATAACTATTTCAGGTAGGTTGGAATAAAAAAAAATTACTTATTGTACCTTTTCTCAGGATGATATTAAAACAAAACATGATTTTCAACAAAATTTAAAGTAAAAAGGGACCGGGAACACAGGTGGTCATCAGGAGTGTTCAGGATGTAGCTATGTAGGTGCAGAAGCAAAGCAGCACAGACCAGAGCTGCTGCTGCTGCTGCTAAGTCGCTTCAGTCATGTCCAACTCTGCGCGACCCCAGAGACGGCAGCCCACCAGGCTCCCCCGTCCCTGGGATTCTCCAGGCAAGAACACTGGAGTGGGTTGCCATGTCCTTCTCCAGTGCATGAAAGTGAAAAGTGAAAGTGAAGTCGCTCAGTCGTGTGCGACCCTCAGTTACCCCATGGACTGCAGCCTCCCAGGCTCCTCTGTCCATGGGATTTTCCAGGCAAGAGTACTGGAGTGGGGTGCCATTGCCTTCTCCAACAGACTAGAGCAGAGGACAGGAACTGATGTCTTTGGGAGTTTGCCAGATAAAAAGAGACTTATCTGAGTATATGGAAAATAATATTGATATGCTGTACCAGAAAGATTGGAACTCTTGAAAAGAGATCAAATCATTGCTTCATAGAAAACTAAACAAATGAAAAATTATAATAATGATGAATTCCAAAAACAGTCACAACAATAACAAAAATAAAAGGTTTTTAAGAAAGGAGGGCCACAAAAGTGGATAATACTTGGAAGATCATATGAATATAAGTGATGAATTTACGTAAAAGTTATGATCTAATTATGTTGGAAGTCTGGGAGTAGGCGAACCTGGGATAATTGGTGTGGAAAAGCTAAACCCTTATCTCCGATGGTAAGTTGTCAATACATTATGTGTAAAATTAAAAAAGCAAGGACTTCCCTGGTGGTCCAGTGGTTAAGACTCTGTGCTTCTAAGAACCCACATATTGCGTGCTGTGGCTGAAAAGTGAAAAAAAAAGGTTAAAAAATAGAAATGATACTCAAGGTAGTAGAATCAACATGCTCTTCAAAAATACAGACTCAACAATCATGTGAAAATAGCTAGAAGGGTTGAGATGAGTTGACTTGGGGATAAAGAAATCTGAGGAATGGGACAGGGTGGATTTTAAGAATTATTTGACATTAGAAACTACAGTTATTATGGATATAACATTAAAATGATTTAAAATTTAAAAATAAAAATACTTTTCTATGTGTTGCCCAATACAGCAAAAAAGATTCTGGATTAGGAACAGAACTGGGGAGGAGAGAGAGCTGTGGTTGCCTTCAGAATCCAAAAGTGGACCTTTAAAATCTTTGTCTATGAACTGTTAGATGGACAGATTTAAGAGGGAGGAATGTGACATGTGAATTTGAAATGCTGCTCCTCATCCTCAGGTCATGAACTATGAAGAGAAGGTCACTTAAAGGTTGTATTTTTTTTTTTTTTTGCTGTTCCCATCAATGTGGGCACAGACCTGAGATCCTTGAGCTCCAGCTCTTTCATGAACTCACAGAGAGCCACCTGCTTCTCAGATGTGCCCCAACCCTGGCTTCCCCACAAAGATCTTGGAGCTGCCAGTTGAGTTAGAATTGGCATCCACTGGGCTACCCAAGTGATGATAGTGGTAAAGAACCCGCCTGCCAATGCATGAGACGTTAAGAGATGTGGGTTCAGTCCCTGGATAGGGAAGATACCCTGGAGGCGGGCATGCAACCCACTCCAGTATTCTTGCCTGGGGAATCCCATGGAAAGATGGGGCCGGGGGAGGAGGCTATGGTCCACAGGGCTGCAAAGAGTTGCCTGAAGTGACTCAGCACACGCCCAGGGATCTGATAACCAGGCGGGTGACAGGCCCTCAGCCCTTCAATCTCTCTTGGTGACTGAATGAGCCGCTGCAGCCCCGAGTACTTAGGGCAGGTGTAGCGCTCTGCCTCAGTGTGTACACATCCTTGGATTTCCTGCTTTCGTGACACTAAGCGTGAGGAGTAAGGTCCAGGATTTTGATTGGCTTCAGGGTGGTAGATGCCAGCCTTATGACTTAGCCCAGTGTGGATATTAGCCCAAGATAGGTGCGCCAGCTTTTCAAAGGGCCCTGTGTGTCTAGGTGTGGCCATCTCCCAGTTTACAATAACGTGATTTCTTATTTCTTATTTGTCTGCTGAGCTTTTCACGTCTATTCCTTGGCAACCCTACTGGTGGGGAGGGGAGCAGATGGTTTGCAAGGCAAGATTCAGGCAGACCTGGGTCCTTGATTCTAATAACCATTAAAACACACACACAGGTGCATGCGCGTGTGCGCCCGCACACACACACACACACACACACACACACACACACACAGCACTTAAAATTGCATACCTTCACTTACAACAACAACCACGAAGAACAAACAATCACACTTATTTTATACAAAACACAGGTTTATGTATAAATGTAAGATGTCAAGCACGCATTGTTTACAGTCGTATTCTATCACAAATCCTACACAAAAGACTAGCCTTGCTATTGATTAGAGACCTGGAGAGGATCATAAAACCCTCTCCAAGCAGCTGTGGAAGTCTATTGAAATTATATTTTCATGAGGTTTTAAAATAATAATCATTCATTTTCCATGGAGTATACGGGAACAAAAGAATGCATAAAACCAAAAGAATAAAAATGCAAGGCTTATGTTAAGTAAGGAATTAATAAATACTGGAAAAAGATCCAGTATTCCAGTTTGCTGATATTAAACTAATAGTCATAGCTTTTTAACTTAGATAATTTCATTTTTGAAATGAGAATCATATTCTCTTACTCGGATGGTGGAACTCTAATCTTTTGCAACTGAATCATCACTTTAATTCATTACATGGGACACTAGCACAGTTTTTTTTTTTTTTCTATAGGTACTTGCTAAATCCCTGTGGGAAAAAGTATTATATGCATTTGTGATAGAACTATTTACCTTAATTTCTCTCATTCTCAGAAAAATCAGATCTTGTCACTTAAATTTCAATATTTTCAGTAATGTTCTCATGAGAATTTGGGAATCTCAAGCCTATTCTCTCTCACTTAAAATGCTACTTTTAAAGTTTTATTAATTATTTACTTATCTATTTATTTATGTTATTGAAGTATAGTTGATTCACAATGCCAAGTTAATTTCTGCTGTAGAGTGAAACATGAACTCCCAGATGTTCAAGTTGGTTTTAGAAAAGGCAGAGGAACCAGAGATCAAATTGGCAACATTCGCTGGATCATCGAAAAAGCAAGAGAGTTCCAGAAAAACATCTATTTCTGCTTTATTGACTATGCCAAAACCTTTGACTGTGTGGATCACAATAAACTGTGGGAAATTCTGAAAGAGACAGGAATACCAGACCACCTGACCTGCCTCTTGAGAAACCTGTATGCAGGTCAGGAAGCAACAGTTAGAACTGGACATGGAACAACAGACTGGTTCCAAATAGGAAAAGGAGTACATCAAGGCTGTGTATTGTCACCCTGCTTATTTAACTTATATGCAGAGTACATCATGAGAAATGCTGGGCTGGAGGAAGCAGAAGCTGGAATCAAGATTGCTGGGAGAAATATCAATAACCTCAGATATGCAGATGACACCACCCTTATGGCAGAAAGTGAAGAAGAACTAAAGAGCCTCTTAATGAAAGTGAAAGAGGAGCGTGAAATGTTGGCTTAAAGCTCAACATTCAGAAAACGAAGATCATGGCATTTGGTCCCATCACTTCATGGGATATAGATGGGGAAACAGTGGAAACAGTGTCAGACTTTATTTTTCTGGCTCCAAAGTCACTGCAGATGGTGACCGCAGCCATGAAATTAAAAGACGCTTACTCCTTAGAAGAAAAGTTCTGACCACCTAGACAGCATATTAAAAAGCAGAGACATTACTTTGTCAACAAAGGTCTGTTTAGTCAAGGCTATGGTTTTTCCAGTGGTCACGTATGGATGTGAGAGTTGGACTATAAAGAAAGCTGAGCGCCAAAGAATTGATGCTTTTGAACTGTGGTGTTGAAGAAGACTCTTGAGAGTCCCTTGGACTGCAAGGAGATCCAACCAGTCCATCCTAAAGGAGATCAGTCCTGGGTGTTCATTGGAAGGTCTGATGTTGAAGCTGAAACTCCAATACTTTGGCCACCTGATGAGAAGAGCTGACTCATTGGAAAAGACCCTGATGCTGGGAAAGATTGAGGGCAGGACGAGAAGAGGACGACAGAGGATGAGATGGTTGGATGGCATCACTGACTCAATGGACGTGAGTTTGGGTGGACTCCGGGAGTTGGTGATGGACAGGGAGGCCTTGCATACCATGGTTCATGGGGTCGCAAAGAGTTGGACACAACTGAGCTACTGAACTGAACTGAACTGAACTGAAGAGTGACTCATATATATATAGAATCGAATATGTATATATATAGAATCGAATTCCCTGTGCTGTACAGTAGGACCTTGTTGTTTATCAACCTACATATACCAGTTTGCATCTTCAAACCCCAAACTCCTATCCATTCCTCTCCACCCCTCCCCCTCCACCCTTGGCAACCACAGTCTGTTCCCTATGTCTGTGAATCTGTTTTTGTTTCATAGATAAGCTCATTTCTGTCATATTTTAGATCTCACATATAAGTGATTTCATATGGTATTTATCTTTTTCTTTCTGATATACTTCACTTAGTAGGATTATCTCTAGGTCCAACCATGTTGGTACAAATGGCATTATTTCATTCTTTCTGATGGTCTGTCATTCACCTAAATTTTTAATTTCAGAAGAGGATCCAACTCAAAGCAATGCTCATTGGAAATAGACAACATCGGGTTGGGCTTGCTGGGAACATGTCTAACTGCAGAGTCTGACTTCTTTGCCATGAAATTATCTAAGTTGAGTGATTTTTCAGTTGAAGTGTTCTATTACTTATCCAGCTTCATTTTTTTAAAAAGCCTAAACATTTTTACTGCAAAGAAGTTATTCAAGTGTGTTGAAATGTCAGTCTCCCAGTGAAGACTCTTAAAGTAACATATTATTTCAGCACTCCAGTCCTCAAGGACCAGTTGTTTCAACATTCCCTGAGTCTCAACCCATGTCACAGCCAAGCCTTCCTTCTGCATGTGTCTGAAGATTTACAGTTCTACCCGCTTGGACGGGAGACTCTGATATCGGTCCAGCCATGATGGAGGCAAGGTTAGTGAAGTTTAATTACTCTCATTATATTCACTGTATCATTCTTTCTTCATACTGTTATTATTATTATTATTTTTGGCTGCACCGCATGGCAAGTGGGATCTCAGTTCCCCAGTGAGGGATCAGACTCACACCTCCTGCATTGGAAGAATGGAGTCTTAACCACCAGACTATCAGGGACTCTCTGTTATTATTTTAGAAGAAAAGTTAGCACTGATTAAAATAAAAATCCAAATGGAAGTTCTGATTACACTGACTCACATTAAAAAAAAAGTTTCATCCCTCCTCCAATGCATGTTTATCAACTGCCACAAACGATCATCAATTCTTTTCCTCAAGTAGTAAGATTATTCTTTTACCATAAATAACACCCTCTTCAGGGTATGGCACCTTATTCAAGATTCAGAATGTATTCTATCAACTCCTGAATGTTATTCATTTTACTCCCTGACTCCCCATAATAAGTGCCACTCATGAATTTTGATTTATCTTTGTTACAATAATAAAGTTAGGTAAACTAAAGAAATATTATGAAGCAAAGAAAATGTAAATTACTACGGCAGACACCTTGGAGGAAATGCAGATCAGTGAATATCAAAGCCGGCCCTGCCAAGCTGAATAAGTCATATGTGACCGACTGTCGTAAATACTGTACAAATGTATGAATAACATACTAGGGGAATATAGAGGGAGGAGAGATGGATTCAACAGTTTTGACGTGTGAAAGAGAGCTATCAATGCAGCCTTATAGAAAACTCACCCTCATTAAATCCTCTCAAATCCTCTCACGTTTTTCCCACTTGTTCTTACAAAGATAATCTCTCCTCTGTCACAATCCACACTCACCCTACAAATTATTGTCTGTACTTTTAGATGGGTTTCACATGCCTTTTCTTCACATTTCACCTTCGTAACGGCCTCCTCCCAACACAGCCATGAGGGGCATCACCCTTGTGGTGAGCAGAGTACAGGCCAGGCCAGGAAGCCTTGCGTGAAAGAGGAGTTGGTGGTGGTTTGGCTGAGAGAACAGAAGTCTTGCCAAAGATGACTTTGCTGCTCGCTTTGAAAGTAATGTATGGTGGCCGCAAAGCTGTTTTCCCCAAGGGGCTGAGAAACAGTTCATGAGAAATGACATGATGGCACGTGGAGATTCTCTTGGGGGTCCCTCCAAGCTCACACAGGCAAGGTACACCCTCCCTTGGCCAGAGGATATTTAGCATCATTTCCATTGACCACAGACTTTGAAGCTCTGTGTATACTTTCAGCTGGGCTTTAAATAAAGGGCCTCCTCAGCTGTCATACTGAAAGGTTTGCAGACACAAGTCGTGGGGACCACACCTCCACTCTAACCCACAGATGCGGCCACATCATTCACTGACTCATTGTTTTTTGTTTACAAAGTTCTTTCTCACTCTGGGGTCCAGCACTGAGAAAGGCAGTCCGTTTCTACTTGAATTCCCAGGATATTTCTGAAACTTCTCTTGCTTATCCTTCGAGCCGTTCCTTCTATGAAAGGAAGAAGACTATCTTACCCTGTTCTCATAGAAGTTTTGTGTAACAGATGTAAAATAAACTGAGAGAAACAAAATGATAAGAGGTTAAAAAAAAAATCCCCACTACTCTGCTCGCATAACCAAGAAAAAGACATACATCTGACTCGGCTTTTTAAATTTAATTTTATTTAGGTATTTATTTTTGGCTCTGCTGGGTCTTCGTTGTTTTGCAGGGCTTTTCTCTAGATCTGGCGAGCAGGGGCAGCTCTCTAGTTGTGGCGTGTGGGCTTCTCACTGGGGTGGCCTCTCTTGCCTCAGAGCACCGGCTCTCGAGCAGGCAGGCTTCAGTAGCGGCAGTACTTGGGCACAGTACTTGTGACCCATGGGTTTAGCTGCCCTGCAGCATGTGGGGTCCCCCCAGACCAGGGATAGAAGCTGTGTTCTCTGCATTGGCAGCTGGATTCTTGTTCACTGTACCACCAGGGAAGCCCCTGACTTTGCTTGTGTTTTTTAAAAAAATTTTATTGGAGCATCATTGCTTTACAATGGTGTGTTATTTTCTGCTGTACAGCAAAGTGAGTCAGCCTTTGAATTTTGCATTACAAAAAGCGAGGTATATAGGATTCGAAAGGAAACTGATGATCTTTTGGACCCATGTATTTCTAATTCACCAAACGTGTGTTTGGCACCCTCTGGGCTCCAGGCACTGGATTATATACTTGGGATTTGATTATGTGGTCCCCAAACTCAAGGAGCTCATTGAATATGCAAACAGGAGAGAGTCAACATCCCTGGGAATGCTGCAGGGTGAGTGTTGAAGCAGCTGGGATGCGCATCACCTTGGGAACCAGAGGTGGTACCCAGAGACAGGACCTAGGTCCACTGCGCAAAAGAGATTGAATGGCCCGAGAGGAAGAGAAAATATCTGCCCTGGGTGTTTAAAGGTGAGCCCAACCATCTCCTCAGTTTACACATGGAAGCAAATGAGACCCAGAAAGATGTCAAGACAGGCATTGAGGCCTGCAGGTAACAGGTCAGCCTCACCATAGTCAGAGAAGAACAAAGAGGAGGGAGAGATGGGAAGACAGAGAGCTCAGTGGTGCTGATAGGCTGGAGCAGGCCAGGGAGGGGGTCAAGGCGGTTCAGCAACAGCAGCAACTGCTAGGAGCCCACTGGGATCCTTCAAAGGAAGGCCAACTCCAAGAAGAGATCAGAGGTGACCCCCAAGAAGGGCGTGCCAGGACTCTTCCGACTAAGCTCTGCAGGAGAATATATGCATATATGTGTGTTAATCATTCAGTCCTGTCCAACTGTTTGCAGCCCCACAGACTGTAGCCTGCCAGGCTCCTCTGTCCATGGGATTTTCCAGGCAAGAATACTGGAGCGGGTTGCTATTTCCTCCTCCAGGGGATCTTCCCCACCCAGGGATTGAACCTGCGTCTCCTGTGGCATCTGGATTAGCAGGGGGATTCTTTACCACTGAACCACCTGGGAAGCTCTGAGGCACCTTGTAACGGTCCATTAAGGCTGCCCGAATGGACACAGGAGCCAGTCTGAAAGAGTTTCAGGAGCCAAATCTGGGACACTTTGAGCATCACAATGATTATGCAGGGTGGTGAACTGTAAACCATTGGAAAAATGCAAGTCCAGGCAGATAATAAGTAGAAAAATAAATAGATGGGGAGAAGGGGGGCTTCTAATTACAACAGAATACGGGGTGCCTATCAGTAAATAAAGTAGCTGATGGAGACAGGAAGTTATCACTTGCCACCATCACAGTAAAGACTGTAAAGATCAGGCAAGAATCAATCCAAACGGCACTAAACGAGAAAACGTGCTATTCAGGACCTCGTTTGATGAACTCCAAATACGAACTTCCAACTAAACCATGTTCGATTGACTGTGTCAGTTAATTATACTGTAATCATGTGAAAGAAGAGTCCTGGTCTTAGGAAATTTACAGTTAAGTATTTAGGAGTAAAGAACACAATGAATACAATTTACCCTGGAAATTTACTGAGAAAAAAAAAAAATAGCCAAGTGAGAGTGTATAGATAGCCACATAGAGCAAATGACGAAGCAGACAGGGTTCAATGTTAACAAGAGGTGAACCTGGGCAGAAGGTATATGGGAACTTCTGTACTACCCACACACCCTCTGTGTCAGCCCACTGGATGCCTGCATTCAGCATCCGCGGCTCCGCATCCAAGGATACAGGCAGCTGGCCGGGCTGCATCATTTTA
Organism: Capricornis sumatraensis; assembly: GCF_032405125.1. Lineage (NCBI taxonomy): Eukaryota > Metazoa > Chordata > Mammalia > Artiodactyla > Bovidae > Capricornis > Capricornis sumatraensis. The sequence continues at coordinate 19,363,819 of NC_091076.1, forward strand.
TATAAGAGATCTGAGCATTCACAGAATTTCGTGTCTGCTCGAGGTCCTGGAATCAACCTCCCTCATATACTGGGGGCAACTGTATTCTTCAGTTTTCTGTTAAGTTTAAAATTATTTCCGAATAAACAGTTTATTTTAAATGCACTGCCATATGTTAGGGAAAGTTCTGCTCCCTGGATTTCTGCAGACGGCGAGGAGAATCCGCCGGCAGCACTGCGAGAATGTCCACCATTAACCCTCTCTCTTTGGAACCTGGGGCGGCCCCTCCCCTCTGCCTTTTGTCGGCGGGGAGACCCAGCGCTAATTACGCTGGTAACGCAGTAGGTGTGCAGGAAACCTTTGTGGAAGGTTGGAGGTAGACAGTGCAATCACATCGTGGATTTCAGTTATTCCACATCGTGCAATTCAGTTAGTTATGGCTCGCTGCTCTTAACTTTTCCTAGCCGTCTGAGACCAAGGGAATAGCCTTGCACTGGCTCTCTTCCCCGACCTCTAGACTCCCACCTGGGGTTCTAAGACAGAAATGGCTACAATCAGATTTTTGGTCTGAATTTTTTTTTTCTTTTTTTTTTCTCCTCCTGCTCCCTTGCCTCTTACTCTCCTACTGTGGCTGCTGCTGTTTAAAGAAAAGATAAGGAGACACTGCAAGTATATTGAATGCTTATCTCCAAAACTATACGAAGTGCTTTATAGAAGTAATTTTGTTGAAAACACAACACTTAAGACGTGCGTCCTGTTTTCCAGGTGATGGAATCGTCATTAATCAGTATCTTGGCTAAGGTTTCATTCCTGGTCTCCCACACCCCTCTAATCCCCCACTGCATGTTTCTACAGAGAATGCTGACTCCCAATTCCAAAGAAGGCAAAGGAAATAAGCTTGGGGAAAATCTGCAAAGAGAAATAAGCTTAGCGTAGGTATGGCGTTCATATTTTAAAAGTACTAGGCTTTAATGCGGAGAAGGCGATGGCACCCCACTCCAGTACTCTTGCCTGGAAAATCCCATGGACGGAGGAGCCTGGTAGGCTGCAGTCCATTGGGTCACGAAGAGTCGGACACGACTGAGCGACTTCACTTTCACTTTCATGCACTGGAGAAGGAAATGGCAACCTACTCCACTGTTCTTGCCTGGAGAATCCCAGGGACGGGGGAGCCCGGTGGGCTGCCGTCTATGGGGTCGCACAGAGTCGGACAGGCTGAAGCGACTTAGCCCCAGCAGCAGCAGCAGGCTTTAATGAGCATTCCTGGGACGTCTGAAGTAATGTGAGAAGAACTCTGCTGTCCTCTAGTGGACATTCGGCGCTATGACGCCCTTCAGGATAGCAATTCCGCCCTTGTGAAATCAATACTCGAAAACACCATCAAGAGGGGCATACAGAATCCATTTTATTTTTATGTCATATCTGGGGAAAGGGCTTTTTCAATTCCGGACCATGCTACAGCTTCTCCTGAAAATTAACCTTTGGTGCCAAATGCCTGTCACCATTCACACCTTCATGTTTGAGTAATTTTTTTTTTTTTAAGATGCGAGCTACAGGAGAGTTTACAAAATATTTTTTTACATATTCTAAGTATTTAATGTTTATAATACACTTGTGAAGTATATATGAATAGCTTCACTTTATAAATGAAAAATCTGAAGCTCAAAGATGTAGAGAGACTTTCTCAAGTCTCTACAATTTTAGTTAATTTTTAATCAATAGTAAGGCTGAAACATGAATATATTTCTTCTTTATTTAGAAACATTTGGGGGGGTGTGGACCATTTTAAAAGTTTTTATTGACTTTATTACAATTTAGTTGCATGTTATTTTTCTTTTTTACATTTGTTTGGTCTCGAGGCATGTGGGAACTTAGCTCCCAGAGCAGGGATGAAACCTGCACCCCTTGCATTAGAAGGTGAAGTCTTAACCACTGGACCACCAGGGAGTGCCCCTTCTGCTGGCGTTAAGGCACAGTAGGCAGAGATTTTGAAATGTTCCTGACAGATGGGGAGCCCGTCAAGTGACAGCCCGGTCAGAGCCTCCCAGCTGAGTCCATGATGCTGGGCTGCAGGGCCACAGCTTTCAGAGAGGATTCTGGTTCCAGCCAGTCTTTCCCCAGCCTTTCCTCATCTACCCCCCCGTTATATATCCCCACTTTATCTTATATAGTTTCCATCAAAAATATTGACTAGGTTTGAAAGACAGAAAAACATCAAGACATAGAGACCATTAGGGAAAGAAAAAGCCTGTTTTGCCTTAAACAATAATCTGCAAAGGGGGTTAGCTGGTAAACACTTTTCTGAAAGTCCGAGGCCATAGACGTTCGACCCAGGATGGGAAATAACAGCCTTGGCCAGAGCCCCTGCGTCTCCCCTGCTGCTCCTTCGTGTAATTCTTCTTCCTGAGCCCCTGGCTGGTGCCAACCATGGGCCCAAATGGCTCTGTGTGGACGCCCAGAGCAGCCTCCATCCTGGCCTCCCTGGGGGATGCTCACGAGACTCCTCTTTCATCACACCCGCCTTCTTTCTGATAGGCCCTCAGTCTCTCCGCCGGCTCAGGGGCCATCCCCACCCTGTCTGTAAAAAGCCCCCGCAGCCCCCTCGAGCATCCCAGGGGCTCCGTCCAGGGCTCACCTCTGCTCCGTTCCCAGCCTTGCCTGGAGCTCACTTTCCATCCCGTGCCTTGCACTTTTTGACTCCTCCTCCCAGGCCCCGTAGCGAGACACTCAAGGAATCGCTCAATCTTTTTTTTTCTATTTCACCAATTTCTACAATTGATATAGTGCAGTGATTTCCTTTTTCCTTAAATTTTTGGCTGCTTTGGGTCTTTGCTGCTGCGTGCTCTCTAGCTGCGGCGAGCGGGGGCTGCTCTCTAGCTGTGGCGCCCAGGCTCCTCACCGCGGTGGCGTCTCTTGTCATGGAGCACAGGCTGGTCCAGGGCGTGTGGGCTCAGCAGTCGTGGGGCACGGGCTTGCCTGCCCTGTGCCATATGGGATCTTCCCGGAGCAGGGATCGAACCCGTGTCCTCTGCACTGACAGGCAAATCCCTAACCTCTGGAGCACCAGGGAAGTCCCAGAATCACTCAGTTTTTTTCTCTTTTCCCGGAAGCTTTCCTCAGCTTTCTGTGGGCCTCAGGCCAGGTGGCGCTGGGTGCCTTGTCCATACCAGAGATGGACAAATGTAACTCCAGACCCAGATGCAGGTCATGGGGAGTTCAGACACTTACCGCAGCACATGGGAGCTTTTTTACAGCACGTGGGAGCTGATTCCTGGTGCATCAATCCTGCTGAATCCACTGCCTCTAATTCTTTCACAAGGATGCTGTTACTTGGTAAAGTCAAGTGCAGGCACCCGTGTCCACCCCTCAGGAGCTCCTCCTCTCCCTCTCTCAACGTGGCAGGGCCGCTGGATGGACAGCAAGGCTGCCTTTGACCCAAAGGTAACAGCTACAAGGTACTGGGTCAGTGATTCCAGCTGGCTTCAGCAGCTGCCAGATGGGCAGAGCTGAGCAGTAATTCTTCCAGGGCTCCTGGGAAAGGTGAAGTCTTTCTCAGAGAGCTGAGGTCAAGAAACTTATAGCTGATAGTAAGAAAAGAGCTCAAATGCATGGCGTAAGAGAACAGATGGCTAGAGACGCTTCCCTACCTTCCAAGGGCCAGGGCTTATGAGCACCAATACATTAGACTATTTTCTTCTTTGCTCCCAATATCTACGCAGCTGGGCCTCTGTTAACCACACCCCACGTCCCCACTGTTTGCCAGGAAAAACGGTTCAAATGAGTGGATGGAACATTTGCCATGGTTCTCTGGCTTCTGTGGCTAAAAAGCTTCTGGTCTAGATGGAATGTGAGGTTGAGACAGCAGCTGTCACCTCTCTTTGTTCTAAGGATGTGGATCGAAACTGTCCAGCTTAAAGAGAGGAATTTTGCTATGAGATGGCAGGCTGCATACTTAGATCAGAGAAGCCACTTGCAAATGGCTGTCTGCTTAGGAGACATGACTGGATTTACCCAAATCTTATTACTGACCGTGGCTTCCCTGGTGGCTCAGACAGTAAAGCATCTGCCTGCAATGTGGGAGACCCGGGTTTGATCCCTGGGTTGGGAAGATGCCCCTGGAGAAGGAAATGGCAACCCACTCCAGACTCTTGCCTGGAAAATCCCATGGATGGAGGAGCCTGGTGGGCTACAGTCCATGGGGTCGCAAAGGAGTTGGACACGAGTGAGCAACTGTAACAACAACAAAACTATTTTGTAGCATAAATGCTGCTTGTCAGAGTGTTAAATTGTAGAGTCAGCTCATGAGTCAAGGAAGTGTTTACATTCAGAACAGCCCCTGAATATTCCTTACAGTTCCCGTCAAATATAATACATGAGAGAGCCAACCCAGGCTAGGGGATGCTGACTCCTCTAATACAATCCGTGCTCTACACTGCCTTTCTGTGCAAGATACCCCAAGGTTAAAGGAGACGGCGCTTGTTGAAAGCCCATCACAGGTCCTGGAGCATAATAAGGCTGTACTGTGAATTGATATTGCAAGTGGGCTTCCAGGAGTGCTCTGTGAGTCAGAGTGGGACATTACTTTTTATAAATATTTATATTTATTTATTTGGCTGCACTGGGTCTTCGCTACAGCATGTGGGAACTAGTTCCCTGATCAGGGATGGAACCTGGGCCCCCTGCATTGGGAGGGTGGAGTCTTAGCCACTGAACCACCAGAGAGGTCCCCAGAGCAGGACATTATTATAGAGTTGTCCTGGATGGACATGTGACAAGTGAGGGGAGGATGAAGGATCAGACAGACAAGCTGAGTTGCAGTGAAGCTCCAGCCAAGTCTTAACCAAGTCCCAGGGGATGTCCTGGATTTGGGACAGTTGAGGGCTGTCCCCACAGAGCTCTGCCAGCTGAGGGTGGCATTCCTGAAGGGAGCGACTGTGGGTCACACATTCCCACCTCCACCAGCCGCAGTGATGCCCACAGTAAGTATCGGGGCTTCCCAGGTGGAACTAGTGCTAAAGAACCTGCCTGCCAGTGCAGTAGATGTAAGAGATGTGGGCTCGATCCCTGGGTCAGAAAGGTCAGGTCCCCTGAAGAAGGTAATGGCCAATCTGCTCCAGTATTATTGCCTGAAAACTTCCATAGACAGAGGAACCTGGTGGGCTATGTATGGTCTGTAGGGTCACGAAGAATGAGACACAACTGAAGTGACTTAGCACAGTAAGGGTTATTTTGATCGTTGCTGTTGTTGGTTGGCCTTATCATGAAATTTTGCCTGAAACAAATTCCGTCGTTGAAAGTTTGTGATTTCACCCAGCGAATTTGGTTTTATAGGAGATGGAACATTGAGTCCTAGAGAGCCAGCCCCCTCTTGGAGTCCCAGGGTAGCCAGGTCAAGGCCAAGGCCATTGCCCAGGCCCCTTACGTTCTGTCCTGCACTCACTCGTTCCCTGGTTCTTCTCTCACTGGATCACAAAGGAACCAAACCTGTGACATGGTCTCCACCATTATTGAGAGAAGTCATCCTAGACCCATATTTCTTTCACTGGAGTCTCAATGTCTTTCTGAATCCAATCTTCACCTTGGGGGACATTTAGGGATTAGAGATGCCGTTGGAAGAAATAGGATCTAGTCGGTGACTCTGGGGTGTATAAATATAGGATTCATGAGATTTATAGGCATGAAAGCCTTTGGAGAGAATTTTCACGGTTATAAATTAGGTTTGGCATAAATGATGGTATAGTATGCATTTCTCCAAAGAGTAGCATGAAAGAGGAGATGTTATGGTGGTGTTATTAGTGTTACTATCATGTATGATTTGAGGTCAATTATCTGTACTACTGTTGTGATTGTGTAAGATTTGAGGCAAGTATTGTGTATATGGTCTTTCCCAGTGGCTCAGTGGTAAAGAATCTGCGTGCAATGAAGGAGACGCAGTTTTCATCCCTGGGTGGGGAAGAATCCCTGGAGGAGGACATGGCAACCTACACCAGTATTATTGCCTGGAGAATCCCCACGGACAGAGGAGCCTGGCGGGCTGCAGTCCATAGGGTCACAAAGAGTCAGACATGACTGAGTGACTTAGCATGCACATATGCACATTATGTATATATTTGCCTCAGATAGAAGGTATTTTAATATATAAAGTATAGGTATGCAGTATTGGATAATCATCAGTACAAAAATAAAAAATAAGTGCTGAGCACTCAGGAGTCTGTGGGAGGGTCAATGCAGCCAGAATCCTATTCTTCAAGTAGCTACTGCCCTTGAACACAAAGGCCTTCCCTTGTGGCTCAGCTGGTAAAGAATCCACCTGCAATGCAGTAGACGTGGGTTTGATCCCTGGATTGGGAAGATCCCCAGGGGAAGGGAAAGGCTACCCACTCCAGTATTCTGGCCTGGAGAATTCCATGGACTGTGTAGTCCACGGGGTCACAAAGAGTCAGACACAACTGAGCAACTTTCAATCACTCACTCGAACACAAAACTTAGCTCTCAAGCTTTGGGCAGCCAAGTAGGTCTCAGAGATCAGCAGCCTGCATGACACTTCCTCTTTAAGCAGGAGATCAGGGGTTCAGAGAGAGCTGAACCAAGCTTAGAGGAGTCCCCGCCTGTGCAAGATGCATCTGGGGCCCTGGGAAGCCAGCCCTAAATTTCCCTTGACACTTGGGAATGTGTGTATGTGTCTTTGTGTTGGTGTACGTGTGTGTGCATGGTTGAATCATCATATTTATCGCTGTGAAAATTTGCAGTGGCTTAAAATGTCTCAGCAGATCATATGTTCTGTGCAGGACCTATCTGTAGGTGCCCCAGAAATATTCAACCAGCATTAACCCTGTCAGAGAAAATACTTTTCTGTTACCAACTTCTAGGCAGATGACAAGTGCAATTGTCCGGCTGTCATTCTGGCCTCGGGCGTCTGAGCCGGTTGTATTAATGAGGGCCAGGCTGCCTCAGGCATTGCAAAGGGCTACTTCTGGATCATTTAGCCATCTAACTGCCCCGCCCCCCTCCATTCACAGCCCCCCACTGCAGAGGTATAGGGCACCCAGGGAAAGTCCAGGGAGGCTGAGATGGTGATGACCCTATGAAGTGCATTTTCCTTTGTAACAGGACTTTAGAACCACACCCCCTTACATGGTTCCACCATGACCTCCTGGGAGCCCCAAGGGTCTGACCACAAGGCAAACACCAGCGTGGGCAAGTAACACGTTCTCTGAACTTGTCTGCATTCACCATCGCTGACTGACACAATCGAATTCGGGTCTTTCGTCTTCCCCTTTGGTAAGACAAGAACATGATTGTACCTCTGATGGATCGTCTTCAAAGACAGAAGACAGACGCTTCTGTTACCAAATACACCAGTATGACTGTTTGAAAAAGGGCAGGATGGTATTCAAAACTACCCTTTAAAAAAATCTCCAATCTTATATAAAGCACTTCTAGGCTTTTGCTTTAATAGCCTTGTCCTCCAAATAAATAAAGGTTAATGAGGTTTTGCAAAGTGCCTTGTGGAACAGCTACTAATATCAGTCTGTTTGTAAATAAGGAAACTGAGGCTTAGAGAGTAGTCTTAACCAGTGGAAGGGTGAGCCTGGCTCAGTGCAGGACAAAACTCTTATCCATCACACACCACTTTCTTTCACTAGATATTAAGATATTAGAGAAAAACAGAGAAGATTGATTTCATTTCTGCTCCTCCAGGGTTCTTTTTGGTTCACTTCTCAGTCTTCACACCTACAGATTATTCTAATTAAAATTTGAGCTAAAAAATTGAAGCTGGCTTCCTAGGGTTGAGTTGTCTATTCCTAGCTGACATGAAAGCAGTTCAAACACCCCACTTCATACCTTCACTTCATACTGCATATTCACGCCCGTGATGTCAAACATCTTAGCATCTTTGATAAAGCTCAAACCCTCAGTAATCAAGGGCTCCACAGTGTGGTCCCAGGTAACCTGCTCCAACCTTTTGCATCTCCAGGCTCTTCGGTACCACAGACCAGGGGGACTGAAGGCCGCTCAGTCGTGCACTGCAAGGGGCTCTGCTCAGGTCACGTTTGGTTATTCCCTTTGCTTGGAAAATTTGTTTCCTTTTGCTTATGTGGGAAAGTTCAGTTTGTCCATCCTTGAAAAAGTAACCCAAGTGTTACCCCAGTCTCCCAGGCAGAATAAGCCAGTTCTCTCTGATGTTTCAGTGTGGTCGATTATAACTCTGTGTGAGGGTTCTCCGCAGAAACAGTATCAAAAGGAGAAACCTGTATGTCTCTGTCTACCTTCTGTCTGTCTGTCTGTCATCTATCTGTTGCTGCTAAGTCACTTCAGTCGTGTCCGTCTCTGTGCGACCCCACAGATGGCAGCCGTCCCTGGGATTCTCCAGGCAAGAACACTGGAGTGGGTTGCCATTTCCTTCTCTTAGAGATACTTGTTTTAAGGAATTCGCCCATGCACTTGCGAGGGATGTCGGGTTTGAATCTGTATGGCAGTTCAGCAGACTGGAGATCTAGGGAAAAGTGGATACTGCAGCTGAGGTCTGAAGGCAGGATTCCTTCTTCCTTGGAGTGGGGGCAGGGACCTTAGTCTTGTTTGGACTCAGTCTTCTCTCACAAGGGCTTGCTAAGTGTGTATGCGTGATCAGTTGTGTCTGACTCTGTGTGACCCTGTGGACTGGAGCCTGCAAGGCTCCTCTGTCCATGGAATTTTCCAGGCAAGAATACTGGAGAGGGTTGCCATTCCCTACTCCAAGGGGTCTTCCTGGCCCAGAGGTTGAACCCAGGTCTCTTGTGTCTCCTGCATTGGCAGGCAGATTCTTTACCACGGCGCCACCTGGGAAGCTGCTTGCTAGGTGGCTCAGTGGTAAAGAATCCGCCTGCCAATGCAGGGGACGCAAGAAACGTGGTCTTGCTTCCTGGGTTGGGAAGGTCCCCTAGAGAAGGAAATGGCGACCCACTCCAGTATTCTTGCCTGGGAAATGCCATGGACAGAGGTGACTGGTGGATTACTGTCCATGGGGTCGTAAAGAGTTGGACATGACTGAACAAGGGAGCATGCACACTTTCTCATAAGGCCTTCAACCTGTAGGCTGAAACCTACCCGAAGTACAAGAAGAGAATCTGCTCTTTTCAAAATCGACAGGTTGTAAATTTAATCTCATCCAAAAAAATACCTTCACAGAAATATCTGGACTAGCATTGAACACAAAACTGGGTACCATGACCTAGACAAGTTAACCTAAAATTAACCATCACAGGCTCTTACCGTATTTGTCTGCAATTATTTGTGTCTGCCAGCTCCTCTAGAATATGAGCTGCTTAGAGGAAGCAAACCTAAATTTTAGTCTCAGTGGGAGAATCTAAAATTACGTGCACACCAAATCACTTCAGTGGTGTCCAACTGTAGGTAACCCTATGGGCTAGAAACCCTCCCAACCCAGGGATCGAACCCCAGGTCTCCTGAATTGTAGCCAGATTCTTTACCGACTGAATCACCTGGGAAGCCCAACCTTCTGGGCTGTTTGCTTGTCAATCACTCTGACGGTCTTTGGAGCAAGGGGTACAGGCGGCAGCCCCGTCAGCGCCCACTAGGTGGCAGTGGAACCCCATCTCTGACGGGCTCTGCGCTTCCTGCTCGCTCAGCCTCCACAATCTGGAGAGAAAACTTCCAACCCAGCAGCAGAGCCCTGCTGGGAATTTCAGGTTAACTGACTAAGTCGCTTTAATTTTCTTGGGAAAATAGTTGCAGTCACACATTAGATAAGAGGCTCCTGAGGCACCGAGGCCTGCGGTGTGAGCACCAGTTTTTTTCCAGCTCCCAGATAAAGAGATGCGTCCCTCCCCGCAGTCATGCTAATACGCCCCACCTCCAGCAAACAGCAGGATCAAAGCTCGCTCCTGGCACGACCCCTCCCCAGGGCCTGCTAACTTCCTCCCCTCGAGTCCAGGATGGGACCTGCTAGCGATGCCTGTCAGTGTCCTCTCTGCTTTCTGCCTGCGATGGCACCGTGGACAGTCCATAGCTGGCCGCAGAGTTTGCAGAATTAAGATCAGACTTCTCGGGGTGTAAGCACAGTAAATATAACTGGTAGAAATAAAATTCTCAAGTTAGCCAAACATGGAAATTTGGGCGTTAAATAAAAAGTCTTCCTCTTCCTCCTTCAAAACTTTTATCTTCTCTGAATACATTCATATCACATCTACAACGAACCGTTTTTAAAGGGTTAACTTCTTCCCATAGACAGGGACAATTTGTCGTTTCTGTTAATTCAGGCTATAGGACATGGAGCCCGGTTTGGAGGAAAGACTCATAAATGCTAGTTGAAGCTGACACGACTCTGGAAATTTTATGAAAGGGCTCCTTTGTCTTTGTGACTTTCAAGTCCTTCACCTTCAGGCTCTGATTTTCCACTTAGAGTGATAACAAAGGGCCACAGATTATTATCCTCACTTTAAAGTAGGGACAGTAAGTCCAGGAAAGACCATTCGCCTGAGAATACAGTGCAGGTCAGCAATGCAGCAGACCGTGTCTCTGTTCTTGCCAGCAGCCCCCACTGACCCTCGCTTTGAGGCGCTAACCAGAGGTGCGGACCCAGGCCCTGCACCCAAGGAAAGGAGAATCAGAGTCTATTGAAGTGGACTGGAAGCTGGGTCGTGTTTCACCTACTCTCTCTGGGGCTTCCGCTCTCTCTCCTCTTGCCTCTTTTCACTGCGCCCTAGTCACCAACAGGACAGATCATCAGTGCCGACTTCTCATAGACCAATAGTCAACAGTGTCTCATTGTTGCAGGAATCAGATCACTCCAGCAGCCTAATTCTAATCTCCTCCAAGTCAAAACACCTAGAGGATGGAGCCTGCTTCATAACCACGCACTCCCTACCCCTGACCTGAAATTCCAAGCTAACGCCAGACTATGGGGCTGAAAGGGGTGAAGTTAGGTTATATAGAAGCTGCAGAGTAACAGGGGCAAAGGCCCCAATTCTGTGTAATTCTCATCACTTCCCCCAGCTGATTTGCCATCCTCCGTCAAGACCTTTGCCGTGTCACTTCCATTGACCTTCTCTCAACCCACCATTTCCGTTGGTATGAGCTGATTGCTCCTTGAAACATACAGGAAATTTAGTGATCATTTCCGGTTTGAAACATCTCCTGTAATGTCTTATATTAGGGTGTTTATCCCAGGTTCTCCCCCATTGCTCCCACGATTGAAGCTGTGATGCCTAGAGGAACAAATGCCATATTGTATTTACTTTGTCTCATGCCTGGAGCCAGCACGCAGCTTGTCCACAGGGCCATGTCAGGGGGCGTGAGCAGCACACGTCCATAGGAAAGCTTGACAAGTGCTTATTGAATGGAAATGATTCCTCCTAACGAGATCCATAGATTCTAACCATTTATTTTGATGTTGACCAGATTAATCTTCCTGAAATAGCACAGTCTCTATGCCATTCCTCTGCTAAAAAGTTCTTAATACTCTTCCTAATGCCTATAGAATTAAGCCTTAATAGGAAGACCTAGTGGAGAAGGACATGGCAACCCACTCCAGTATTCTTGCCTGGAGAATCCCAGGGACGGGGGAGCCTGGTGGGCTGCCATCGACGGGGTCACGCAGAGTCGGACACGACTGAAGCGACTTAGCAGCAGCAGCAGGAAGGCCTAGTGAGCAAAAGTTGACTGACTTCACCTCTGTCTTATTTTCCAACTTTTATTTTAATGAATGGTGCCCTGAACCATCTGTTACTGCTTCTGTTTACTTCCCTTTATTTTTTACTTTATTAATTTTTATTTTATATTGGGGTAGAACAGAGTTGTGTCAGTTTCAGGTGTATAGCAAAGTGATTCTGTTATACATATATATGTATCCATTCTTTTTCAAATTCCTTTCCCATTTATATTATTACAGAATATTGAGCAGAGTTTCCTGTGCTATATCTGTTCGGTCACTCAGTTGTGTCCAACTCTTTGAGACCCCATGGACTGCAGCACGCCAGGCTTCCCTGTCCATCACCAATTCCCGTAGCTTCTCAAACTCATGTCCATCAGGTTGGTGATGCCATCCAACCATTTCATCCTCTGTTGTCCCCTTTTCCCCCTGCCTTCAATTTTTCCCAGCATCAGGGTCTTTTCCAATGAGTCAGTTCTTCGCATCAGGTGGATGTGAAGTATTACTGTCTATATAATAGGTTCTTATTGGTTATCTATTTTAAATATAGTAGTGTGTATATGTCAATCCCAAACTCCCAATTCATCTCTCCATTTTTTTCCCTTTGGTAATAATAAATTAATTCTTGAAGTCTGTGAGTCTGTTTCTGTTTTGCAAATAAGTTTGTTTGTATCATTTTTTTTAGATTCCACAGATAAAGGATGTCATGTGATATCTGTCTTTCTCTGTCTGACTTACTTTACTTACTATGATAATCTCCAGGTCTACCCATGTTGCTGAAAATGGCATTATTTTATTTTTTTATGGATTAAAGACCTAAAAATAAAACCTGATACTCTAAAATTCTTAGAGGAAAACCCAGGCAGGACACTTGCCTTTATTTTAAAGCTAGGTTTCCACCTGAAATATCCTCTTTACTTTTTGTTTCTCAAAGCTCTTACTCTTCTTCAAGGAAGATGATTATTGGGAAAGTCTCATTGGATTTGGTAGAGACAATTAGTAACATTGAAGAATGGGGAATGGAGTTTCTGTAGGGCTGGGGATAGAAATAAGATTCCTGAGGCAAAGAAAGAAAAGAGAGATGAGAGCGGCTTGTATGACTCATCCGTTTAGTGGTTTGACAGCAAGAAAGAAAGGTGGCCAGTCATACGACATCTGGATGAGCTCCGTGGTTATAAAGAGCATTTTGTTTGGTTTGCTCACTGGTATAGAGATGCCCTCAGCATCAGTGAGAACGGTGGGGCAGGGTCCTCGGAGAGAAGATTCAGATTGTTGGAGAGAGACAGTCTGAGTGTGGTGGTTTCTGTCCAAAAGCTTGAATCCAGGCGACCTCTGCCACTCCAGCCTGCCCCCGCCCCCCGACCCCGTGCAGCTCTCTGTTCAGGGGTGTTCTCTCATTGAGTCACTGCTGGACTTCATCTGGGCCCTTCTCTTTGATCTCACCCATTTATTTATTTTAGATTATTATCCATTTAAAAAATTCATTTATTTTGATTGGAGGATAATTACCTTACAGTATTGTGATTTTTTTTTGCCATACACCAACATGAATTGGCCATGTGTCCCCCTGCCATACCCCAGTCCCCTCTTCCACTCCCTGCCCACCCCACCTCTCTGGGTCGTCCCAGAGCACCGGCTTTGGGCACTTCATGCACTGGTCATCTGTCTTGCATGTGGTAATATACACGTTTCAACGCTACTCGCTCAAATCGTCCCACCCTCGCCTTCTCCCACTGAGTCCAAAGCTCTGTAATTTATGCCTGCGTCTCCATTGCTGTCCTGCTTATAGGTCGTCAGCACCATCTTTCTAAATCCTCATACATGTGTCAATATACAGTATTTATCTTTCTCTTTCTGACATACTTCCCTCTGTATCATAGGCTCCAGGTTCGTCCGCCTAACTAGAATTGACTCGAATGCATTCCTTTCTGTAGCTGAGTAATATTCCACTGCGTATATGCACCATGTCTTCTTTATCCATTCATCTGCCAGCGGACATCTAGGCTGCTTTCCTGTCCTAGCCACTGCAAAGAGTGCTGCAGTGAACACTGGGGAACCTGTGTCTCCTTCATTTCTGGTTTCCTCAGGGTGTGTGCCCAGCAGTGGGGCTGCTGGGTCAGCTGGCAGTTCTGTTCTCAGTTTTTTAAGGAATCTCCACACTGTTCTCCATAGTGGCTGTACCCGTTTGCGCCATTTTCTTCACACCCCCTCCAGCATTTATTGTCTGTAGACTCTTTGAAGATGCCCATTCTGACCGTCACCCACTTACTCTTTCACATTCCTCCTCTGGCACTCATCCACCATTTCAATAGTACTAGAAATCCCCTTTCCCTCCTATTAAGTGATTATTCCTCCTATTAAGTGATTATTCCTATTCGTTAAAACACCAGCTCCAGTGAATGCAAACATCCACTATGTTTGCGCTTGAAACCAAGATGTGATAGAAGAAGCTGTAAGAGAAAACGTGTTGCTTCAGCTTTAAATTCATTCTTTCCCACCTCAAGTGGCCCTGCAGAACTGCCAAGGCTCCAAGTCCGCACACCCTCCCTGCATCCCTACTCTGCAGACTGTCTCCATGTTCCTAAAAGGCTTGGCTGGCTTGGCCACTCCCCACACCCACATCCTCCCCTCCCTCCCTGTTCCCCCTGCCTACACACACACACATACACACACACACACACGCACATAAACACGGATGATCTTCTTTTTCAGGAGATGATGTCACTCTCACGTTTGAAAAGAACGTAAGAGCCTAGAAGCTATCAGATGAGAGCTCCCTCTGTGTCCTTCTGGCCCCCTAGGGTTTCGTGGCTCAGACTGTAAAGAATCTGCCTGCAATGCAGGAGACCCAGGTTCAGCCCCTGGGTCGGGCAGATCCCCTGAAGAAGGGAATGGCTACCCACTCTAATAGTCTTGCCTGGAGAACTCCATGGACAGACGAGCCTGGCGGGCTGTAGTCCATGGGATCGCAAAGAGCTGGACACGACTTAGCACTTCCACTTCACTTCACTCCCCTCCTGGCACAGGGGAGGAGCTGTCTTGCCTCCTACCTGAGGCCAATGCCTTGACCTAAGCTCTGGAGCCCAGTTATTCTTTTCTTCCTAGAAGACCTCATTCTTCCTCTCTCTTCTCTTTTCAACCGTTTCTCAATTTGATCACTTCCATCTGTGTGTTAAACATGTCTCCTTTGCAGTCTTACTTTCATTTGCCTAATACTGATAATATTGATGATGATAATAAATAATAATGCTAATCAAGAAAACACAGTAAAAGAAGCAACTAGCATTTGGTCAGTGCTTATTAGGGGACGGGCACTATTCTTAGGGGGACGGGCACTATTCTTAGAAGCCTAGCTGTGTTACTTCATTTAATCCTCACAAAGCCGTAGGGGATAAGTGTTATTAGCTCCATTTTTGCTAATGAGGAACAGAGAGGTACTAAGAGGTTGAGACCACCCAGCTAGCATATGAAGGAATCAGAATTTAGACAAAGACCTTCTGGCTTCAGAACTTCAACTCTTTGCCACAGCATTGTCTTGTTTCCTGTGCTTAGAACTTCCCCGTATCAAATTTCTCAGCATATTCTTCTTTGTGTCCATAACTTCACTTACACCTTTATGCGGATGACTCAAATTTCTGTTTCTAGCTCTGACTCTTCTTGTGTTCTCAAATTGACCGTCTTATTATCTGGCTGATGTATACACTTGGGAGACATGAGAGCTTTCCAGTGTTGATGGGAATATCAAGCTGGGGGCATCCGATGCATGGTTTCTTCCTCCAGGGTTTCCTGCGTCAGTCAGGAGCATCACCATTCATTCAGGCATTAATGCCAAAAGCTTTAAGAGTAATCGTCTTCAACACACCTGTCATCCTCACCCCTCGGATCCCCATACGTGCACGCTTCAGTCATGTTCGACTCTGTGCAACCCTACGGACTGTAGCCCGCCAGGCTCCTCTGTCCATGGGATTTCCAGGCGAGAATACTGGAGTGGGTTGCCATTTCCTTCTCCATCTGATGTCCATATCCCACACCAAACATGAATCTGATTATGTTATCCCCTTGCTGAAAATTTTCAATGGTTTCTTATTGGTTAATTAATAAAGAGTAATGAAGAACAAGAAACAGATGAAGAAGTAACTAAAATTCGGTGAGCCTTATCTCACATTGGGCTTCCCAGGTGGTGCTAGTGGTAAAGAACCACCTGCTAATGCAGGAGCCTTAAGAGAGGCAGGCTCAGTCCCTGGGTGGGGAAGATCCTTTGAAGGAGGGCACGGCAACCCACTCCAGTATTCTTGCCTGGAGAATCCCATGGACAGAGCAGCCTTGGGGGCTATGGTTCATAAAGTCACAAAGAGTCAGACACGACTGAAGCGACGTAGCAGGCGTATGTCACATCTCTCTCTTATCCCCTGTGTTTCAGAAATGTGACTTTATGTCAGTAGCAAAATGTGCCATGAGTGCACTCCCACGTGGGGACAACTGAAAGGATGGAATATGAGCAAAAACAGGAAGCTTCGCAGAGTGGAATGTCGAGGGACCTGCCTCTGTATGGTTCGTGGGGCCCTGATTTGCCAGAAGACATCATTCCTCAGCAGCAGCAGCGCATCCTGTTGTGTAGGACTCCCAAGAGGGGACTCTGTCTGTATCTTTTACCTACTCCACACACGAAGCAACTCAGCTGATCAAATGCCAGGCTACCAGTTACTCTGTTGACTCCTTCTCCTGCCTGGGTGATAGCCCCCAAGCTGAAAATAAGAGTCATACTTCTGAACCGAGTTCAGGAACTTGGATCCTGGAAACTGAAATAGTTTTCCCTGTTCTCAGGCATCCCTTTGCTGTTGGATCACCTTTATACATTTTATACCTTCTCCATACACAGTTTTGTTTATCTCGCTGGATGCATTATTACTGGAAACTAGAACCAGCTCCTTTCAAGTGCTTATACCAATCCTAAATCACCAGATGGTTCTCACCCCATCTGCTCCCTTTTGGTCTCCTCTTATTAGGATTTATCAATCCATCTTCAGCTATATGGTTGAAATCTCACACAAGATCAACTTCAAGGCCACCAGATCTCTCAGAGAAGTTCCCTCGCCTGTGGAAATTTCTAATTCCAGAGCCTGAAACAAGACTCGGTGTGGTGGAAATATGTAACTCTGATGCTGAAAGGATGCATGAACACATTCAGGGAGAAAACTGGTGAATTTCCACTGAAAGCTCCTTCCAATTTTGATTTTACTTCTACTTTGTTGTTGTTCAGTACCCAAGTCTTATCCAGCTCTTGAGACTCCATGCACCATGGCCTGCCAGTCTCCTCTGTCCGTGGAATTCTCCAGGATAGAATACTGGAGTGGGTTGCCATTCCCTTCTCCAAGGGATCTTCCCAACTCAGGGATCAAACCCGGGTCTCCTGAATTTGCAGGCAGATTCTTTACTGTCTGAGCCACCAGGGAAGTCCAAACATATTTTACGTTTTTCAGTATCAAGAGCTTCTTTACCCAGACATGGAGCAAAATGTGTCAAGGTCTTTTGGAGCTGAGGTTTAGAATGTGAACTCTCCCACCTCTGTTTGGATAACTTCAATCCAGGGAGAACAAACACGCACAAAGCCAGGAGGCTGGTAGGTGTCTAGGGGGCTGTGAGAACACTACTGCCTAATAAACTCCCACCCCCCTGAAGCGCACATTGTGTGTAATGAAGTGCCCTTTCTGGGGCCTTTGGGATGGTTGTTTTAGTAACTCCAAGGAAAGAACTTAGACTCACCACTTCGCTCTCATCTTTCTCTTTTCTCCACATATTACTCTTTCTTAAATTACATTGGTGTGGTTTGAACCAACAAAGGTTTATCTGAAGAATGTACAGAGTGACTGGAGTCCCGCTATTGGCCTTTTCTGTAAAACGGTGATTTTAATAGCAGCTGGTGCTGGAGGTCAGCTCCCAGGCTTCAGGGTCTGAGTCCCTTTTGAATAGCTCCTGCTTGCGCCAGCATGTGAATCCAGCATCTGTAATTAAATCCTTACCTCTAACAGGATGCTTTAGATCTGTGTGCTTCTGTCCAGTTAAAAGTACTTTAAAAGGCAAATATATAATTTCTAAGTGAAAGACACACAATAATTGGCCCTTCCCCAGAGCAACACTGCCTTTCAAAATCTCTGAATCACAGTTTCCTGTAGGAGAATGTTTCCTAGAAATACATCATCCTTTTTCAGGACCAATACCTTGCAAGGAGGCTTATTTTAATGCAAAGACTATGTATTCTGGAAGCATTCATAATGCTCAGGTGGGAGAGCTCAGGTCTGACCCAGGCAGTGCAGTGTGGGATTTGAGAGAGCGGTTCTGGCATAAAACTAAATGGACACAAATCTCAGTTCAGCACTTAATACCTATGCTACCGTGATGTGCTCGGCTTACCCAGTGGCTCAGATGGTAAAGAATCCGCTTGCAATGCAGGAGACGTGGGTTTGATCCCTGGCTCTGGAAGGTCCCCTGGAGAAGGAAATGGCAACCCATTCCAATATTCCTGCCTGGGAAATCCCATGAATGTGGGAGCCTGGAGGGCTGCAGTCCACGGAGTCACAGAGAAACAACTGAGCGAATAAACAACAACAACCGTGACATGCCAGTTAGTTTCTTTGTATATCACTGCTCTCATCTGTATAGAAAGAATCACAACACTTTCTTACAGGAACCTTATGAAAATGGATTGACGTAACTCACTTAAAATATTTATCTCCGTGAATACCCTGGAATGGTTAGTTGTTGTTGCCTCCATTGTTTTAAAAACTCTAGCCTAATTAAAGATCTTATTTATGTTTCTTCAGTCCAAACTGATCGTTGAGCACCCTGACTGATGGAGAGGCTTCTTCAAGGTCATTAGTTAATGGGACACTATTCGTCTGCACATGGATGTGAATTACCGTGTCAAATAATAAAAGTGCTTTTGGGTTTCTGTGCATATATGTGTGTGTGTGTGTGTGTGTGTGTGTGTGTGTGTCTATGTTTAACAAGGACAATTATATGTATATATATATATATAAATTTTTTAAAAAGCTCCAGTCTGATAATCAGAAGAGCTAGATGCAGTCTTGATTCTTAGTTTCGTTTCAGTCTCTCTATGTGCATAGTGGAGAGAAACACTTTCATTTCTATTGATCTCACAGAGTTAAAGTGTGAGCACAGCTGTGATGGATGGATTTAGAGTTTTTAACATATCTTTCTAATAGCCCAAACTACTACGCTGTTTAAACTCACTCATTTTTAAGGGGATTACTCTATTTATTTTTCTTGGTGTTTCTTAAGATTTTCTTTTCTTGGGGTATATTTGCTTTAAAATAGTCTAGTCTCTGCTCTACAACAAAGTGAACCATCTATGTGTCTACACATATCGCCTCCCTCTTGTGCCTTCCTCCCACCGCCCGGCCCCATCCCATCCCTCCAGGTCATGACAGAGCACTGAACTGAGCTTCCTGTGCTATTCAGCAGGTTCCCACTAGCCATCTATTTCACATGTCAGTTCAGCTCAGTTCAGTCGCTCAGTCGTGTCCGACTCTTTGCGACCCCATGAATCGCAGCATGCCAGGCCTCCCTGTCCATCACCAACTCCCGGAGTTCACTCAGACTCACGTCCATAGTAGTGTATATATGGTCAATCCCAATCTCCTGATTCATTCCCCCTGAGCCCCATCCACACATCTGTTCTCTACATCTGAGTCTCTATTCCTGCCCTGCAAAAATACCCCACGTAGAGATGGAGATGGACCTAGAGTCCTACAGAGTGAAATCAGTCAGGTAGAGAAAAACCAAATATTGTTCATTATTAACACACATATGTGGAATCTAAGGGGATTATTTTACATTCATCATCTTCAAGGTATTAATTTTATCTCTACAGGATGTTATACTTTATTCCCTCTGGTGAATCATTTTTCAGGGAAAAAAGTCAACTATGACTTCATGTTGTTACTGTTATCATCAATAAGCCATTTTACTAATTAATTCTAATTTATACCAATTCTGCCATAGATCATCTTCTATCTCTGACATAACCAGATACCATTTGTTCTTTCCCTAAATTAGTACCGGTTGTATTATAAAATAAAGAGAATTCAACTCAACAGCAAGGGGGCCCCAGTTCTGACAATGACAAAATCAAGATTGGAACCAGGGGTGTTCAATCTGTTTTTCTATAGTTTCATTACATGATGTGAAGGATAAATAAAAATCAAGGGAATGCTATTTCTGACCTTTACGCTTTGTAAAAATAATCTTTATCTCTGTCACCCATTTCTTATTTGTTTTCCCCAAGATTTCACTATTTTACACAACAAATTCTATAGTTTTTGTCCAATGACTTTATTTTAAAATTCTTATTTTTTAATTCTCTAGGATAACAATTAAGTGGCAAATTACTTTTTCTGTTTCTAAGAAGGGTTGAGTTTTTTTTCCCATAATTTTTTTCTTTCTTCAATTTTCTTCCTTTTCACCCTGTGGGTCTGGTGCTCTTAATTTCTGAACGACATTTAAAGACATGCCATAGAGGGGCTCCAGTGCAAAGGGGAAAGTTGTAATGAAAAGTTAGCAGAATTTGTTAATAGCCTCCAGGAAGTCAGGCAAACACTTTTTCTTAAAGTTTAGATACCCTCTGCAGTATATCATCCAACTTCTTCTGAGGAAACTAGCTGTGCAGAATGTCTGAGGTTCTGGGAGAAAGAGAGAGTTGGTATATTATGATAAACCAATGCACATTGCAGCTAGTCATTTGCTGTGCTTAGAACTTAATTTATATCTCAGCCATTCGATGAGCATAATACAGAGAGAGTCTCTGGGTTTTATCTACTCTGGACAGCATAGCATATTGCTCCAGTAAGCATAATGGGTGGGAATTAGGGACAGAATGCTGGCTGGAGAGTTCTTTCCATGTCAGGAAAGGAGATATAGACAAATCAGTCTCTCTGTGTAATGCCTTTACAGTAAACTAAGGAATAATGCCATGGGGAGGAGATGGTGGCTGCAGCTCGGTACCCTCCGCGACTAGCTCAGAGAAGTAGGAGCAGTATGGTCTAAGACCTGAGGTTACTGTTACTAATCATAGACCTCAAGGGTCTGTGCTTTTCACAGGAAGGTGGCTGTATGGATTTGTCACATTCTTTAAGTCCTTCCCTTGACTTAGTCACTTCTTTGGCTCACCTTTTCCATCTGCACTGAAATCTGATGGTAAAATCTGCATATCTAAAACGGTAGACACTAATAAGATTTCATCTAGGTACAGATTTACTTTTGTGAAATTAAGGCAGAAGTTCTAAGAGGATGGATCAGAAAACTGAACTTAGGAAGACTGAACTTTTATTTTTTTTCCCCATGAGGAAAGATAATATAAGGAAACCTGGAAATAAGAATAAATGGAATACACGTAAACCAATGTGTCTACATACATATGTTTATAATGTATATAAACTGTATATAGCTTAAAGTAAATAAATAAAACTACAATCTGTTATATGTTTTTCAAAAGACATCCACAATTACTAGCTCTTTTGAACCTCAAAATAAGGGCTGTGGGCAAATATAATTCTCCTTGTTCTGTGTTATAGAATTGAAACTCAAAAAAGTAAAACTATTTGCCTAATTTCACAGGGTGAGTTAGCAGCACCACTTCACAACGCCTGGCAAATAGAAATCACTTGGTAAATATTTGTTGAGTGAATGGACATGAATGGAATCTGGTCCCTAGTTCACTATCTCTGTCTAATACAATGTATCATAAATTGCTACTGCCTCTGGTATACTGTTGGTGAAATAATTAATTTAAGCACCCTACCTAAAGACGTTTAGAAGACTTTCAGAAAATTTTCTTTCTGTTACTTATTGTCTGGAAGACTTTAAAACCATTCTGCTATTGTATATCTCTGTATTCTCCTTTCTTTACCCCCAGTCATAGTATGGGATTTTTTTTTTTTTTTTACCTTTTCTTTTGTTTTTAAAAGTAGCAGTTCTTATAGAGGAACTAAAATGAAAATATGAACAGCCAAAGTTAAACATTTTTACACTTTAACAGTGGGAAAAAAAGACAAAGGTTTTAATTTCAAGAACCAAGTAATCTATTCACTGGGCTGCTTCTAGTTTGGGTACTATGGCCACTAGATCAGTTTTTTTTTAAATCCAGGTCCCCAAAATGTCATTGGAATAGACTGAACATTAAAGCACTGTTTCAGGTTAAGACGAATCTTGCAGCAAATCCCTTATACAGATTCTCTCTGAGGAAGATTTCTTGGGGAAGCATATGTCCAGAGTGGAGACAAGAACGAGGACACCAGAAGAATTTGAAGCATCTGGCATGTGCAAACATTGCACACAGCCAGACAGATGGGTGATGTGAGCAGAGAGACGAAAGCATGAAGAAATAATCGAAAGGCATCGCTAGAAATGAAAAACATCATAACAGAAAGAATAATGTCTTTTATGGACTCATCAGTAGACTGGGCAGAGCTGAAGAGACAATTCATGCTCTTGAACATAGGTCAGTAGAACATCTTGAACTAAAATGCAAAGAGAAAGAATATTAAAGAACCATGGGACAATTTCAGAAAGTGTAACACACAGTTAATTAGCATGCTAGAAGGAAAAGAAAGAATGACGGGGAAAAGAATATTTAAAGCAACAGTATCTGAAAAGTGAAAGTGAAAGTGAAGTCGCTCAGTCATGTCCGACTCTTTGCGACCCCATGGACAGTAGCCTGCACCAGGCTCCTCCGTCCATGGGATTTTCTAGGCAAGAGTACTGGAGTGGGTTGCCATTTCCTTCTCCAGGGAAACAATATCTGAGAAAGTTCCAAACCTGATTACAAATGCTAAGCCACAGATCCAAGATCTCAAAGAACCCAAAGTGGAATAAATACCCAAAACATGTCTAACAATACCATATTCCTAGAAATGGAAAATCAAGGAGAAAAATCAAAGGCAGAGAGAAATCTTAAAGAAAATCAGAAGGGAGAATAAAGCTACCTTTCTTATAGAGGAAAAAGATGAGAAATATAGTGACTTTCCTGGCTATATTTGAAATACACTGAGTTTCATTTGTCTTTCAGTAATTGATCTGTTAAGTATGCAGAAACTCAGTAAAAATATAATTGACCTAAGGAGCACTACCAACCAACTTGAGTTATTTGACATTTATAGAATTCTCCACGTAACAGTTGCTAGCTACACATTCTTCTCAGGCTTTCATGGAACATTTACTGATGGTGCGGACCATGTTCTGGACCAGACCATCAAACATATCTTAAACTATTTAAAAGAATAGAAATTAGAAAAAGTTATCTTAGACAACAATGGAATTAAATGGGATATAAATAACAGAAAGTGAAAGTGAAAGTTGCTCAGTCCTGTCTGACTCTTTGCAACCCCATGGACTATATAGTCCATGGAATTCACCAAGCCAGAATACTGGAGTGGGTAGCCTTTCCCTTCTCCAGGGGATCTTCCCAACCCAGGGACCGAACCTAAGTCTCCCTCACTGCAGGTGGATTCTTTATCAGCTGAGCCACAAGGGAAGCCTGAGAATACTGGAATGGGCAGCTTATCCCTTCTCCAGTGAATCTTCCCAGCCCAGGAATCAAACTGGGGTCTCCTGCATTGCAGGCATATTCTTTACCAACTGAGCTATCAGGGAAGCCCCAGATAACAGAAAAGTAACTAGAAAATCTGTGAATATTTAGAAAACAACAGCACACTTCTAAATTTCAAATGGGTAAATATGTCTCAAGAGAAATTTTAAAACAGTTTAATGAAAATGAAAACACAACTTATCAAAAGCTTTAGGATGTATCAAAGGCAGTGCTTAGAGAAAAACATATAGTAGTATTGAATGTGCACGAGAAAAAAATAAACAGAAATACATAAATTTAAAAAAAATCCAAAATCGATAACCCAAATTTCCATCTTATGAAACTAGAGAAGGAACAAATTAAGACCAAGAAAAGCAAAGCAAAGATATATCAATTAGAGTAAAAAATCAATGACATTGAAAACAAGAAATCAATAGAGGAAAACAAGGAAACCAAAGGATGAATTCTTTCAAAATATCAATAATATTGATGGGCCACTAGTTGTACACAAGTTATTAATACTAAAAATGAAAAATGAGATATTACTATTGAGCTCATGGACATTATAGGGATAATAAGGTAATATTATGACATCTTTATGCATATGTGACAACTTTATGAATTTGATAACTTTAATCAAATGGAGAAATTTCTTGAAAGATACAATCAAAACTCACAGAAGGAAAAGTAAATGATCATAATATGTCTACAGCCACTAAAGAAATTGAATAAGAACTTTTTAAAAATAGAAACACAATTCTTCAAAAAAGAAGAAAGTACTAATGAATTATACCAAACATTCAAACAAAAAACTACCTCAACTCTCAATAATATCTGCCAGAAAATACAGAAGATTTACTTCCCAACTCATTTTACAAGACCAGTATTACCTAACGACAAAATGGATGAAGACATTATAAGAAACGAAGACCACACAGCAATATTACTCATGAATAGAAATGTACAAGTCCTCAACACAATAACAGCAAATTAAGTTTAACAATATACAAAATAAATAATAGACAATGCTAAGTTGAATGAAATCCAGGGATGCAAGGCTCATTCTCCATTTGAAAATTAATCAATGTCATCCAATATATCAACTAGCTTAAGAAGAAAAATTCATTTGATCACATCAATTGGACACTTTTCCCCTAAGATCAAGATCAAGACAAAGATGTCCACTCTATTTATATTTATCAATATACCAGAATTTCTAGCTAGTGCAATTAGACAAGAAAAGGAGACAGAAAGATTGGAAGGGAAGAAATAAAACTGACATGATTTTCTATGCAGAAAAATCCAAAGTAGAAACAAAAAGCAACTCCTGGAACTTATAAACATACATGCAAAATAAGGTTACAGAATACAAGTTTAACATATGAAAGTCAATTTATTTCCTATATACTCACAATTAGCTATTGAAATTTGAATAAAAACAAAACATTAACATTACAATAAAAATAAAGCCATGAAATACTTAAGCCTATATTTAATACTCAGTCTATACACAGGAAATTATAAAATTATAGTGAAAAAATCACAGAAGATCTAAAAAAGTAGAGAGATATTCCATGTTCATGGATTGGAAAGCTTTAATATTGTTAAGATGTCAATTCTTTCCAATTCTATATTCAACAAAATTTTAATGAAAATCCCAATAATATATTTTTCAGATATTGGCAACCTGTTTCTAAAATTTATGTGGAAAGGCACAAAATTTAGAATAGCCAACAGATACTGGGAGAGAAGAACAAAGATGAAGGGTTCATATTATCTATTTTCAAGGCTTACTACAAAAATACCATACTCAAGATAGTATGGAATTAGAAAAAAATAGGCATGTAGATTAATGGGATAGAAGAGGGGGCTCCCAAAAGTTGACTATATTAAAAAATACAGTCAGTTCATCTTTAACAAAAACACAAAGGCAACTGAATGAAGAAAAGATAGTCTTTCATCCAGCGGTGCTGGGATAATTGAACATCCATTTGCAAAAAAAAAGAACCTAGAACAGACTTTACACATTTCCCAGTATTGAACTGAAAATAGACCTTAGACCTAAATGCAAAATGAAAACAAAACTTCTAGAGAAAAAAACTAACAGGAGAAAATTTAAGTTGCCTTAGATCTGGTAGTGAGTTGCTAGATGTTACATCAAAACTATGACCCTTCTAAGAACAGAAAGTTGGACTTTATAAAAATTAAAACCCTCTACTCTGAGAAAGACACTATCGAGAAAATGGAAAGAAAGCCACAAACTGGGAGAAAATATTTACAAAACACACATTTGATAAAAGACATTCAAAGTATATAAAGTAATTTTAAAACACAAAAATAAAAAGAAACTAACAAAACAATTAAAAAATGGGGAATAGTTTGACAGATACTTCACCAAAGAAAATAGACAGATAGAGATTAAGCATATGAAAAGCTTCTTAACATCATTTGTCATTAGGGGATTACAAATTGAAACAATGAGATACTAATACATACCTAAATAGCTAGAGTTTTTTTGGGGGAAGGGGAAACAACTAACAATCCTAGTCGGCAAAGATGTGGAGCAACAAGAACTGTCAATCATTGCTGATGAGAGTGCAAACTGTACAGCTGCTGCGGAGTCCAGTGGGCAATTTCTTTCTGAGATAAACAGTCTTGCCACCAGATGCAGACCATGCACTTCTAGCTTTTCAAACAACTGATTTTAAATCCTGTATGGGTGAACTTCGAAAGAAGTGTTAAGGCTAAGTGAAATAAGTCGCACAGGGAAAGACGAAGTAGGGTATCACATATATACGGAACCTAAAAAGCCCAATTACAGAAACAGAGACCAGAATGGTAGTCAGCAGGGGCTAGGCTGGTGTGAGAGCTGGAAAAGGGGGAGATTAAATCCAGCCTCTGTACCCTGACACTGAATTAAATCTCAGAGACAGTTTTGGGTAAAGTAGAAAAGAACAGCTTTATTGTATTGCCAGGCAAAGGGGCCCACAACAAGAATTAGCCCTCAAAACTGTGTGTCCTGGCCTGGAGGCAGGTGGTGAAGATTTTTTATAGCAATGGTTCAAAGAGGGTGTGGTCAGTTTGTGGACATTGTTCAGAAATCAGCATCATCAAGGTTCTCGTTCCAAATGGTCTGGGGTCTGCATACTTGTGGGCAGTGTACTGTTGTTAACCGTTAACATCTCCCACCTGGTGTGGGTTTCAGTATCTGCAAAACAGCTGGGAGATATTGTTGCTTGTATCAATTGATAGAGAACCAAGACCCTGCCCCAAGACTGCACTATTGGTTCTTTTGAATGCTTGTTTTTCCTTTGAGTGGAATCCTCTTCCTTCCCTAATTTAACAGCTGCTTGAGGGAAGCTGAATGAAGCTTATTTCCTGTAATCAAAGAAATGGGGGGCACAGGAAGACTTCTGTGCTCAGGAGCCCCACAGGGTCTTGCTCAGTATCAAGATGGTGGTCACAGAGTACTAACTTCTTGTTACAGGATGAATAAGTTCTGGAGACTCTAATGTACTGCATAGTGATTATGTCTAATAATACTGTATTATACACTTGCAAGTTAGCAAGAGAGTAGATCCTAAATATTTTTACTACAGAAACAAATGGTGATAGTGTGATATGATGCAGGTGTTAGGTAACATTAGGGTGGTGATCATTTTTCAATATATATGTGTATCAAATCAATACTTCTTTTACACCTTAAACTTATGCAATATGACATTTCAATTATATCTCAATAAAGCTGGGATACAGAACTTATATGCACACAAAAAAGCTTGCATATGAATGTTTGTAGCAGCTTTATGTATATATGCAAGAAATAAAGCAACAATTATGTCTTTCAATAGGTAAATGAATAAACAAACTATGGTATATCCACAAAATGAGATATTATTTGCTTTGTGGCAAAACTCCTATATATTCTAGTGCTCTCCAGACCCCTCAGCCCCCACCCCCTGTACACACCAGAGCAATTTTCTCAGGGCTACTTGAGATGCCAACTCCCAGGCTTGAAGTCCTAAAAATTTCCACAGAATAAAATGTAACTCTTAACTTTTTTTTTTTTTTTTTAAAGAGTGAGTCTTAATGTATGTAAATATTTTAGAAATTCATGAAGGAGGTCATGGGATATCAGGATGGAATACAGAATCTGACAAAACAACCTAACTTTATTATGAATACATGGAACACCTTGCTGAAGGAGATGAGGGAAAATGTGCTGACCTATGTAACTAGAAGTGGTGTCTGTAAGATTAACGTCAACAGAGACTACATAAGCATTCATGTCCAGTTGATACAGATGTTCCCGCAGGGGTCCAGATGAACAATTCTGATACTGCCATACATCTGCATTTGAACTGAACAATTAAAATGATAGCAGATGGTAAGAGCCAGGTTACTCACCGATGAAGTGGAGGTTACTTATAAATGAGCAAGGGTAACATTAAGTAATGTTAATAACAGGGGAAAGTGAAAGTGTTCGTCGCTCAGTCATGTCTGACTCTTTGCAACCCCATGGACTGTAGCCTGCTGGGCTCCTCTGTTCATGAAATTCTCCAGGCATGGATACTGGGGAGGAGGGGGGGGGGTTGCCATTTCCTCCTCCAGGGAATCTTCCTGACCCAGGGATCAAACATGTGTCTCCTGCATTGTAGGCATATGCTTTACCATCTGAGCCACCAGAGAACAATAATAGGGGACCCACTGACAAAAACCACCGTTCCTGGCCAGGCACCATAGTAGCCACTTACATGAGTTTTCTGTCTTACAGCAGGAGGTCCTGATAAGCGAGGTGGAACTGATCAGCTACCACCCACCAGGAAAATTCATGGAAGGTCAAACGGAGAGAGAAGACTCCAGTCCCTATTTCCTACTAACCTCCCTGAATCCTCCTTCATCTTGATGGAATCTATGTTGGCTGAGTGCCACCAGGAAAGACCCTGAGTCAGAATGATTGGCCAAAGACAACCCGGAAACTAACCCCGTTGTCATAAGACCTGAGACTGCAAGCCACGTGCCAGAGCAGTCCTTCCGGGCTCCCTTACTCTGCTGCTCTCCCGCTGAGCACACTTTCCTGACAGTCTCTTGCTTTGTCAGCACATGTGTCTTCTCTGATAATCCATTTCCAAGTGCTAGACAAGAGACCACTCTCAGACCCTGGAAGGGGTCCCCCTTTTCTGCAACAGTAAGAGGCCAGAATGATCCCTGTGGAAATGGACTAGAATTCAAGGCATCACTATGACCACCTCTAGCACAATCTATGCAGACAGTTACAGATATGTGTATATGTAAGAGGGGTTAGTGCACACTCATAGACTCCCTTACTCTGTAAGTTGGGAGGGTCTTGAAGCAACAGTCCCCAATAGCAACCTCTTGTTATCGAGGAGAAGCGATAAAACCAGGTTCAGACTCCCACAGCCTGTCTGCAGTTACCAGGTAACCATTTAATTAGTAAATGAAACCTCTGTTGTGTCATGAAGTGAACCTACAGTCATCTGCTGGTGTCACAGAGATTCGGTTTCCTTCACAGTTGGTAATGATATTTTAAGTTTGTAAGGAAAGTATTCTAGAGTTTTCTTAAAAGCATCAATGGAGTCATTACCCTCTTTTGATGTAAACTATCAGCCTCAAGCAGCTTTTATACCATAAACAGGGCGCACATAAATAGACACTGGGTAAACATAAAGTTATAACTGCTACGAAATTAGTGGCAAAACTATGTGCCAAATACAGCTAAAGGCTTCTCATTATTTCATTGACACACCCACAATACATTGGAGTAATTGCTGTTACTATCTCCATTTCTCTGCTGGCGAAGCTAAGGATAAGTGAAATTTAATAACTTATCCAAGGTTAAACAATAAGTAAATGAAGGAGCTGGGCTGTAAGTTGCATAATTTGACTTCTGAGCACACACTCTTAACTAGCAGGGAAATTACTTTGTAAAGGTAAGGCCCTATTAAACCATCCTTGCTCATTGTAGGAAGGACACTATATCACTGACAGTACCATCTGCCACGGAGGACCCGCATTTAGAAAGAATGGGGACTTTTAAACGATCAGCCTAGTCTTTGAGGCGTGAGATTTGATTGCCCATCATTTACAACATAAGTGCTTTAATGGCACGAAATAATTTGAATTGTGTGGCTTTCCCCCCCCACAACAATTTAAAATATAAAAGTCATGTCTGGGAAGGCAGTGTTGCTAGAAGTACAGAAGAAATGTTATCGCTGGATAATGGAAATGAATCAATTGACTCCTATATGTCTCCATAAGCAGATGCAATGTGAATAATAATAAAAGCTTCAGTTTAATAAGTGCCCCTCTGGAGAAGGAAATAGCAATCCACTCCAGTATTCTTGCCTGGAAAATCCCATGGACGGAGGAGCCTGGCGGGCTACAGTCCATGGGGTTGCGAAGAGTCAGACACGACTGAGCACTGAGCACAGACTTCTGTTTGCTAGACGTTGTTCTAAGCTTTTGATGTATATAATCTCATTTAATCCTCACAACACACTCAAAAGCAGGTATCAGTATTATTTACAGAGGAAGAAAAAAAGAGTAATTTGATACTCCTCCTAAGATCACACAGCTAGAAAAGAGTAAAGTCAGGATGCGTGCGTGCACACATGCTAAGCTGCTCCAGTCGTGTCCAACTCTTTGTGACCCCACGGACTGTAGCCCACCAGGTTCCTCTTGTCCATGGGATTCTCCAGGCAAGAATAATGGAATGGGTTGCCATACCTTTCTCCAGGGGATCTTCTTGACCCAGGAATCGAACCCACATCTCTTAGATCTCCTGCATTGACAGGAAGGTTCTTTACCACTAGTGCCACCTGGGAAGCCCAAAGTCAGGATATATGATTGGAAAATATGTGCTATTACTAATAAAGCTGTGCAGTCTCCATATATGCAGCTCACATCAAATGAAGATTAGAGAATGACAGCTTTCAAGAGGATAGATTTTGATTTTTCAGAGACGTCAGAATTCTGTGTTTGCTTGTAGATAACTGTGGTTTTTTTTTTTTTTTCCCATCACCCTAAAGAAAATCTTTGCACTAGGCATCGTCAACTTAAAAAATTATTCACAACCTAAATGTTGAAAGTAATGTTTTATTCGGCAGGAAATTTTAGGACTTCCAGTCCAGGAGGCAAACATCTCTAGTAACTCTGATAGAACTAGTCTGATGAGGTGAGGGGGCAACCAAGCTATATAGAAGTTTTGCAACAAAAGGCAGATAGTTGGGAATATCAAAAGATTGCTGTTATTAAAGAAAACTAGATATCCCAAGATAAGGAATTTAGTGCATGTCTATGTGTGGGAAGACGCAAGAGTCTGGGCTCACGGATATGCATCTCAGCTATCTGGGGCCAGTATCCTGTGTTTTCACATCCTGAGTTCCTCAGTGCTCACCTTAAGGAGTGTCTTCAGTTTGACGGCTGCTAGATGGCACATATTCTTTCCTTCCTGAGTTCCCTCAGGGCTCACCAGCTCACTCTCAGTGGTGGCTGCAAACGGTGGCATCCTTTGTTTACTGATATGGCAGGAAATATTCCATTTCTCAGCATTCTGCTAATGCAGTTAAGAAAAGCTAATTAGATCCTTGGATGGAGTGAGATCATTCATATCCTGTAGAAATAGAACATGTATTCCAGAATGTCTATCTAACTCAGATTTATACGTGTAGTAGTGATTCTAGGGTTCAAAATCCAGTGCCTTTATGAAAAATTGTGTGTGTGTGTGTGTGTGTGTGTGTGTGTCATTGCCGCAGGAAATATCCTTGTCCCAGTTACCAGCAGAATGGTGGTGGTTCACTATTTCCTGAAATGGTCAATTATCGTAGGGATCGGTCGGTCAGCATCACGATGAAAATGGACAGAGTTCCTCTAGACAGATAATGTGTTGGTGGGGATGTTTTTATTTACACAAATCTGCTTATGATTCCGGCAAAAAACTTCATCTGCTTGTGCAGTAACCCAATGGGTTTCTTGAAGCAAAATGATGACTCAAAGCATGTGTCCCTCTCTTGGCCCCAGGGCAACATGAAGAAAGTCAAGGCAATCTATTTTTGTGCGGTACTTTGCCATGACAATGGGCTCATAAGAGTCTATCAGCCACAGATACCCTTCCCTACTGGGAGGACAAAGCTGAGACTCTTAGGTGTTGGGTGACTTGTTAAGCTTATTTATCTAGTACCTGGATGAACAAGTGCTTGAATAAATATGAATTTTTTCTACTTGAAAACTGAAATCTAGTACTTACTCAAGGATAACTTTTTGCTCTAAATTCGGTAAAGTACAAAATATGGTAGTTTAGTCGCTAAGTTGTGTCCGACTCTTTGCAACTCCATGGACTGTAGCCTGCCAGGCTCCTCTATCCGTGGGATTTTCCAGGCAAGAATACTGGAGTGGGTTGCCATTTCCTTCACCAGGGGATCTTCCCCACCCAGGGATCGAACCTGGGTCTCCTGCGTTGCAGGGGGATTCTTTACCAACTGAGGTGAGGTGAAGGTGAAGTCGCTCAGTCGTGTCCGACTCTTTGCGGCCCCGTGGACTGTAGCCCACCAGGCTCCTCTGTCCATGGGATTCTCCAGGCAAGAATACTGGAGTGAGTTGCCATTTCCTTCTCCAGGGGATCTTCCTGACCCAGGGATCAAACCCAGGTCTCCCGCATTGAAGGCAGACACTTTAACCTCTGAGCCACCAGGGAAGCCTAAAGAAGTTATTCATTCATACTTCTCACATGGGGTATAGGCATAATTTACTGAGACTGCACCATCACTCATGCCTATGATTTTTTCTAGAGTAATAGAAAGGGAATTAGGGGAAATGTCTTCTTTTAAAACTTTTTTATTTATGTATTTATTTTTGGCTGGGCTGGGTCTTTGTTGCTGTGCATGGACTTTCTCTAGTTGCAGTGAGTGGGCTCGAGGGTGTGGGCTTCAGTAGCTGTGGCCTATGGGCTCAGTAGTTGCGGCACCTGGGCTTAATTGCTCCACAGCATGTGGGATCGTCTGAGACCAGGGATCAAACCCATGGCCCCTGCACAGGCAGGTGGATTCTCAACCACTGTACCACCAGGGAAATCCCTGGGGAAGCTTCTTTACTGATCAGAAGTGCTAAACATTTTATAACCACAGTACTTTCTTTGTATAGGTTCCACCTTTGATTAAAAAATGTTTTGAAAAATATTGCTTACACATATAGACATGTGAGTGAAAACTACAAAGTAAAAATTATTTATATTTGTGAAAAGATATACAACTGAAAGTGAACAAAGCATTCACCTTTGCAAGCTGCTTGAGACATTGGCAGAGAAGGGCACTATCTAAAACTATTAAACTTTTTTAAGTCTGTGAGTGATTAAATAGCCAGGGAGAAAATTATCTGAAATATTAGGGAAATATGTATTAAGACAGCAGAGCCCAGAGAACAGAGCAGATGATGGTTGGAATGGCCCCAAAGCAAAATGGAAAGAACAAGACACTTACCCCAATTAAGGATTTAACAACTGAGACTGACCTCATATATTCAGAGCTATTATTTCAACTGCTTATCTAATCCCAGTTGGGAAGAAGAAAACGAGCAAATAATCTCCAAAGTAAAGACTTCCATGGACTGATTCCATCCTGGGATTCCATGAAGAATACCTCTGCCTCCCCAGAGGTCTGCTCTGAACGTTGTACCATCCATGGGAGTGCCGGTCCTCTGAGACAAGTTTCAGGAAAGATATAGAATGCCTTTTTCCTGTACCTTCTCATGTAGTATGTCTGTGGTTTGTCTCCAGGTAAATAAAGGTGTGCAGGCACAAGCAATTTTTTTTTTTTTAAGCCTGATTCTCAGCATAGTCTGGAGAGGAAAGCAGAGAATTCTGACCAGAGAATGAGAGAGTTCCAGGGCAAGGTGATGTCGCTTCTTGATATTCGCGTTGAATACACAGGTGTTCAGGTTGTAAAATAGACTCATGGAGCTATACATTTGTGGTAGGAAAACACTTTTCTGAATACATATTTCAATAAAATAAAAAAAAGGAAGAAAAAGAAAGTAAGTCTGGCTGTATTTTGTTAGCCATGTACGTGATGTAGTCTTAAGGCAAAAACGTCTCAGATGAAACCTTTGAATTAGGACTTTTGGTTTCAGACCCAGAATAGGCATTTGAAATGCCTGCAGCTGTATGTCTAGGTTCATTTCCCTCAGCAGTCTGAGGTTTGTGAATAATGTCATCTAAGCCTAGGTCTCTTTCCCCTAAGGTTGTTTTATTTCAGAGGAGGAGAAAGTTGCCTAAAGACTTAGCCATGTTGGGCAGCTAAAAATCACATCCAACCAGCCCTCCTCTTCCTTCTCTGTTCACTCAAGTGACTTATGATTAGAGGAGAGAGTTACCTTCATTAACGTTAATGCTAACTTCATAACTTATAGAGGTCAGAGAAAAACATATTTTTCTTAAAAATACCATATTTTTTCTATAAATAAGAAGCTTTGCATGTCCGGGTGCAGGAAGAAAGTGTGCTGATCAGGCAGGACCAGCTTGAAAGATAATCTGTCAAAATAGGCTTTGCAGGTGGTCTGCTCTAGAAAATAATAAAAATAACATTTATCTCTACTCACTAAACTGTACATTTTGAGTGCACAGATTCACACACACATACACACACACTTCTATCCCTAAAGCTTTTTGAAAACAGTTGAAAGTTTTATCACCAGGCCAGTTAGGACATTTAGAAGTTAACACATCTTATTTCCCAAACTGCACTTATATAATCAATGATTCTTCTACTATAAAGCAGAGTCAAATGAAGTCTGGCTGCTTTCTACGTTGTAGGAGAAAATAAATGAAACTAAGAGATTTAGAAGTTGAGGAAAAAGGGAAAATTAAGTCAAACAAAGGCCACCTTTTCACACATTGCAACTGTGTATATTCAGTTACACGTGTGGAATATACTGGAGCAGGAATAGGATCTAAATATTAGAGTGTGTCTGGGCTTTCCAGGTGGCTCAGTGGTAAAGAGTCCACCTCCCAAGCAGGAGACATGGGTTTGATTCCTGGGTTGGGAAGATCCCCTGGAGAAAGGAATAGCAGCCCTTTGGAGTATTCTTGCCTGGGAAATTCCATGGACAGAGGAGCTTGGGGAACTACGGTCCATGGAGTCGAAAAGAGTCGAACACGACTTAGCGACTAAACCTCACAGCAGAGTGTCAGAGTGGATTTGAGGTGATGCCTTAGTCCACTGGGGCCACCATAGACTAGGTGGCTTATACCATAGACTAGGCGGCTTAAACAGCAAACGTGCATTTCTCAGTTCTGGAAGTCTAAGAAGTCTAAGCTCAAGGCTCTGGCAGATTTGGTGTCAAGTGAGGGCCTCATTCCATCTTACAGAAGGAAGGCTCTCTTCTCACTGCGTCCTCACGTGGTGGAAGGGGCAAGGAAGCTCAATGGGGTCTCTTTTATGAGAGTACGAATCCCTTTCCTGAGTCCATGTGTAGATGCTCAGTCATTTAGTTTGGGACCCCCTGGACTGTAGCCCACCAACCTCCTCTCTTCATGGGATTTCCCAGGCAAGAATACTGGAGTAGATTGCTATTTCCTAGTCCAGTGGTTCTTCCTGACATAGGGATCAAACTCACATCTCCTAAATTAGTAGGGAGAGTCTTTACCACTGTGTCACCTGGGAAGCCCCCCATGCATGAGTGCTCCATCCTTATGAACTAATCACCTCCCAAAGGCCCCACTTCAAAGACCACCATGTTGGAGGTTAGGTTTCAAGATACAAGTCTGAAAGAGGGGCTCAGTGGGAGGAGTCTATGGCAGGTGATAAGATAGGAAGAGGACCAGAGATGGCTTTGCTGCCAGGTAAGGGTGCACATATACTCCACTGGTGTGTGTGTGTGTGTGTGTGTGTGTGTGTGTGTGTGTGTGTGTGTGTGTGTGTGTGTTTATGCGCTTGCGTGCCACCCAGCTCTGACTTTCACTAAAGAAACAGAACAGGTTCAGCAGCAAACCTAAAGTCTCAGGCCCCGAACATGTCCCAAGTTCACCAGCTTGCCCATTGGGCAGTGCCTGTTGACAGCAGTCTAGTGGCACTTCCTACCACACACCTCACACAGCTTGACTAGCATGAACCAGGCATTGGATCCAAGAAAGCAAAGGAGTCAAAGACTGAGAAACTTTGAGCTCAGATAACCAGGGTGCAAACTCTGGTCCCATTATGACCTAATGCTAAAAAAGATAGCAAACCACTCTGAGCCTCATTCTGCCATCTGCACAAGCTTCCTCAGAAGTCTGTTAAGGTGCACAAGATGTAACAGTGCAAGGTAGCATCTAGCATTCCACCTCGGATGTAAGAGCCCAGGACATGGCAGCTATTATAGTCAAGAAACAAAGGGTCATACACTCCCTGAGGCTATAGCCAATAGCCCCTCCAGATGGTGACCCCGTTAAGTGGGCACTAGAGACTCAAACTGTAGTGTTGACTGCCAGGTTCCATTTAGCTTTTCAGAAACGAGCATAAAAGACTCTGCCCACTCTTTCATCCTCTTCAGCTCCTCTTCACCTGAATAAGCCATGTCCCCTCTCCTTCACCAGCTGTCCTCTCTCCAAGTGCATAGAACTTCCTTTCATCAACCAAATGTTGCCATTCCTTTTTGGATGATCTTTCCCTTCCTAAGCCTCTCTCTTCAAGCAATAACATTCCATTTATCCAGGCTAAAAATGCAGAGAAAGTTGTTTTATGGTGAAAAGAAATTAAACCTTAAATGCATATTATTAATATTATCCATGTACATGATACACACTAGGCTGAGATGGTCATGGGTTGAATGACGTCACCCCCACAAATACATGTATGTCAGGTCCTAACCTCTAATACCTTCAGTTCAGTTGCTCAGTCATGTCTGACTCTTTGCAGCCCCATGGACAGTAGCCCACCAGGCTTCCCTGTCCATCACCAACTCCCAGACCTGGCTCAAACTCATGTCCATCGAGTCCGTGATGCCATCCAACCATCTCATCCTCTGTCATCCCTTTCTCCTCCTGCCTTCAATCTTTCCCAGCATCAGGGTCTTTTCAAATGAGTCAGCTCTTCGCATCAGGTGGCCAAAGTACTGGAGGTTCAGCTTTAGCATCAGTCCTTCCATTGAATATTCAGGACTGATTTCCTTTAGGATGGACTGATTTGATCTCCTTGCAGTTCAAGGAGTCTAATACCATAGAAGTGACCCTGCTTGGAAACAAGGCCTTTACAGAATGTATCGAGTTCATATGAGGTCATTAGGAGGGGTTCTAATCAAATATGACTGGTATCCTTATAAAAAAGGGAAAATTTGGGCACAGATAGATATGCCTACAATGATATTGTAAAGTGAAGATAAAGGCAGAAATCAGACAGATGCATCACCTAGCAAAGGAATGCCACTGATTGTTAGCAAACCACCAGAAACTAAGAGAGGGGCATGGAAAAGATTCTCGCGAGGAACAACACAGACTACACTGGATAGGCTTCTAGCCTATGGAACTGTGAGACGATAAATTTCTAGAGTCGGTTAAGCCACCCTGTTTAGTGTCCTGTGACAGAAATACATATTTAAATATGAAAACTACTATTTCTCATTTAATTTGGGAAT
This sequence comes from Capricornis sumatraensis, assembly GCF_032405125.1. Lineage (NCBI taxonomy): Eukaryota > Metazoa > Chordata > Mammalia > Artiodactyla > Bovidae > Capricornis > Capricornis sumatraensis. Next base: position 19,400,673 of record NC_091076.1, read on the forward strand.
TTTTAGGTACTATGTTTTCAAGTAACTTTCTATCTCTTTCCCTTCTCTTTCTGGGACTTCCTCTGTGTCTGTGTCATTACTTTATGATGTTCAAGAGGGCTCTGAGTCTGGCTCTTTTTGCTATTTTTTTCTTTTTGCTACTCAGACTGAATAGCTTTTATTAATGTGTCTTTATATTTGCTCACTCTTGGTTTTTCTGGCTAAAATCTGCTATTGTGCCCCTCTAGTTATTTTATTTTACTTTTTGTAATTTTCAACTCTAGTGGATTCTTTGCCACTAGGGCCACCTGGGAAGCTCATGAGACATCACTGACATGCCTTAATTCTTTAATCATTAGAACATGTAATAGTTGACCCAAAGTTTTCATCTGCTAGGTATGAAATCTGCCCCACCTCCTTGGGTATGTTATATGTTGACTGCATTTTTTCTCGTTTGTATAGCATAGTTTTCTGTCTTTCTGAATATCTTCTAATTTTTTAATTAAAATTTTGAGATCTTAGACAACACATTGAAATAACTTTCAATTCAGAATTCTTCAACTTCAGAGCTTCTATTTACTAACTTTTTAAATTGTCATATTTTTTTACTGCTACTAATTTGTTTAGCACTTTCTTGGGCTAATTCTGTAGATTTTGTGTTCCCCTTAGTGTTTGTCACTGACTTCTCTGCTAGCTTTTTTTCTTCTTTCATTTCTTGCTTTTCTTTTTCAAGCTGGCCTCCTATGAGTCATATGTTGCTCAGTAAAATTTGGTGATTAAATAATCAGTGTTCATAAGATTTCCCTAAATGGAAATATCTTCTGCCTTTTGTCCAAGAGAATCTACATAAAAAGGCACAGCCTCAAACTTCAGACAGAAGTTTGCTTTCATTTAGTCTTAGCTTTCATCTTGTTCTTGCATAGTCCCTCAAGGTAAGCTGGACATGAGTAACTACTGTTTTCTCTTTCCCCAAGGCTTTCCTGAGTGTAATACAGTTTGGGGCAGACTTTTAGACCCCCAAGAATTTGTCATAGATTTTAAAATGCCCCTCTGTTTGTCTGGGAGAAGGCAATGGCACCGCACTCCAGTACTCTTGCCTGGAAAATCCCATGGATGGAGGAGCCTGGTGGGCTGCAGTCCATGGGGATGGTAAAGAGTCAGACACAACTGAGCGACTTCAGTTTCACTTTTCACTTTCATGCATTGGAGAAGGAAATGCAACCCACTCCAGTGTTCTTGCCTGGAGAATCCCAGGGACAGGGGAGCCTGGTGGGCTGCCGTCTATGGGGTCGCACAGAGTCGGACATGACTAAAGCGACTTAACAGCAGCATGTTTGTCTGATTCTACAGGACTTCCTTTAAATTCTCCGACTGAGTCTTGTTTGCCCCAACACAAGGGTGACTACCTCAGATAGTTTAAATGCTGCCAGTTGTTTTCCACTGCCTCACTGATGCCCTGGGTTAAGCCCCGTTTACCCCACCCAAACTCTGAATCAAATGAAATAGCTGATATACTCTGATTTTTGAGGGAGCTCCACGTTGGGACATCAAATTTATGGTGCTCTAGGGGACTGTGCTTTTAATAGAGACCAAAAAGAATTCACATCTCTCTATCCTTTATGGTGCTGCTGGATTTTGGTTTCTACACCACTGAACTGGGGAAAGAAGGAAATGGGAATAGCTCCAAATTAAAACTTCACAGGCACATCCCTGGTGGCCCAGTGGCTAAGACTCCATACTCCCAAAAGCAGGGGTCCTGGGTTCGATGCCTGGTCAAGGAATTAAGATCGCACATGATGCAAATGAGAGTTCTCATGCTGCAACTAAAGAACTTATAAGACGATTGATGATCCTGCATCCTGCAACTAACGCTTGTCCCAGCCAAATAAATAAAACGACACTTCACAGTCCCACTGCTTTATCAGAGCTTGGCAGTTTATCTTGGGTAGTTTTCAGTTCTTTCGGTGGCTTTGGATATTGGCCAGAGTTCTGAAATGATCCATTTTAGTTGTTTAGCCTTTACGTCTTGTTTCAGAGAGAAAACAGCTTCACCAAATCCCTCATCACTCCAGAAACTGATCTTGGTGTCTCTTTTACATCTCCACAGTAAAGAATTCAGTACCTTAATGAGTGGAAGTTCAGTCCACCCTGAAAAACATAAAAGTCAGAAAATAAAAAAGAAAGAAAACAAAAGTCTTCAAGAATTGCACATGTACAAGGCAAGTTATCTGACTGAGTAGCTAACCATCATTAGTACTGTGGCTGTCAGTTTCTTGAGGGTGTGAGATGGGGGTGGGAGGGAGGCTCAGAAGAGAGGGGATATATGTACACATAGAGCTGATTCACTTTGTTGTACAGAAGAAACTAACGCAACATTGCAAAGCAATTGTACTCTAATAAAAATATTAAATGGCAAATCAAAGATGTTTTTAAAGTCGAAGTTCACAAAAAGTGATGTGAAAGGTAAACCAAAACTGAACTATCATTTTTTACTTATTCTAGTAATGAAGACTTTTAAGTTAAAAAGTCTTTAGAACAAGAATTGAAGATACCTCTCTGGAGCTTTTATAATATAATTGGCTTAATTAGGTTTTAAAAATGTGAAACATTCTATGAGGCCTGAAAAAACCATTATTTCAATCAAGTGTATGCCCGTCAATTTGCATGCATGAATATAAAACATTCTCAGATAATCTGTTCTAAAACAACACTTTAAGCTGCTATGTAAAATGTATATTTAGTACTTTTCCTGAAGAGTTATGCTTTATGTAAGAAGATATAATCTTTCTTAGAAAGTAGTGTCTGAAATCCTTTACATAAGAGAGAACTTATAAATGTAGAAAAAAAGTTTTTTTTTCAGTATGTTGCTTAGAAAAGTATTGCATTGATTTATAATTTTCCTCTCAAAGCATTAATTTTCTCTGTTTAACAGAACTGATACACCGTATATGACAGATTCTTTGATTAAATATTACAATGTACATCAAATACCTCCTAGATATTCATTATTTTTAAAAAAACTTATTTGGGTTTTAGTTGCGGCATGTGGAATTTAGTTTCCTGACCAGGGATTGAACCCAGGCTCCCTGCATTGGGAGTGCAGAGTCGTAGTCACTGGATCACCAGGGAAGTCTTCCAGGTATTTATTTTAACACCTGTTGTAATGTATTTTTACCATTATCCATTGGGTAACTACATATGTTAGCTCTAACTATCTTTTAAAGAGTTACTGTGCCAAAGGACTGGGATTTTGCAGCCAAACACAATTAAGTTTGATCAAAGTAAAATCCCGTCATGTTTCAAGCCAAGTAGGGCAAAAGTAACCGTTTTGAAACATGCCCAAAGGATACTGGAGGAAAAGACAAATCACTTTACCAAAGACTTACTTGACCTGGTGAAAGTGCAGTTAGACAGCAGCTTTTACCCTTCCAGTCTCACAAAAGGAGAGGAAAAGAAAAAAACACCCAAGAAAAGTTTCTGCAGGTCTCAGCCCAGGGAACCAGGCTTAATTAAACAATTGAGATTCAATCATAAGAGCATAGATTACCTCCCCTCCCCAACACTTCACCAACACATAAACAGGGCCCCAGAATATAAAATATAATATAATATAATATAATATAATATAATATAAATAGTATATAATATTATAAAATAAAATAAAATTATAACTAAGAGAGATGCAAGACATAACTCTATTTAAAGAGGTATTGCTGTTGTTTCAGTTCAGTTCAGTTCAGTTCAGCTCACTAATTGCTCAGGGGAGGAAGTGACTGTTTTCAATCAGCTTTGCGTTACATTGGACTTGTCCCTACATCAAGACTTAATGAGGAAGATTTTTTGTTTATGAACAAATTCATCAGAACTAATTAATAGCTATCAGTCAGATTTCAGTTCAGTCACTCAGTCACATCCAACTCTTGGTAATCCCATGGACTGCAGCATGTCAGACTTCCCTATGCATCACAAACTTGAGCTTACTCAGACTCATGTCCATTGTTGAGTCAGTGATGCCATCCAACCATCTCGTCCTCTGTCATCCCCCTCTCCTCCTGCCTTCAGTCTTTCCCAGAATCAGGGTTTTTTCCAATGAGTCAATTCTTCACATCATGTGGCCAAAGTATTGGAGTTTCAGCTTCAGCATCAGTCCTTCCAATGAATATTCAGGACTGATTTCGTTTAGGATGGACTGGCTGGATCTCCTTGTAGTCCTTGGGACTCTCAAGAGTCTTCTCCAACACCACAGTTCAAAAGCATCAATTCTTTGGCACTCAGCTTTCTATACAGTCCAACTCTCACATCCATACATAACTACTGGAAAAAGCATAGATGGACCTTTGTTAGTAATGTCTCTGCTTTTTAATCTGCTGTCTAGGTTGGTCATAGCTTTTCTTCCATGGAGCAAGTATCTTTTAATTTCATGGCTGTAGTCACCATCTGCAGTGATTTTGGAGCCCAAAAAAGTAAAGTCTGTCACTGTTTCCATTGTTTCCCCATCTATTTGCCATGAAGTGATGGGACCAGTTGCCATGATCTTAGTTTTCTGAATGTTGGGTTTTAAGCCAACTTTTTCACTCTCCTCTTTCACTTTCATCAAAAAGCTCTTTATTTCTTCTTTGGTTTCTTCCATAAGGGTGGTGTCATCTGTGTATCTGAGGTTATCGATATTTCTCCTGGCAATCTTGATTCCAGTTTGTGCTTCATCCAGCCCGGCATTTCACTTGGTGTTCTCTGCATATAAGTTAAATAAGCAGGGTGACAATATACAGCCTTGATGTACTCCTTTCCCGATTTGGAACCAGTCTTTTGTTCCATGTCCAGTTCTAACTCTTGCTTCTTGACCTGCAAAGAGATTTCTCAGGAGACAGGTAAGGTGGTCTGGTATTCCCATCTCTTTCAGATTTTCCACAGTCAAAGGTTTTGGTGTAGTCAATTAAGCAGAAGTAGATGTTTTTTCCAGAATACTCTTGCTTTTTTGATGATCCAGTGGATGTTGGCAATTTGATCTCTGGTTCCTCTGCCTTTTCTAAAATCAGCTTGAACATCTGGAAGTTCACAATTCACATACTGTTGAAAGCCTGCCTTGGAGAAATTTGAGCATTTCTTTGCTAGCGTGTGAGATGAGTGCAATTGTGTGGTAGTTTGAACATTCTTTGGCATTGCCTTTCTTGGGGATTGGAATGAAAACTGACCTTTTACAGTCCTGTGGCCACTGCTGAGTTTTCCAAATTTGCTGGCATATTGAGTACAGCACTTTCACAGCATCATCTTTTAGAATTTGAAACAGCTCATTGGAATTTCATCACCTCCACTTTTTTTGTTCATAGTGATCCTTCCTAAGGCCCATGTGACTTGGCATTCTAGAATGTCTGGCTCGAGGTGAGTGATCACACCCTCATGATTATCTGGGTCATGAAGATCTTTTCTGTACAGTTCTTCTATGTATTCTTGCCACCTTTTCTTAATATTTTCTGCTTCTGTTAGGTCCATATCATTTCTGTCCTTTATTTAGCTCATCTTTGTGAGAAATGTTCCCTTGGTATCTCTAATTTTCTTGAGGAAATCTCTAGTCTTTCCCATTCTATTGTTTTCCTCTATTTCTTTGCACTGATCACTGAGGAAGGCTTTCTTAAATCTCCTTGCTATTCTTTGGAACTCTGCATTCAAATGGGTATATTTTTCCATTTCTCCTTTGCTTTCAGCTTCTCTTCTTTTCTCAGCTATTTGTAAAGCCTTCTCAGACAACCATTTTGCCTTTTGGCATTTCTTTTCCTTGGGGATGTTCTTGATCACTGCCTCCTGTACAATGTCCCGAACATCCATCCATAGCTCTTCAGGCACTTTTTCTATCAGATCTAATCCCTTGCATCTATTTGTCACTTCCACTGGATAATCATAAGGGATTTGATTTATGTCATACCTGAATGATCTAATGGTTTTGAAAGGTTGTTGTTGAATCACGACCGCCGGGATTCTTGGCCCCCAGAGGAGAAGAATTCAATCCGGGGCCAGAGACGAGGCTTGATCACTCAGAGCTTTTGTGTAATAAAGTTTTATTAAAGTATAAAGGAGATAGAGAAAGCTTCTGACTTAGGCATCAGAAGGGGGCAGAAAGAGTACCCCCTTGCTAGTGTTAACAATGGAGTTATATACTCTCCAGTAAATCAAAAGAATGTCTGGAGGTTGTAAAGACCTCATCAGACCTACTCCCATAATTTACATTTTAAGATAACGGAATTAGCCAGAAGGTTTAATCCAGAGACTATCCTCAGGCAGAACACATAATACATTGTTGTTATATAATCCTTGTAAAGAGCAGGTCTACTCCCATAATTTACAGAATTAGCCAGAAGGTTTAATCCAGAGACTGTCCTCAGGCAGAATACATTGCTGTCATATAATCCTAAGTAGAGAAGGAAAAAAACGTTTGTCCTTTCTTCCTCCTTGATAATTCCAGACCCCTCTCTCCTGGGGACCCGTAGACTTCTTATCAACCTGCCTAGGAAATGACTCTCTCAGTTTTCCCTACTTTCTTCAGTTTCACTCTGAATTTGGCAATAAGGAGTTCATGATCAGAGCCACAGTCAGCTCCTGGTCTTGCTTTTGCTGACTGTATAGAGCTTCTCCATATTTGGCTGCAAAGAATATAATCAATCTGATTTTGGTGCTGGCCATCTGGTGATGTCCATGTATAGAATCTTCTCTTGTGTTCTTGGCAGAGGATGTTTGCTATGTCCAGTGCATTCTCTTGGCAAAACTCTGTTAGGTTTTGCCCTGCTTCATTTTGTACTCCAAGGCCAAATTTGCCTGTTACTCTAGGTATCTCTTGACTTCCAGCTTTTTCATTCCAGACCCCTATAATGAAAAGGACATCTTTTTTCACTCGTTAGTTCTAGAAAGTCTTATAGGTCTTCGTAGACCCATTCAACTTCAGCTTCTTCAGCCTTACTAGTTGAGGCATAGACTTAGATTACTGTGATATCGAATGGTTTGCCTGGGAAATGAACAGAGATCATTCTGTCGCTTTTGATATTGCATCCAAGTACTGCATTTGTTGATTATGAGGAGTACTCCATTTCTTCTAAGAGATTCTTCTAAGGGATTCTTTCACTTTAGCTGTTGTTAATTTCCATTAATAAGTCGTGTCTGACTCTTTGTGACACTTTGAACTGTGGCTCACCAAGCTCCTCTCTCCAAGAGAATTCCCAGGCAAGAATACTGCAGAATGTAGCAAATTCCTTTCCTAGAGGCTCTTCCCAACCCAGGGATTGAACCCATGTCTCTGGCATCTCCTGGACTGGCAGGCATATTCCTTACCACTGTGCCTCCTAGAAGATGTTAAGGAGTTATTGCGTGTTTGCTCAGTCATGTTTGACTGTTTGTAGCCCCATGGACTGTAGCAGCCTGCCAGGTTCCTCTGTCCAGGGAATTCTCCAGGCAAGAATACTGGAGTGGGTTGCCATTTCCTTCTCCAGGGAATCTTCCTTAGCGACAGACACCAAACCATGAATGCAGGAAGCTCAGAGAGTAACAAGCAGGATAAATAATAAGAAATATACACATAAGCATATTATATTCAGATTGTAAGAGCCAAAGACAGAAAAAAATTTCAAAGATGTCAGGGTAAAGGTATACTTTACCTTTAGAGGAAGAACTGTCAGTTTTTCTTTGGCCTTCTTGTCGAAGACCATACTAACAAGAAGTATAGAGAGTGAAATATTTAAAATATTTAAAAAAAATCCCCACCAACCTAGAAGTCTGCCTCGAGTGAAAATTTTGAAAGATTTTTACTCTACACAGAGTTCTAGTATAGCAGAAACCAACACAAAAACTGTAACTAACTATAACCCACTAAAAAAAAAAAAGCCTTTCCATTCAAATAAAAGCCGAAGAAATTCATTGCTAGTAGATCGACCTTGCAAGAATGATTAAAATAAGTTCTTCAGAGGGAAGGAAAAGGAAACAGGAAAAAAATTTGGATTTGCAGAATGAAAGAGAGTGAGTGTATTAGAGAAAAATAAAGTTAAAAGAAAATCTTCTGTTTTACTTATTGATATCATAAATGTTGGCTCAAATTAATAATAGCAACATTGTATCAAGTGATCAGAGCATGTAACAGTTGAATTACAGCAATGGAATAAGAGATGAGAAGGAAGAACAAGAATAGTCTCTTGTAAGATACTAGAACTATGTATGAAGTGGTACAGTAATCTTAGAAAATGGACTTCAATTAGTAGTTAATATACACTGCAAACTCTAAGGAAATCTAGATTTAAATTTTAAAAATGGTGCAATTGGTATGCTAAGAGAGGAAAGGAAATGGAGTCATATGTAATGTCCAAATAAAGAAGCTTAAAAAGAGAAAGAACAAGTGCAACACATTGAAACTTGTATGAAATATGGTAGATATTTACTCAACTATACCGATAATCACTTTCAATGTGAATGGCTACATATACCAATGAAAAGACGAAGATGGTGAGAATGAATAAAAGAAGCAAGACTAACTGTATGCTACTTACTAGACATTTACATTAAATATAAGGAAAAAATAAAAGTAAACATGAGGAAAAAAACAATAGTTGTTGCCAAGGTGGAGGAAGGATAATTAGATTAAGTGCAGAGGATTCTTCAGATGGTGAACCATTCTGTATGATACTGTAATAGTGAGTGTACTTGTCAAAACCTATAGAGTCTTACTTCCCAAAGAGCCAATGGTAATAGAAAATATGACTTTCAGTTAATAATAATGTATCAGTATTGATTCATTAATTGTAATAAAGGTACCAACATAATGAAAGATGTTAATAATTGGAATGTGTGTGTGTGTGTGTGTGTGTGTGTGTGTGTGTGTGTGAGAGAGAGAGAGAGAGAGAGAGAGAGAGAGATAGGAGCTCTGTAGTATATACTCCATTTTTATGTAAATTTAAATTTTCTAAATATAAAGTCTATTAATTTAAAATTCTGTTTCTCATTAAAACTAATCAGTCAACCAAAGAAAGCAAACACAGAAAAACTCAGCAAATTTCCATAACCTGATAAATTGTATGTGGAAAAAAATAGGGCAAACACTGTATTTATTTATAAATCATTTAAATCTCCCTCTGCCTGTCAGTTGAAAAATATACAAGGCTTTTGGCTATTTTTTGGGTGTATCAGAGCCCTAACCAATGCATTAAGGCAAAAAAGTGAAAAACAAATTAGAACAGTATGTGTGTTGGGAAGGAAGAAACATTTGCTATTATTCAGAGGCAATACGACTGTGTGTGTAAAAAATATCAAAACATCTAAAGTAAGTTATTAGAAATAATGGGTATAGCATGGCTACTGGAATTACAAACTCAGAATATAAAGTCAATATGTAAGGCTTTTAGAAATAATTTTTTAAAACACAGAGAACCACATGAAAAATAAACCTGGCAAAAGTTTGAACAGACACCTCACCAATGAGATATACATAAATGGCCTATTTGAAAAAGTGGTGAATTATCATAATGCTTTTACTTACCAGAATATCTAACATAGAAAGAAAAAGTTGGTGATAATAAATTTGTGTGTGTGTGTGTTCAGTTGTGTCTGACTCTTTTTGACTATGTGGATGGTAGACCACCAGGCTCCTTAGTCCATGGGATTTTCCAGGCAAGAACACTGGAGTATGTCGCTATTTCCTACTCCAAAGGATCTTCCCAACCCAGGGATTGATAACAAATTTAGGCAAATATATTTAGCTGTAGGAACTGTCCCACACCACTCGTAGTAGACACATAAGTTGGAAATTTTAGAAGAATATTTAATGTACATTGAAGCTGCATTTAGATATACCCAGTAATTCTACTCTCAAATATACGCCAAAAGAGAAATGCATACACATATTCACTAAAAATATAAACAAAATTGTTTATAATGATACAGTTCAAAAGAGTCCTAACTGGAAATACTATACACATTTACTAGAGAATGAATGCTGCTAAGTCACTACAGTCGTGTCCGACTCTGTGCGACCCCGTGGACTGCAGCCACCCAGGTTTCTCCATCCATGGGATTTTCCAGGCAAGAGTACTGGAGTGGGTTGCCATTGCCTTCTCCTAGAGAATGAATAACTTATGATATATTCTTAATATAGAATGTGTGTGTGTGTGCGTGCGCTCAATTGCTCAGTCTTGTCATACTCTTTGTGAACCCGTGGACTGTTGCCCATCAGGCTCCTCTGTCCATGGCATTTCCCAGGCAAGAAAATGGAGCAAATTGCTGTTTCCTACTTCAGGGACTCTTCCTGAGCCAGAGATTAAACTCACACCTCTTGCATCTCCTGCATTGCCCGGCAGATTCTTTATTGCTCTACCACCTGGGAAACCCTTAACATAGAATAACATACAGGAATTAAAATAGTGAAATTTTACTGTACAGAACCACGAAGATAATTCACACAGATGCAAAGCAGAACAAAAATGAATTCATTGTTTTAACAGTTCAAATCCAGGTGCAATTAACTGGTGGTTACAAAAGTCAGGATGGTTCTTACCTTGGGCCAGAACAGAGATGGCAAGTTAAATTTCTAGACCGTTGGTATGCTCTATATTGTCATCTAGAAAGTTTTTATATAAATGTATTCACTTCTAGAGAATTCACAGACCTATACACTTAGAATCTGTGCAATTTTCTTTGTAACATGTAGTTTAATAAAACTTTAACTCCAAAACTCAAATCTTTTTGAGTTGTGTGGATTAGAATTAACATCTGTAAAGCATCTCTCATACAGTAAGCACTCCATCAGAGGTGAGTATGATTAATATCTCTGACTTTGGGCAAGATATGTGATGTTTATAATCCTCAATTTCTTTATTTGTGAAATGAAACACTCTCCAAACTTATTTCCCTGGGCAGTTCTAATGACTAACGTGGTAAAGCACAAACATTGTCACATTTTATTACCTGTGCTAGAACTAAATAAATGCTTAAAAATAAACAAAACAAGCAAAACAAAGCCAAGCACAGAATCAAACTGACAAAGAAATTCACAAAGAAAAATTTGAAAAGAGCCATATGTTGGCTCTTTCTGAGAAAAGCAGAAAACGTTCTCCTTTTTCAATTGAGAAAAAAAATATTTTATTTTTTGTTTTATTTGTTTACCTTCCTCCATTTGGGAATAAGAATAGAATTTTTGAGATCTGACTGTTGGAGAAGGCAAAAATTAGACATTCCTTCTTATTGAAGAAGTGAGCAGATCTCTAATAACTTGCTGGTCTTATCATACAGCATCCATTCAATGAGGAAATTATCAATATATGATACCAGATGACCTCTTAGGCCAAGAAAAATGAAATATTTTTCAAAATATCTTATTAATATTGAGTTGAAATTTACTTTTTCTTAATATATTCGTATCTTACCTAGTTCAACCTTTCTCAGCAGCAAGAATAAAAACAAGAACAAAAGGAGAGTCTTACTAAAACTCAGACATCCTTTCATAGATTTGAAAAAAGCTGTCCTAGCATCTTAAAGTATCGTTTTTTTCTGACCTAACATTCGATATCATGCACATCTATAATTGAGTCATTAATGTTTTAATTTTCAATCATAAAGCAAACAGTGTTGTTCAGGATATGGAATGAAAGTCCCAGTTCTTATATTCAATGACATCCTATATTCAATAAACCCAGGGGAGAGTCAAATGTCAAAACTGAACTCTATAATATTCTGTGATCCCTGTATATATTTTGAGAGTACTTATAGGAACACAGGGAAAGGACTTCCTAGCTTAGAGGAAATCAGGAAGAATTCATATGGACATCATATGGTGAGTGTCAATGAATGGATTATGTATCCATTTAAAGTATCACTGTTAAGTAAAATGTATTTAATATCTATATTCTTATGAGCTACTTACTACCATAAGCAAAATAGGAATTAGATACATTGGTCATATATGTCAAATATTCACCCAAAACATCAAAACTTTCCAGATCATTTCAATTAATATAAAATCCAAAGTTAAACATTTGTCTTCATATGCAAGCACGAAACTATCAAGACCTTAACTTTACAAGTTAACCGAAAGCATAATAAGCAACAAAAATTTATAATGACACTAATGTTAGAATACTAAGTTATCATAAGACAACATGTTGTATCTTAAGCATGAGAATCTAGAGATGCTGGATAAGCTTGGCGTTTAAAGAGGTGTTACTCTGTGTTTCCTTGTACAGTCTTACCTTAGCAGCCATTTGAAGCCCTAATTTAAAAGATCATTGCCAAGCTACATCATTCCTAATCAATTACACATTCATAAAAAGTTCAAAGTTTTATTCCCAGGTCTGCTCCCAACCAAGTTAATCTGGCAGGACAAGTTATGAAATTAATATCTAATGGTGTGTAAAAAGTTAGAATAGAACACTTTTGAGTGTGTTTGTTTTATTATAGTTTTAAAAATAGTTTGGATATAAAAGCAAAACACAAGTTTAATCAAATGCTTGACAAAACACAAAACATAAAACTCATTTGAAAATTACTGCAATAAATCATTAAACTCTTGGAAGATATGGCTGTCATAATTATAAAAAACCTCTGTCAATCAGCAACATTTTTCATACAAGCTAGTCACACAATAAATGGTAATGATTTATAAGTGATCATTTAAATCATGCAGGAGCCTGGAAGTTATATGCAATTCATGGGGGAAAATTAGGACATCTCTTCCCCAACATTTCTTTCTGCATTTGAGTCTTAGAAACAAGCAGAACCTAACCCTTCTAAAGATCTGCATACCTTGATTTAAATAATTCTGAGTCTTCTTTATGTAACAAAGAGATAGGAACACTAGCTTACCTCTCCCTTCATAAATATGTGTCTGATAAATAAAAACAAGTCTGATAAATACAACTGAGATGATCCAACCGGTAAGAAAGACAGTCAATAAATAGCAGTGTACCTTCAGAGAAGAGACTCTGGCCTGAGACTTGCCTCATTTACTGGCATAGAGAGATGGAATGGAGGGTTAGCCCAGACAGAGTTAAGAATGGGCCCCAAACAGGAAGCCTTCTGGTTCTAAGACCCTGACATGATGGCTGTGACTTGAGTAAAACGATTGTACCTGAGTGTGCTAAGTTGCTTCAGTCATGTCTGACTCTTTGTGACCCAGTGAACTGTAGCCCGCCAGCCTCCTCTGTCCATGGAATTCTCCAGGCAAGAATACTGGAGTGCATTGCCACGCCCTCCTCCAGGAGATCGTCCCACCTCAGGGATTGAACCTGGGTCTTTTATGTCTCCTGCACTGGCAGGCGGGTTCTTTACTGCTAGTGCCACCTGGGAAGCCCAAAAGTGACTGTGTACATGTTATCAAAAAGCCATAAAACTGGCCTAGTTTCCTCAGAGAACTTCCATTGACTGGTTGTTTTCGTCCTAAGAGATGAATGGAAGTAAAACAGAGTCAGAAGACTGGTATCTTAGTGATGAGAGATGAGATGGAGAGGAAAGCATTAAGAGTCAGTAGCCCCACCAGGATCCTATATCTGTTGGACTGCAGAGTTTTTGGTACAGCTATTCCCACTGTCAGGCACTAGAAAACTCTTCCAGAACAGGGAAGCCTGGCGTGGTGCAGTCCATGGGGCTGCAAGCAGTCGGACACGACTGAGCGACTAAACTGAAGGAAATGATTCCCACTGTCAAGAGCTAGACAACTCTCACCAGCAGCTGCTCATGGGCTGACTTCTGGGTCCCTGGAGGATAGTAATATGTGAGTGATGACAAGCACACATTCAAGGATACATTGAACATCTTTGAGGATTTTAAGGTATATTTCGAGGGGACCTATATTGTAAGATTGACATCACTGGTCATTAAGAGGGAGTGGAGATTCTAAAACGTTTCAATTTGTTTGTTAAAGGGAAAGCAAACTTACTTTACACTCACATCTCTTTAGGCCTAAATTTGCTCACATAGTGACTACAGCTATGGAAGTGACAAAGAATATTTAAATTCAGCTCTTTTAACAAAAGTGATTTTTTTTTCCTGTATGATATTACAATATATTATGGTTAAAACTGTCACCTTAAGCAAGGCATAGTGACTTCCAAACATATGTAGAGATGTGTTCACAGAAAACTTCCAATGCTGCCTTCTCTTTTAAAAACTAATTTTAGTTATTTATTTTGGTTGCACTGGGTTTCATTGCTGCAGGAGGGCTTTCTCTAGTTGCAGGTGGTGGAGGCTACTCTCTAGTTGGGGTCCATGGGCTTATCATTGTGGTGACTTCTCTTGTTTCAGAGCAGGGGCTCCGGGAGGCAGGGGACTCAACAGCTGCATTCCTGGGCTCCATAGTTGTGGCATACAGGCTTAGCTGCTCTGAGGCACGTGGGATCTTCCTGGGTCAGGGATTGAACCAGTGTCTCTGGCATTGGTAGGCAGATTCTCTACCACTGAGCTACGGGATGGTCCCAACGCTACCTTCTGACATTAGCAATGAATAAAGAAGAAAAACGAAACAAAAAACCCTATGGGCTTGTTTTTCTCAGCTTACATTGTGTTGATTTTACATTTTTTAAAGTTTATCAACCATGAGAAAAACAATTAAAAGTTCCTTAAAATACCACAAAAAGTAGAAGCCTGAATTTAATCTGCTGGCTTCAAAAGTTTCTTGGAAAGCTTAATTAAATAGCAATTCATCTGTGCATTCTGTTCAGTCTTCTAAAGCTTGATAATGCTGTAGTCTTAATTAGAGAAAAAAAATGGAATTTTTAGTTTTTATTCTGTTAGATCAAGAGGAAATAGCACTCTGCACCTCCGTCAACATTAGTCGAGTTGTTCCCTTACAGGTTGGTTTTATTCAGCTAATATCCATCAGGCCAGAAAGTCATTAGAGAACATGAGCTATTTACTCATGGTTTTTGCTTCAATGTTAAATATGAATGGTGAACATCTTTTGATGGTATATCAAGACCATAGGCAGTTTAATTGTCAATCTGTTGAAATAGAGCTGTCTAGTTAACCATCAGACTCAAGAGTAGATGAGCTATTCTGCCTCAGACCCCTGCCCTCTAAATTTGAGGTACTCTTTATGGCAGCCCATTTCCATTTCTCCATCATTGTTTTTTCAAAAGTCTTGGTCTAGGCTAACGTTTGCATCTCCACTCTAAAATTGAACTGTCATGAGTCTATGAGGGTGTGTGCTAAGTTGCTTCAGTTGTGTTTGATTCTTTGTGACCCGATGGACTATAGCCCTCCAGGCTTCTCTGTCCCTGGGATTCTCCAGGCAAGAATACTGGAGGTAAGTGTTGCCATGCCCTCCTCCAGGGGATCCTCCCATCCCAGAGATTGGACCTGAGAGACTCTTAGGTCTCCTGCATGGGCAGGTGGCTTCTTTACCACTAATGCCACTTTGTCTGAGTAGGACTGCATTGTCGATTCATCAATAAGAAGTGT
This sequence comes from Capricornis sumatraensis, assembly GCF_032405125.1. Lineage (NCBI taxonomy): Eukaryota > Metazoa > Chordata > Mammalia > Artiodactyla > Bovidae > Capricornis > Capricornis sumatraensis. The sequence continues at coordinate 19,416,069 of NC_091076.1, forward strand.
GTCCTTTTGACCCCGTTCTCATTAAGAGAATTCATGTACTTTTCTTGAAGCTAGAGAATACGTTGACTTATAGATCCACAGAGCTCCAGAGCTGTAAGGAATCTCAAGAGATTGTCCCATACAGTCTTCAAGGACATAAAATTCTAAAAAGACCCTCTAGGCTACAATTCAGAACCAGTCTCACCTTTGAAGAGCTTAATTTGCAAAATAGTCAGTTCTCTCCAGGATATGCATTGTTTTGAAAAAGAACAGATTGGGATTTGTAGGAAAACTAAATGCACAAGGCGTATTGTAATACAATCACGCTCAGCATTCTGTTTTTGCTTTGTGGTCTCTGCATGAAAAGGAAGATAAAGAGATAACCACATCCCTTTCCGCTTTAATCAAGGAGAGTTTCTTAGGTAGATGCCGTCATCTAGTTTGTGAAGTTTGGTTTTGTGTTTTTGTTTTTGCTTGTATGGAGCAAGATTCTGAATTAATTTTTTCTGGGGAATCCACGACTTCTTCTGTATCCAAAGTAAAGTTTGAATCTCAGTTTCAAGAGAGGGAAGGTGTTAAGTAGAATTTATTGAAAGCCTAATAATTTCCTGGTACTTCCCTAGCTAATTATTTCATAATAACTTTATGAGGTAGGATCTGTTACCTAATTTTACCAGAGAGGAAACTTGTTAAAAAATAGCATGTCCCAAATTACAGTGGGATCCAAACCTGTGATAATTTAAAATGCATTCCACTGTCAGTTTCTTCATGCCCCCATTGGCTTTAGAGAAGAACAAATTCCCTGTGAAACGCGCTCTTGCAACCAATCTTGTGTCAGAGAAGCCTAATGTAACATTCTCCAGGAGGCAGCCTCTCTCTCTCTCTCTTTAATTTATTTTTGAATTGAAAGAAAATTGGTTTACAATGTTATGTTGGTTTCTGCTGTACAAAAACACAATCAGTCATAATTATAACCACCTCCCTTCACTCTTAACGCCTCCCTCCCCTGTAAGTCATCCCACCCCTCGAAGTCATCACAGAGCACCAATCTGAGCTTCTTGTGTTCCATAGCAGCTTCCCGCTAGCTAGCTATTTTACGCATGATCATGTGTATGTGACAGTGCTACTTTCTCAGTTTGTTCCTCCCTCTCCTTCCCCTGCTGTGTCCACAAGTTGCGGGGAAAAACTTGGTTTGATTTCGCATTTAAAAACACTTCTCCCCTTCTAGGAATAAGAAATGATTTAAAGGCCTGTTTAATTCTAATTAATTTAATGCCAAATGAATTAATGTCTATGGGAGGAAAGTTGTTAATTATACCCTAATAATAGGAATAACTCTCTCAACCCTGGATGCTATCTGCAGCTAGCCCTGTTTTTTTTTTTTTTTTCCTTAATCCCTCTTAGCTCACATCAGTATTTAGCTAAGGACTTTTTATTTGGATTGGGGAAGATAGACCTTAGGCATTAGTACTCTGGAAATCCAATATCTATTTTTTCAATCTCAGGCCCTTTATGGTATGGAGTGTCTGAACTCTGCTGTCTAGATTAAGGTTTATTCAATCATTCTTAATTTAATGTGTGTTTTATGCACTTATTCCAGTTATTTGACTATGCCAGGCACCAACTGTGGTGGTTGTGGTTTGGTTGCTAAGTCGTGTCTGACTCTTGCAACCCCATGGACTATAGCCCATCTCTGTCCACAGGATTTTCCCAGCAAGAATACTGGAATGGGTTGCCATTTCCTTCTCCTATACCCTCATTTATTCGGTTCTAAGTTTAGAAAAACAATTCAACACTCAAGCCAAATCTAATTACATACTGGAAAATGTAGAGTTCTTGCTGTTGTTCAGTTGCAAATTCATGTCTGATTCTTTGTGATTCCATGGACTGCAGCATGAAAGGCTCCTCTGTACTTCACTATCTCCCAAAGTTTGTTGATTCATATCCACTGAGTCAGTGACGCTATTTAACCACCTCATCCTCTGCCATCCCCTTCTCCTTTTTGCCTTCAATCTTTCCCAGCATCTGAATCTTTTCCAGTGAGTCAGCTCTTTGCATCAGATGACCATAGCTTTGGAACTTCAGCTTCAGCATCAGTCCTTCCAATGAATATTCACGGTTGATTTCCTTTAGGATCGAGTGGCTTGATCTCCTTGCTGTCCAAGGGATTTGTAAAAGTCTTCTCCAGCACCAAAATTTGAAAGCATCAATTCTTTGGTGCTCAGCCTTCTTTATAGTCCAGCTCTCACATCAGTACATGATTACTGAAAAACCATAGTTTTGACTATAAGGACTTTCGTTGGCAAAGTGATGTCTCTGCTTTTAATATGCTGTCTAGGTTTTTCATACTCTTTCTTCCAAGGAGGAAGCAAGGAAAATGTAGAGACGTAAGATGGAGTCTTGTAGGAGCACAGGGAACAGACATCTATCCTGAGGGAGGTAGAGGATAGAGGTTAGGGAAAGAGATTTGAGTACTTTTGTCTTAATGATGGAGACTCATTAGGGAGTAATGGGTGAGTGGCAGTAATTCCAGACAAAAGGAAAGTAACAACAAAGACAAGCAACAGCATGATGTGTCTGGAACTACAGGCTTTTTTCACGTAAATGCAAATCAAAGATCAACTAGAGATGAGGTTAGAAAGAGATGCATGGGTAGTCAACCACTAATAGCTGCAACAGACACTATTATTTGTTTTCCCAGCAACCACCCCAGTCTTTGTGCAGACATTCGTCCTCTCATTGTCTGAGGGAGGAGAACCCCGGTTCCACCCCTATGCAGATGGCGAAACATCATTAGTCCAAGACAGTTACGTTCCATTTTCACTCACAAAACAGCCTCTGTTCGGAAGATACATTGTTTAGTCACCCTAACTCCGATTCTTTTGGAAAACGCTTTCCTTTTCCTTACAAAAACGTTCAAGAAGGCAGAGTTTCTCTTTGTCTTTGAGCAACAATGTACACTGTGTATTGTCTGGAGTTGCTGTAACCTTCTTATCAACCTGCCAAGGGTGACTTGTGGGAAGGCAGAAGGAATCGGGACTCACAAACAGACCATGGAGCCACTGAATAAGTCAGCTTTAGAGGCATCCTCTGTTCAGGCTTCCTGTCATGTGAGATGATACATTTCATATTGTTTGCCTCAATTAAGTTGGGTTTGTTGTCTCTGATGATAAAAGTCTATTAACTAGTGTAGAGATTTGAATTCCTGATTTAAAGTCACAGAGTTGGACACGACTTCTCGACTGAACGGCAACAACAGTACATAGAAGGTGGGGATTCCCAGGTAGCACAGTGGTAAAGAATCTGCCTGCCAATGCAAGGGGAAATGGCTTCAATCCCTGAGTTGGGAAGGCCCCTGGAGGAGGAAATGGCAACCCACTCCAGTATTCTAGCCTGGAAAAATCCCACGGACAGAGGAGCCTGGTGGGTTACAGTCCATGTGGTCACCAAGAGTTGGATCTGCGCACACACACACACACACACAACACAAGATACAATAAATACATCGAAATATTACATACATAGATGTTCTAGAAGTAATCTTTGTTTAAGCACTTATTTGTTCTGTGTGAATAAACTTAAAATCCAAAGAGTGAAGAGAATGACCCAATGTCTTAAATCTGGTTAGCTGGAGAGTTAACAATAGTACCTGGTCTCCTGATAGAGTTTCAGGATGATTTTCTGCTGTGATTATGCTGTAAAGGAGATCTGGGCTCAGATATTCTACAGAGTGGCTCTTTGTCCCATGAATTCCCATTATAGCACCTGAGTTCAGTCTCTAAAAGAAAAAAGAACTGCACATGAGACTATAAGTTAAAAGATTTACAAATATTGTTTAACTTAATGACTTAATTATTAGCCACCAGTGATCTTCATTCTGATGGAAAAACTTAGATTCACAGTTGTTCAGGCAGTTTGCGCAAAGCCACAAAGCTAGTGATGGAATAGGTGGCAGTTATGGATCTCCGGAACAAAAGCATGGCTAGAGCAAACAGCAAGAAAACAGAAAGAGCTGGGAGATTTTTAAGAATTCTGAATGATTTCCTCTTCTAAAATTAATTAATTTTGATTGGAGGGTTATTTCTTTATAGTATTGTGGTGGTTATTGCCATACATAGATAGGAATCACCCACACTCGCACGTGTGTCTCCCCATCCTGAAGCCCCCTCCCACCTCCCTCCCCACCCCATCCCTCTGGGTGGTCCCAGAGCACCAGCTTTGACTGCCCTGCTTCATGCATCGAACTTGCACTGGTCATCTACTTTACATATGGTAATGTACATGTTTCAGTGCCGTTCTCTCAAATCGCCCCCCTTCACCTTCCCCACATAGTCCAAAAGTCTGTTCTTTACATCTGTGTCTCTTTTGCGGCCTTGCATATAGGATCGTCGTTACCATCTTTCTAAATTCCATATATATGCATTGATATAAACTTCCAAATGCAACCTGAGTTCTTATGAAACTTGTTGCTGACTCTTCTAAGTGCTGCTGTTGAAAAATTTTCTGAAGAAACTGATACAGTTTTGTTCCTTTTGAAATGTATGCAGCACTCTCATTTGTTGGGATTGTCATCAATGGGGAAACTTTTTGTTGAGGAAGCAACTTTATCCCTAGGGACACTAGAAGACTTCTCATAGTTTAATCAATCTGATTAAAGATAAGGGCAAAATGTTTCATGAAGACTTGGAAATATGCTTGTCATATTTGACACGTTTGACAAATGTTTGTCATCATTTGTGGGAAACTATGTAAAAATGAAGTCAATAAATGAGAAGACAAAGCCAAGAGATGGAAAGGAGCTGATTCCCAATGACTTTCACTTTTTCACTTTTTTTTAACATCTATATCCAATTATTCCTTAGTTTTATTTACCCTTATACCTTTAGTTGCCTGAATGGTTTCTTCTCCTACTTAAATCAATTTGCCTTGGTTTAGTTCCCTTGTAATTAAAAGTGACCTAATATATTTACCATTATAATAACTTAGTGATCATTTATTTTTTTTCAGTGCCTGAATCTTTCTGTCTCATTGTAGAACTCGTGTTCAAATTATTCAGGAGTTATTATAGGGTAGACTGGGAATTTATCTTCCAGAATTGAGCTGCACTTCTGTCAGGTCCCTCAAAGGAAACTATTCTACATATGAGTCAATTGTTGATCCTATCCAATAGCTGTGGGCATTGCAACATGGTTATATGATACTATAATTGACCATTTGGACATTTAAAAAGTGTCCATTCTTGCTTGCTTTATAGGTGATGTGTCAGGACTTCCCTGGGGGTCCAATGGTTAAGACTCTGTACTCCCAATGGAGAGGGCATGGGTTCAATCCCTGGTCAGGGAAATAAGATCCCACATGCTGCATGGGACAGCCTAAAAAATAAACACAAAACCAAAACAAACCAAAAAAGGTGACCTGTGGGCCTTCTATTTACTCAGATCCATAGATCCAACTTTGAACTTCTAAAGAGTGTTGTGCTCAATCTTTTCAAGGCATGGTAGTTAAGAGCGGACAAAACTGTCTTACAACTTGACCTTGTTTGGTACAATAGGAGAGATTCCAAAAAGTTTCATGTAAATTGAATTCTATTTTAAATATGCTGGAGAGATTTTTTCTTTTTTTATTGACTTATGTCCTACTGTGAATCCTTTAAAAAGGGAATAATTAGTTTCTAAATTTAGCCTTTATAAACCCAGATTTTTAAACATTGAGATTGCCTAAAGTAAGGTCCTTTGTGGAAGGGGACAGTCTTTTCAATTGTTTTCTTCATAACTTTGAAAGTTGCTGAATGTCCTTTTTCATATCTATGCCAGCTTACTCCCTTTTCCTATGTTGTGAGCAATCAGAGATTTTTGCCCACACCATAAAAATGATCTCACTTTTTACAGCATGGAAAGATTAGAACTGCAGCCTCACAGTGTTGATTAAGAACATGTATGAAGACTCCTCCAACTACAACTTTTTTTCAAACCACAAATTAGCATGAATGTTGGAACCCCTCTAAAATATTTTTATACCGCAGTTGCACCTTCATTGGCTTTGAAAAATAGCAGTTCATTTATGTGGAAAACAGCTTTTTTTTTTTTTTTTTTTTAAAGCACTGATATCTGTTCTCACATATCTTGGAAACATTCTTTAGCTCCCAGGCATTTGTTCACCCCAGGTTTGGAGGTCCTAAACACTGGAGAGAATCTGATCATGTTGTCCTCATTTTTAAGATAATACCCAACATGAGTTCAGCCTAGAAGTCCCTTTACAACTTGGTGCTACCCTCATGTTTTGTCATTCATTTCACATTATATGTGGTGCACTTATATGTATTGGTTTCTTTGCCATCTTTAGGAATTGGTGGCTTTACTTCCCCCTTAAGCAGTTAACTGCTCATTTTCCTCTGCTGAATAGCACATTTTGGGCATTTCCATGGCTCTGGGCATGTGCACTACAATGAGCTGTATCTGTGTTTTAGGTACGCTAGAAGGCTGCAGTCCGTGGTGTCGCTGAGGGTCGGACACGACTGAGTGACTTCACTTTCAATTTTCACTTTTCACTTTCATGCATTGGAGAAGGAAATGGCAACCCAGTCCAATGTTCTTGCCTGGAGAATCCCAGGGATGGGGAGCCTGGTGGGCTGCCATCTATGGGGTCGCACAGAGTGGGACACAACTAAAGTGACTTAGCAGCAGCAGCAGCAGTGTTACCCGGGGTGGGTTCAAGTCACTCTCTAGCACAGTGGGTCCCAAACTAGAGCTCCCTTAGAGCTGGGATAAGCAGACTTATTTTTCTTTAATTAATTTTTGACTGGTCTGGGTCTTCATTGCTGTACGCGGGTTTTCTCGAGTTGCAGACAGTGGGGACCCCTCTTTGCTGCAGTGTCCAGGTTTTTCATCGCAGTGGCTTCTTCTGTGGGAGAGCACAGGCTCTAGGGAGCAGGGGCTCAGCAGCTGCCATGCACAGGTTCTGATGCCCCGCTGCATGTGAGATCTTCCCAGACCGGGCAGCAAATCCATATCGCCTGCATTGGCAGGTGGATTCTTCACCACTAGACCACCAGCGAAGTCCAAGCAGAGAGTTTCTAAAGGGCACAGGAGAATGACTAGTGTTTAGGGAATTAAGTTTCACTTTCTCAGCCTTCTATGTTATCTTTCCTAGAACTGGTTTTCCTCTGAACTCAATTATAGTTACCATGTTTCTTTATCACAATCTCTTTTGTTGTTACTCTTCGTACTCACACTTAACAAAGAATGACAAAACTTTCAGCCCATTTTACTACTAAAGATTACCCTGAGCTAAGCAAAGTACAATTTGGAATTGTATGTTCATTATGAGATAAATTGACCCCCCTAAAAAGAACTTTGTCTATCTAATATTTACTTACCAAATTTTGAAATAGATTAATTCTACTTGAGTAATTTCAATGTAACTTGATTCAGAAGAAAGTTTTGACAGCTAGATGTGCATACAAATGTGTTTAAAGCTAAGAATTTTGATATAGTGATAAATGGGAGATTTTCACATATTAAACTTAATTAAGGGTAAAATTCTTTGGGGAAGATGATTGAAAACACTTTAAAAAAAAAGATATAAAATTTGATTGTTAAAGAAGGGTTTGTTTTTGTATTTTCATAAATGGAAGATCATGGGTATCAAATCACTACTGTATTAAATTTCATCAGACATAAGAATGTTTTAATTTAAAGCAGCTATATTTAAAATACAGAAATCATATCCTTTGCAACTATTTACAAATCATGATGCAGAATATTATATCTCAGTTAAAACATGTTTGAGTGTTCATATCTCTTCTCCAAATTTTCTAGTAGATAAAAAGACCTCTGTGCTTAGAATGAGTCTTGTTCAGTCACCAAGTCGTGTCTGACTTTTTGGGACCCCATGGACTGAAGCAAGCCGGGCTAGAATAGGTCCTGGCATGTTGTAAAATGTGCACAAATTGTTTCAGGGTTTAATTAGGGATCTTGTTACAAGGCACATTCTTAACCACAGACCACCAGTGGGGCCCCAGGATTTGTTTTTAGCAAATCATAGAGGGAGCAGTTTCTCTGTGACTCTTCCGTGATGGTGGTGGTATTTACAGGAAATGTTACAATGTCAGAGAAGAAAAGGTACATTTCTTCTTCCAAAAGAGTGTTCAATCTCACTAGGACATAAAGTAAATGCCCAAGAACACTGATCAAAATAAATTGCACAGCCCTTGATCTTTTAGTGAACTGGTGGTCACCTAAATTTTTGCCTCCCCTGTTCTATGAGATTGTAATCTAAACCCTGGATGGTTTGTGGGTAGCAAGATCATATATATATATATATATGTATTTATTTTTAGGGTGAGATTTCTCCTCTTAATGTTTTGTTTTTTGTTAAAACTGCTTGTCATATTTACTTGATTCTTTCCTGTTGGTTACAAGTACCAGACAGATAATAAACAACTTATCTAGGAGGAGCTTGGGGAGAATTCTGCCTGCAGGTGGGAGGCAAAAGCATGTGACCTCTAGAGGTCCTTTCCTGAGATATGTTTCCATTTAATACAGTTTTTGCTTTCTCTACAAAAGCGCCTCAAGGTGTGAGCACAATAAATAGAGACACAATGAATTCAAATATTTTTAAAGGTTTTGTGGCAGCATTAAATACAGAGAAATAAAAGCAACTAAAAAACCAGGATTTCAGCATTATTTAAGCCCACCTGGAACATGTAGATCTCACAAAAGCAAAATGTTTCCATTTTTGCATTGGGACTTCCAGGAGGTAAGCTCTCTGGAAAACATAAATGGACAGGCTTCTTGGGAACTGAATTCCAAATGATATTTGTGACAGAAAATTTAGGCCGATGTTGAGGTTGCAAAGATGTGGGATTGCATCATTAGATAAAGACCATCAAGTATTTCTCTCCTGCTGACTCCTTGATTTTAGCGAAATGAGACTTCTGACTTCCAGAACTGTAAGATAATAAATAAATTTGTACCATTTAAGCCACTGTTTGTTTTAATTTTCTACAGAAACAATAGGACACTAATAAAGGTGTAAAACAAAATTAAGACAAATACATGTGGCAAAACAAATGTAAGTACGAAAACAAACAACTTATTTGGGATATAAATATAAATGTGGTGTGCTGCTGCTGCTGCTAAGTCACTTCAGTCTTGTCCGACTCTGTGCGACCCCATAGACGGCAGCCCACCAGGCTCCCCCGTCCCTGGGATTCTCCAGGCAAGACCACTGGAGTGGGTTGCCATTTCCTTCTCCAATGCATGAAAGTGAAAAGTGAAATGTGGTGTAGCCATTATCTAATGGATTGGTTACTGTGTGCTTGGTCCTAATGAGAACGAGGTCTGGTTTTATTCTCTTTATCAACAAGTTTCACTAATGAAGGAAAAATAAAGTAGAAATGCACACAAAAGTAAATTTGTGGTTATAGGTCTAATTCTGGCCAAATATGTCACAAATGTGTTCTGAGGCTTACATGTAATAGAGGAAAGAAGACTGCACACTTTAACTTAATTATATTACTAAGGTTATGTTTATAAAGAAAGGCAACTTTGTATCTTTAAGAATCCCTAGAGATTTCCCAGGGTCCAGTGGTTGGGACTTTGCCTTCCACTGCAGGGGGTGCTAGTTCAGACCCTTCTAAGGAAGCTAAGATCCCATATGCTTTTCCACCAAAACACAAAAACAGAAGCAATATTGTAACAAATTGAATAAACACTAAAAATGGTCCACATTAAAAAAAGCATAAAAAGAATCCTGATTTGTAAATAAATATGCATAGAAATAGGACTAAAAGTTTTGAAATGTATTTTCACATAAATAATAGCTTTGGATTAATTCATATTTTTGACAGGTATAATTATGTGCATTTACAGAAAAGGAAATTGAGGCTTAGAGAAGTGAAAGAACTTAGTAAAAATCATAAATCTGTTTAAGAGAAAAGTCAGGATTCCATGACCCAGGCATTTCAACTCTCCATTCTAACTTTTAGCTCTAAAAATGCAGGTCAATATGCTAATTTTTGAATGGGTCTCTTAGCTGTCAAAGGTGGGAAGATACACTTAAGCACTTTTGAAACCATTTTAATTACTGGTATGACTCTGAAATGAATAAAATTGTTACTAGTTTTGCTGGTTGCTTTTTCTCTGCCAACCATGAAGGCTCAATTCCAATTCCAAGGCATTGTCTGTGATGGCTACTATTGTTGTCTTAACTATACTTTTCACAAAAGCAGATTGAAACAAGTCTAGGTTTATATTATCAAATGTTATCCTGCAGCATATATTGAATTTCAATTAGTTTTGAAGAAAAAAAAATTGTGTGTGGGCTTGCATGCTCTGTGTGTATGAGCATGTATGTCTGCCAGTATGTGAGTATATGTATCTATGTACATTTATGGAATTTGGGCCAGAGGGTCCAGTTAAACCAGATATCTGAATTAGCTGATTTTATTTATGATGTTGAGTGACAAAGAATTGATACTTTTGAACTGTGGTGTTGGAGAAGACTCTTGAGAGTCCCTTGGACTGCAAGGAGATCAAACCAGCCCATTCTCAAGGAGATCAGCCCTGGGATTTCTTTGGAAGGAATGATGCTAAAGCTGAAACTCCAGTACTTTGGCCACCTCATGCGAAGATTTGACTCATTGGAAAAAACTCTGATTCTGGGAGGGATTGGGGGCAGGAGAAGGGGACGACAGAGGATGAGATGGCTGGATGGCATCAGTGACCCGATGGATGTGAGTCTGAGTGAACTCCGGGAGTTGGTGATGGACAGGGAGGCCTGGCGTGCTGCGATTCATGGGGTCACAAAGAGTCGGACAAGACTGAGTGACTGAACTGAACTGAACTGAGATAACTAAAATATTTCTTGGAAACCTGAGTCAGAGATGCTTTCTAGTGGTTCAGTAAGTATGTTACAGCACTGTTCCTTATATTTCACTTCACTCTTGCTTTCTCTTTTGGTTTTATTTTGAGATGATTTCTCCCTTATACATATGTTGCAAAAATAATGCAAAGAATCCCTGTATACCTTTCATTCAGATTCTCTAGATATTAATATTCTGGTATTAATATTAATACTCTGGCTTTATGATCTGTTCTCTTTATTTTTTTAATTTTAATTTTAATTATTATTTTTTTGATCTGTTCTTTTTAAACACACATACATGTGTATGTAGATTCATATGAATACATTTACATTAATATTTCTATCAGTTCAGTTCAGTTCAGTCGCTCAGTCGTGTCCGACTCTTTGTGACCCCATGAATCGCAGCATGCCAGGCCTTCCTGTCCATCACCAACTCCCGGAGTTCACTCAGACTCACGTGCATCAAGTCAGTGATGCCACCCAGCCATCTCATGCTCTGTTGTCCCCTTTTCCTCCTGCCCCCAATCCCTCCCAGAATCAGAGTCTTTTCCAATGAGTTAGGTCTTCCCATTAGGTGGCCAAAGTACTGGAGCTTCAGCTTTAGCATCATTCCTTCCAAAGAAATCCCAGGGCTGATCTCCTTGAGAATGGACTGGTTGGATCTCCTTGCAGTCCAAGGGACTCTCAGGAGTCTTCTCCAACCTGTATTTAAAACATATGTGGCTTCCCACATGGCACTAGTGGTAAAGAATCTGCCTGCCAATGCAGGAGACGTGGGTTTGATCCCTGGGTCTGAAAGATCCCCTGAAGAAGGAAATGGCAACCCATTCCAGTATTCTTGCCTGGAAAAGTCCATGGACAGGGGAGCCTGGCTTGCTACAGTTCATGGGGTCACAAAGAGTTCAGACACCTTTGAGTGACTGAGCACGTGCACATATGAAGCGTATATTTAGGTATGCAGTAAGTCCTCTACATAAGAGCAAGTTCCATTCTTAGAGTGCATTCATAAGTCCAGTTTCGTCGGAAGCCCCAAAAAGTTAGCCTAGGTGCTCAACTAACACAGTGGGTTATATCGTATGGCATTGTAATAGGCTTATAATACTTTTCATGTAAACAATACATAAAAAACAAACACAAAAATTAAGAAAACATTTTAAATCTTATGGCACAGTGCCTTGAAGAGTACAGCAGTACCAGCTATCTCACTGCTGCTTTCCCACTTGTTTCTGGATACCCTGGGCTTGAAATGAAGATACTGTCAGCCTGAACTCCTGTCTATACAGTACTGTATACTATTAAAAATTCTGAATGCAATTGCAACTCAAGGGGTGAGTCCTTATCGATCAAGTTGATCATCACATCCCATTTCCATGGCCTTAGTCCTTCGTTTAGGCTTGGTCTGAAGTCTTGTTTAGAATGCTGGTTAATGGCTCTGTCCCTCTTCAGGATGATAAATTATGGGTCCATGAGCCCTGAAATTGCTTTCACCATCTTGCCACCATGAAGCAAGCCAAATTTGGAACAAAGTGCCACAGTGGGAAACAGTAAGAGAAGAAACGAAATTGGATTCTTGATGGCATCACTGAGACACTGCATGAAACAAACCCAGACAATTATTCTGCCTCTGTTCTTCAAGACATGGCTGTTGTTTAGTCGCTCAGTCCTATCCGGCTCTTTTGTGACCCCTGTGGACTGTAGCCCGCCAGGCTCCTCTGTCCATGGGATTTCCCAGGCAAGAATACTGGAGTGAGTTGCCATTTTCTTTTCCAAGGGATCTTTTCAACCCAGGGATTGCACTTTTCTGGTGACTCAGATGGTAAAGAATGTGCCCGCAATGCAGACCTGGGTTTGATTCCTGGGTTGGGATGTTCCTTGGAGAAGGGAATGGCTACCCACTCCAGTATCCTTGCCTGAAGAATTCCACAGACAGAAGAGCCTGGTGGGCTACAGTTCTTGAGGTCACGAAGAGTTGAACATGACTGAATGACTTACGCTTTCACTTTCTTCTGCATTTGAGGCGGATTCTTTACCATCTGAGCCACCAGCGAATACCTAATGTTCTTCAAGATATACAAGTCAATAAAGCATTTTTATTGCTTAATTCAGACAAGTGGAATTTCCTATTGCTTGAAACTGAATAAATAATAAATAAATGGGGACTCCTGTCTCCCTTATTTTAATGATGAGAAAAAATCAAGGAACAGAAGGTTGAACTGAATTGTCTAACATCACACGGGTGATAATTAACTGTACGAGGAGTGGAACCCCACGTTGTCAACTCTGGATCCAGCTCTTTTAATTGCGGAGTGTTTGTGTTATGACATTGTTTCCCATTCTGTCATTCTCACAATCTGCAGTTGAGAGCGTTGGAAGGAAAACAAAACCAGAAAACAGGATTTCTGTCTTCCACAATACTATTCTTTCTGGAACTCTTACATCTATTTTCAGTGAGACAAATTAGAAAATTGATTCTTCTTTTCAAGCCCTGATCATCATGGAGGGGCCTCTATTATCCCCGAAGGAGCGCAGCCATAATAACAAGGCCCAGTGATTATTGGATTTGAGTTCACCGCCCTTGCTCAAGAGGAACTATAGAAAAGAGAACAGGCTGCAGAATCCGTAAATGCCATATCTAAAAACAGCCCTCAGCTGTGTCTAATGAACATCTGGGACATGTTTCTGCCGAGTTGGGGGAGGGTACATGGCTACATTAGTTACTGCCTTTCATAAAAATTAACAGCTCAGATCTTCAGGTCAGCATGTTTAACAAAAACAAATCGTTTATTTCTAGAGCATGGAACAGATGTGAATGAGTTTGAAAAATAAGTGTGTCTGCAAGTGTCTGGGGGTCTTTGGTATGAAAATGATAAAATAGATGAGTTTTCCTATAAGCATGTGGTCATGAGTAGAGGCTTTCACTGGTGGGTAGGAAACACAGAAATGGAAAGGGGTTCTGCAGGGAGGGGAACTGCGGACAGGTAGCCTGGAGGTGATCAAGAGCCACCTGATGAACGTGAAAGAGGAGAGTAAAAAAGTTGGCTTAAAGCTCAACATTCAGAAAACTAAGATCGTGGCATCCGGTCCCATCACTTCATGGCAAATAGATGGGGAAGCGGTGGAAACAGTGGCAGACTTTGGTTTTGGGGGCTCCAAAATCACTACAGATGGTGACTGCAGCCATGAAATTAAAAGACACTTACTCTTTGGAAGAAAAGCTATGACAAACCTAGGGAAGGAAAGGAAAGGAAAGTCGCTCAGTCATGTCTGACTCTTTGCGACCCCATGACGTGTAACCTACCAAGCTCCTCTGTCCATGGGATTTTCCAGGCAAGAGTAATGGAGTGGGTTGCCATTTCCTTCTCCAGGGGATCTTTCTGACCCAGTGATCGAACCCAGGTCTCCCACATTGCAGGAGACGCTTTACTGTTTGAGCCACCAGGGAAGCCTAGACAACATATTAAATAGCAGAGACATTACTTTGCCAACAAAGGTCCATCTAGTCAAGGCTATGGTTTTTCCAGTAGTCATGTATGGATGTGAGAGTTGGACTATAAAGAAAGCTTTGAACTGTGGTGTTGGAGAAGACTCTTGAGAGTCCCTTGGACTGCAAGGAGATCAAACCATTCCATTCTAAAGATCAGTCCTGAGTGTTCATTGGAAGGACTAATCCTGAAGCTGAAACTCCAATACTTTGGCTACTTGATGTGAAGAGCTGACTCATTTGAAAAGACCCTGATGTTGGGAAAGATTGAAGGTGGGAGGAGAAGGCGACAGCAGAGGATGAAATGATTGGATGGCATCACCAACTCAATGAGTTTGGGTAAACTCCAGGAGTTAGTGATGGACAGGGAGGCCTGGCGTGCTGCAGTCCATGGGGTCAAAAATAGTTGGACACAACTGGGCAACTGAACTGAACCGAGCCTGGAGGTGAAGAAATTAACTGGACAAAGCACACACCTAGTCCAAACGTGTGGGTTTGGAGGCCCAGGATATACAAGATCCATAGGCCAAAGGAATTCAAAGTTTTAACTAATATTTTTGCTGTTGAGAGATACAGATTCTCCATCTTTAAATGTATCATAAATGAAAGTTCATCCTTCAGAATTGAAAACATACTCCTGATCCTTGCCCCTACATCAGTGCATGCTTGCTCAGTAATATCCCCCTTTTAACTCCTCGTAGCCCATATCCTTTAAAAATGCTTAATAATGCCACAGAAAGAAAAGAGAGAGTAAAACCATTTTCAGATGCTACTTACTTCTAAAATGACATAGCTTCAAAATCCTCAAATCAGAATATGACAGAGCTGGAGGGACCTTTAAGTTCCTATAGTGCAGGGGGTTTGCTTGGAGTCTTTTACTGTTTCTATTTCAGATGAGACATAATCGAGCCACTCTGAAAAACCACTGTGTCCACAGCAAAAACCATTACAGATTTTACTCCATTTTAACAATCATGCCCATACACCCTCCCACCATCACCACACACACACTTCACTAACCAACATTCTTCAGTTCAGTTCATTTCAGTTCGGTTGCTCAGTCATGTCCAACTCTTTGTGACCCCATGAACTGCAGCATGCCAGGCCTCCCTGTCCATCACCAACTCCCGGAGTTTACCCAAACTCATGTCCATTGAATCGCCATCCAACCATCTCATCCTCTATCGTCCCCTTCTCCTCTTTCCCAACATCAGTGTCTAAGTCAGCTCTTCGCATCAGGTGGCCAAAATATTGGAGTTTCAGCTTCAACATCAGTCCTTCAAATGAACACCCAGGACTGATTTCCTTTAGGATAGACAGGTTGGATCTTCTTGCAGTCCAAGGGACTGTCAAGAGTCTTCTCCAATACCACAGTTCAAAAGCATCAATTCTTCGGCATTCAGCTTTCTTTATAGTCCAACTCTCACATCCATACATGACTACTGGAAAAACCATAGCCTTGACTAGATGGACCTTTGTTGGCAAAGTAATGTCTCTGCTTTTCAATATGCTGTCTAGGTTGGTTATAACTTTCCTTTCAAGGAGTAAGCGTCTTTTAATTTCATGGCTGCAGTCACCATCTGCAGTGATTTTGGAACCCAAGAAAATAAAGTCAGCCACTGTTTCACCATTTCACCATCTATTTGCCATGAAGTGATGGGACCAGATGTCATGATCTTAGTTTTCTGAATGTTGAGCTTTAAGCCAACTTTTTCATTCTCCTCTTTCACTTTCATCAAGAGGCTCTTTAGTTCGTCTTCACTTTCTGCCATAAGGGTGGTGTCATCTGCGTATCTGAGGTTACTGATATTTCTCCTGCAATCTTGATTTCAGCTTGTGCTTCCTCCAGCCCAGTGTTTCTCATGATGTACTCTGCATATAAGTTATCAACATTCTTACCCTTGTTTTATTCAGTCAGGAGTAATTTTTTTTTTTTTTTTTTGCATTAGTTAGATTACCTGCCAAGTCTCTTTACTGTTTTCTAGTTGTTCTATTATCAATTTCTCAAAGGAGTCCTTAAGATTAAGACTCAGGATTATGTTCTCAACTCTGAGAATGAAGGGGACAGGGGCTGGGTTCTGTTAACCTATGAGAACAGAGTTGCAT